>NC_053518.1:51957378-52268287 GCF_016920715.1 Anopheles arabiensis | reverse complement strand
ATAAACCTGTCCCAACGGGTGCATGCTGCAATGAAAACACTGGGGTCCTATCATTCTGTCCGAACCTGTACCACGGTTCTCTCCCGCTCCCTTATAAAATACACGGTGCGCTCTCTCAATGCTCGCGCCCATGCGCGAGCATCCTTTCGTTTTGCTTGTGTTTGTTTCTTTCGTGTTGCGCTGTGTGCGTTTTTTTGTTCAGCGATCGCTCACACTCGCTGCCAGTGCTGCAAAATGTCACTATCAATGTCATAAAAAATCTGACTGAAACAAAATCCATATCAGCGTCACGTACTCAATTGTGACAATCAGAGGTGATACTCAGAACGATTGGTGTGACTAATACATGCTCATGACTTGTTTGCGACCATCGCTTGGTCAGTCACTATATCACGACTTTTTTTTGCTGTGATCAATTTTGCAAAATGTCACTGATATAGTCATTACAAATTCTGGCTGAAACAAAATCATCTCAGCGTCACGAGCTCAACTGCGAAGATCAGAGGTGAGCCTCGTACAGTTGGTGCGACCATTGAATGCTTGGTGTCATTGTCTACAACCAACTCGTGTTCAATCACTTGGTCGCGACATTTGCAGTCGGTGATCATCGCGATGGTCACGGGAGATATGCATTGCGTGCGAGTGGTTCCAAGAAACAAAATGAGCATGTTTTCTCGCTCTGTTTGACCCGACATATAATCAAAACAGATAGAGGGAGAAAGCATGCTCATTTTGTTGCTAGAGCCCACGCGCCAAGTATATTCCAAGAATGTCGCGATTATCGCCGACAAAAATGTTGTGACCAAGTGAGTGACCAGAAGTTGGGTGCTAAACTAAATGTCACCAAGCATGTGATTGATTCTCGAACTGTTTGAGTATAGTCAATGATCATCTCAGTTGTGAACGTGATCTGATTTGAGCTTCGTTCCAGTCATGAGTGTTGATGACTGAAACAGTGGCATTTTGCAGCACTGTTAACAGCCAGAAAAAATCATTTTGTTATTTGTTATTTATTAATTAAAATTCAACGGACCGCAAGTGGCCCACTTGAAGCGAATTCATTTACATTCATTCATTATAACATAGTCACATTTCGGTCATTCATTTGTCACGCTTAGTCTTAAGTAACATAATTAACATGTAAAAGGTCGCACGACACGAATACTATTTAACAATGCTGTGCGCGACATGTCAGGTTGATGACGATCACAAATAACATTAAATTCACGGCACATACGAATAATCGGATCAGAGGAGCCAAAGCGAGTGCGGCGTTCCTCCACGTCAAGTAGCGATCTAGCTCGGAGCGATCTCGGCGGGACATACATGTTGAGCCTCGAAAGAAGCGCGGGCGAGTCGATCCGATTGTCAAGAAGTCCCGCGACAAACAGCCTCTGAGCGTTGCAGTTCCGCTGCTTCAGCGTCTCGATGCCAAGCAACGCACACCGTCCCTCATAGTCAAGTTGGACACTCCAGGAGCGCAAAGCGAACCGCGTGAATTTGCGCTGGATCGACTCTAAACGAGCTAGGGGGCGAGCAGCTGTAGGCCACCATACTACTGAAGCGTATTCTAACACTGGTCGCACCAAAGCACAGTATAGCGTCTTGATGCAAATCGGGTCAGTGATGTCTCGGGCTATTTGTTTTAGTAAGCCGATCAATTGGTTACCCTTAGTGACAACGTGCTCTAGCTGGTCGTGGAAGCTCAACTTTTCGTCAAGGAGCACTCCTAGATCCGTGACACAGCTTTTGCGACCAATGGTAGATCCATTTAACGCATAGTCATACACTAAGGGGCACCGCCTTCTCGCAAATGTAATGACAACACACTTCTCGACGCACAATTCAAGACCATTCAAAGAACACCATGACTGGAAGGCACTTAGAGTGGCTTGAAGGCAGAGTTGGTCTGACCGCTCGCGGATAGGCAGGAACAGCTTCGCGTCGTCTGCATACAGTAGGTGGCCGTCAGGAGGGAGCAACCGTGTTACGTCATTCATGAAAATGACAAACAGCAGCGGTCCAAGGTTACTCCCCTGCGGCACCCCCAAAGAAGCATCGATACGGCGCGACGTATGGGGTCCCATCTTCACGCAGTATGTGCGACCAGCAAGATAGGAGCGCATCCAGGCCAGCAGCTGCACAGGCAGACCAAGCGTTTCGAGCTTTGCGAGCAGCAAGGCGTGCGGAACGCTATCGAAGGCAGCCTTGATGTCCGTGTAGACTGCGTCGATCTGCGAGCCGGCATCGATGGTCCTGTGGCAGAGGCTAACGAACTCAACCAGGTTGGTGGTGCTTGAACGCTGAGGGACAAATCCATGTTGAGCTGTGCTAATGTAGTTCGAGGCAGCTGCGAGGAGAGGTTCGTACACCAGGAGCTCGAAGACCTTAGCGCAGGCACAAAGCGATGTAATGCCACGGTAATTACATGCATTTGATTTTTCCCCCTTTTTGTGCACTGGAACAAGCCACGAAGTTTTCCAGCAGGCAGGATAGATGCCCGAACGCAGCGAGTCGCGAAAAATCGAGGCCAGGATAGGCGCGATGGTGGTGCCACAACGCTTAAGCGTGGAAGCCGGGATCCCGTCAGGCCCTGGAGCAAACGAAGATTTCAGCCTGTCAATCGCTTTCGAGACTGAATACTCATCGATGATCGGCAAGTTTATATCGGCCATAGCATCCACCGGTACGTTTGATAATGCGTCGGCTATCTGCCTCTCATCAGTTACAGCTGGAAGGAAGGTGGCGGCAAAGCGCGAGGCAAAAATATCACATACAGCAGACGGATTGTTGCCGTTGTGCCCGTTGTAACTGACGGAGCTAGGAAAACCAGAGGATTTCCGACGATTGTTTGCGAAGTTCCACAGTACACGTGAATTGCCGCGGCAGCGCAAAACCGTACGCCGTACGTGCCCCAGGTAGCGGAACCTGTTATAGCGCCGATAAAGAGAGTGCGCAGTATTATAGTTGCGCAATGCAGCGGGACACCTACGCAACAAATAATCGCGATACGCGGCAGCTTTAGCCGTTTTGAGCCTGCGCAGCGTTCTGTCACCCCAAGGGGGGCCTCGTTTAGGTCGTTTCACCGGCGTGCATTCATTCAGGGCTTGCAACATGAACCGCTCAAAATCTTTCACAGCGAGGTCAAGAGTGGCGTAACGGGAACAATCGAAGACATTCGCGAACGAGGCGATCATCGGCAGGAGCCTGTTAAAGTCCGTCCGCGCGTAGTCAAGGCGTGATGTTAGCGCAGGAACGGCTGATTCCTCTCGTGGTAGCGGGATGGCCAACTCAAGCGCAGGGTGATAGGTGTCAATTGCTAACAGCGGGGTGAGGCAAAGTTCAAGCGGAAGGCAAACAGAAGCAACAGCATTATTTGCAAACACCAGGTCTAAGACGCGTCCGCTGATGTTAAGATGACCATTGATCTGGAAAAGTCCGCTATGATGCATCTCGTCCATAAACAGAGCGGAGAGAGCCGATCGCGTACGTGGCTCATAATGCAGAAATGGAAAATCCGGATCATGCTGAGCGGCTGACCAGGAGACGAGAGGTTGGTTGAAGTCTCCTAACAGGAGTAAACCGTCTCCGGGATGCATAGTTGAGCATAATGAGCGAATGCAGTTTTCGATTTCACGGAGCGTGGCAGCATTTGCGGCAAGTCTAGGCGGGAGGTATGCAGCAATGATGAATAGTCGGGAATTGCCTAGTTGTATTACAACGCACACTAGCTCAAGCGATGGATGCACCGTTGTGTGTTCCCGTGACGTCAGAGACTGAGAGCACGCAATCAACACACCTCCACCGCGGGAACATGTACTGTTGTCAACACTACGATCGCATCGGTAGACTCGGAAGCTATCGTCAAACAGCAAAGCCGAAGGTAGACTAGGATCGAGCAAGGTTTCCGTAAGCACTATTACATCGAAATTGGATTCCAACACCGACAGGCGAAACTCATCGACCTTCGTGCGCAGTCCCCGCACGTTTTGATAGTAAACAGAGGCAGTGGAACGGGCAGTGCGAATCGCATTAGCAGCAGGAACATAACAGGTAGGTGTTTGTGCAGACTTAACAGAGGTTCGTCTATTCGTGAAAGAAACGGTCAAGTGTGGTCTGTTGTAAGTTGGTGTTGGAAGTGCGGCGAATTAGAAGCGGGCCGTCAATGAGTGTTGAATTAGGACCATGAGTGGTGTCATTCAGCGTGTGTTCTCCCAATTGTGGTGATGATAGTGTTTGAGCCTGTGAAGTTGATGCGTGTGCCGGTGAGTGATAGATAGTGGATGTTGGTGTGCGAGGCATCGAACGGCGATCGATAACAACAGGTGTGCGTGTGAGAGAACGGTGTTTGATGGTGATTGGTGACGATGAGTGTCCATGCTCTCGTTGACGGGATTGTAAAAATTCACGTACACCAATACCGACAGGCCAGGACGATGGGGCGAGTGCTGCGTCACGAAGGGCGGCCGGTACTCTCACTTTGAAAGAAAGCCAGTTTACGCTGTCAACACTGACTCCCTTCCTCAGCAAGCAGTATGCTAGTCATCGGTGGCTAAACGGCGTTTCACAGAAGCGACCACTCGCTCCACGGTGACGGCAGTGGACAAGCGAGATAGTCGGATCCATATTCTGTCTGTGGCCGGCTGGGGAAACGCTGCTCGAAGCGGTGACGATAGCGTATCGGTTCCCATGAGTTCTTCCGGTAGCGTAGACGGGGGTGGGATGCCGACTGTAGTGTTAGTGTACGCGCTTGGCGATGACGCTGAATACATGTTATTTTGACGAATGTTTACGTTTTTGTTGACATCAGGGGACATAGAATCCTCGATGATACGCCGCCGCTTTCTACCCGCAACGGGCCGAGGATCGGTATTGCAAAGCTGAGGTATGGGTGCATTTTGCAGTAGAGTAAATCCACTGCGCACCTCGGCGATAATCGGTTCAATAAGCTTCCCCACAGCCGCAACAGTTGAGGTGAGAGCAGCTTGAAAACCGACCTGAGCCCCGATCTCTTTGACTGATCGGCATCGCGGATTTTTCAGGATATTGGTGCACCCAGTGCAGCTCCAGTGCAGATCGATGTGAGTCAGGACCGCATCAATCAGCTCGGAAGGCAGCCTGCAACAACCGCGGTGAAAAGTAGCCTCACAGTACGCACAGCCGACGATACAGTCGGCAGCACCCAGTGGCATAGCACACGCGAAACAGATAGCCGCCATCGCGAAATTATGCGCGGTTTTGATCACACCACCGTTAACCCGGATTAAAAACGTTAATACACAGTCGTGGGTCAATGAAATAACACACTAACGCGCAACAGTAACAGGAAGCAGTTTGGTAGTCAATTGAACGAGTATTAACTGGGTACGTTAGAAAATACACTTAAATATTTTTGGAGAAACGCGGAGCACAGCGATATGCGACCGAGCAGTTAGACGTCAGACGTCAGAGTCATGATTATGCTTGCGCCGGCATTAAGCTAAGCTTGTCAGTCAGAGTATCGCGTTGGACTCAAAAATTCACATGTCGTGTTCAGCTCGTGGTTGCTCTGTAATGGGATGGGATCCGAAGCCCCAGTGAGGGATAATACAGGCTCTCCCATCCAACTCCTATTCCGACACGTCCTCGTCGTGCAGAGTGGTAACATGTGTCACCATATATCCAAGCTTGGGTACACAGGCTTGATCCAACCCCTTTTGCGGATGGTGGCATATGGCGAACCAGGAGGGGTGTGGGTATCCCGGGAAACCGGGTTCCTGAACGTCAGGGGGGGGCAACCCTACGCTAAACAAAGCGGTCACGTGGGCGCGGGGCCAGTCACCCAGTCCCATGCATTTACAGACTACAGAAAGCACCAGGAATCATCGAAACGGAACCAACGATACCGACCCTACGCAATGCCCCAGGACTACTCTTAAAATGGGCTCATGGAACGTACGCACTCTAAGCGAAGCCGGAGCCTTGAAAAAACTTGATGATGCCCTAGCCACACTGAACATGGACCTCGTAGCTCTACAAGAGATTCGGTGGCTAGGGAACGTTGTGCAAAACAGGCGTGGTAAGCATTGCTACGACATATACTACAGCTGCCACGACCGCCAGCGCGTGCTCGGTACGGGTTTCGCCGTAGGTCCCCGGCTGAAATCCGTAATCATAGATTTCAAGGCTATAAACGATAGGCTATGCACCCTGCGCATGCGAGGCAAATTCTTTAATACAAGCCTCATAAACGTTCACGCCCCTACCGAAGAGAAACAGGAAGAGAAGAAGGACCTTTTTTACGGCCGCCTCGCTAGAACTACAGATGCGTGCCCCAGGCATGACCTCAAAATCATCCTGGGGGACTTCAACACACTGGCTGTCACAGTCTGCATGAGCACAGTAACGATAATGGTAGTAGATTGGTCCAGTTCGCCGCAGCGAACAATCTGATTGTAGGAAGTACCAAATTTGCGCGCAAAAAAATCCATAAGGTAACATGGGCGCACCCGGATGGAGTAAACCTCAACCAGATCGATCACGTGTTAGTAAGCCGCCGACGACAGTCGAGTCTGTTAAATGTCAGAACATATCGAGGAGCCAATATCGATTCCGATCACTACTTGGTTGGCTTAGTAATACGTTGTAGAATCGCCCGCCCCCGCGACAATGGGGGCGGAGAAAACACGCAGCCTCGGCTCAACACGGACGCTCTAAGGGACATTACTGTCCAACAGGAATTCAAAGCCGCTTTAGACGAGTCTATACTACCAGAAAACAGTTATGAAACTACGAGCGAGAGGTGGAACGCTCTAAAAACAAAAATAATAAACTGTGCAAGAAATATACTCCCACCACGTCGTGGCAACACCAAATCTGGCTGGTTCGACGATGAATGCAGACAAGTGACCGAACGTAAGAATACTGCATATCGAGCAATGCAGCAATGGCACAGAACGCGGGCATGCGCAGAGGAATGTTCACGGCTCAGACGCGAAGAGAAACGAGTTCACCGCTCCAAGAAGCATGCTTTGGAGGAGCAAAACATGTGGGAACTCGATCAAACCAGAGAGGCGTACGGACCGACTCGAAAGTTTTACCAAGCGATAGCAGGTCACCGAAACAACGTTGTACCTAAGGTAGCCTGCTGTCGCAACATGGATGGAGATCTGGTTAGTAACCAGCCAGAGGTCCTCTCGCGGTGGGCTCAGTACTTTGATGAATTACTCAACGACCAGTTAAACGAACAGCTAGAAGCGCCACTAGCAGATAGTGTCATGCTACTGCCACCTAGCATAGAAGAAACACGAAAGGCTATCCTAGATAGAACAAGGCACCCGGAACCAACGGAATTGCAGCTGAACTGGTCAAGAATGGAGGTGCACGACTAGAAAACGAGATTCATCACATTGTCACTGAGGTGTGGGATAGCGAATCGATGCCTTGTGATTGGAATCTTGGCATCATCTACCCCATATACAAGAAGGGAGACAGGTTAGACTGCAACAACTACACGGGTATTACGGTGTTGAATACCGCCTATAAAATATTCTCCCTGATCCTTCAAGATCGCCTTGTCCCGCACGTCGAAGAGATAGTCGGAAATTATGAAAGAGGATTCCGAAACGGAAAATCAACCACTGATCAGATCTTCACCATGCGGCAGATCTTGGAGAAGATGGCTGAATACAGAAACGACACATACCATCTCTTCATTGACTTCAAAGGCGCATACGATAGCATAGCCAGGGTAAAACTGTACGTCGCTATGAGCTCTTTTGGAATCCCGGCCAAACTGATAAGGCTAGTTAGAATGACTATGACCAACGTCACTTGCCAGGTGAGGGTGGATGGAAAACTCTCAGGATCTTTTGCTACCACCAAAGTTCTGCGCCAGGGAGACGGGCTTGCTTGTCTCCTATTCAACCTGGCGCTAGAGAGGACCATCCGTGATTCGAGGGTGGAGACTATGGGAACCATCTTCTATAAGTCAACCCAGATCCTGGCATATGCTGATGATATAGACATCATTGGTCTGCGGCTCTCCTATGTAGCAGAAGCCTACCAAGGTATCGATCAGGCGGCAGAGAACCTCGGATTGCAGATAAACGTGGCAAAGACCCAACTGATGGTGGCAAAATCAGCGGGCCTACCAATAAATAATCAGAATCTATGTAGGCGTGACGTGCAGATAGGTGAACGCACAAAGTCGTCCCACGATTCATCTATCTTGGGTCAAAGGTCAGCAACGACAATAGCATGGAAGCTGAGTTGCGCGCAAGGATGCTGGCTGCCAACCGGTCATTCTACAGCCTGAAAAAGCAGTTCACCTCAAAGAACCTGTCGCGACGAACGAAGCTGGGACTATATAGTACCTATATAGTCCCGGTACTCACATACGCCTCTGAGACATGGACACTGTCCAAATCTGACGAAACCCTCTTAGCCGCGTTCGAGAGGAAGATGCTCAGAAGGATACTTGGCCCCGTATGTGTGGAAGGACAATGGAGGAGCCGCTAAAATGACGAGCTAAACGAGATGTACGGCGACCTCACTGTCATACAGCGTATAAAGCTCGCTAGGCTCCGGTGGGCTGGCCATGTTATACGCATGGAAACGGATGACCTAGCCCGTAAAGTCTTTTTAGGCCGTCCACAAGGACAGAGGAGGCGTGGTAGGCCCAAATTGAGGTGGCAAGATGGCGTGGAGGCTTCCGCAATTAAGGCCGGGATAACGGACTGGCAGACGAAGGCGCGAGACCGTGAGCGGTTTCGGACACTCCTGAACATCAAGCTACCACGGATTTGTTCATTGTTTTCGTTAGTGAAAATCTCGTGATACGCATGACATTTTGCAGCACTGGATGCAAGTTCCAGTCAGAATTCTATACTTGCACACTTTTGCGTAATTTTTGGGATTTTTTCGTATATTGGTCTAATTTTTAGCTAAAACAGAGCTAAACAATGTCATCAACGATGTGTTAGGATAGTTTTCCAATAAGTGTACAGAGAAACTGTCGAGGATGCCTCAAAATCAGAATATTTAGGTAGCCGCTACTGTAGGTTCAGATACTGTATATGCTCAGTAATCCGCTCTTTTGACAATCAAATTCATGAGATGAAACAATGTTTGGGCAAAAGTAGTGAAATATGATTAAAGAGATAAATATCCTTCTATTTTTTATATTATAAACATTCTTCGTACAACATGAAAAAGTAGGTAATGTAATAAACAACTGAAGAACTGTGACTAAAATATTTAAAAAAAAAACACATCAAAACTTCACTCGATAATCCGCACTCGATTCAAATACGGATTACCGAGCGTGAACTGTAAATGAAAATATCACGGACACATTTTTACAAAAAAGTTACATTTTTTTATGGGTAACAGCTCATACCCGCAATAATAGGCTTTCGATACTTATTAAGTACCACGCAGCCAAATAGTCAATCATGGCTCAGGGCAACAGTCCATACGAGGCATGAACAGATGAACAGATTCAGATACTATTTAAGTCCCGAATTATAAAAGCGAGCAGTATGGGTTTGAGATCAGTTCCAGTACCCGTAGGTATATGTAATAGGATCTGCATGAGGTCAGGATCGGTTCCAGCATCGTTATGGGTTTAGAGTAAGTTCCGGTATGAGTTCGGGATCCGGTATGGTTTTTAATGCAGTTATTCAAGCTGTGGTCCGTGGCGTGAAAAAAAATGGTCCACGAAAGATTTTTTGAAAAGAAAAGCTTAATACACATCGTGCATTTTTTCGCCATAATCGAGCCATAAAAATTTCAACAGGAATGTCTAGAAAAAATTTTTAACATATTTTTGATCTAAAAGCTTTGAACTAAGTTCAAAAAATGTAATCCCTGTAAATCCGCAGCTAATGTGTTTTCAAAGTCATTTGATGTGTGATCCTAAGAAGGTTGGAGACCACTGCGGTATGGGATCGGGACCAATTCCACGACCTGTATGGTGTCAGGATCAGTTGAAAGATCGATCATGTGTTATGATTAGTTTCATGGCCAGGTTTAAGACTAATTTTAATACATACAGTCAGAATTCAATAATTGAATGCTTTTTTGTTGGCATACTTTTTAATTGAAACCTCGATAGTTGGTTGACAGTTCAATTACAGAGCATGCGTTTGTATAGAAAACTCCGTGAGACCATGAGACATTTATGTTTTTTGAAAAAAATATAAATTTCTCATGGCTTGATGAGAAAAATTTCAGTAATTTTGTGTAACGAAAAACGTGCCAACAAAAAGCACATATTCAACAGTTGGCAGGGAATCGAAGTTCAACCTGTGAGTTCAGACGGTATATGGGATTGGAATCAATTCCAGCACCAGAACGATTTCTGTAAAATTTCAGGATGGCCATGGGTTTTGGATTAGTCCCAGGATCGGTATGAATTTTGAATCAGTATTTTTTAATGCATCCCTTGGAACTAAATATCACCTGGAATTTGCGTTGCCCTTTCAAAAATCCTTAGCACGCACCCTAAAGTTATTAAATACCCTGGAAACTATCTTACAAAACCCTGTAACTGGGCCAAATTAACTAGTCTCTATTATAAAATTCTAGTAAAGGCTGATCAGCATTACTTTCCAGCGGTAGCTTGGATGGTTCTTGCTTAGTCTACATCCATACAATGGCAACCACATCGACTATAGAAAACGCAACGCCGACTTAGTTTTTAGTGTTTAGAAAAGTATGGAATCAGGATCTGTTCCATGACTGATATGCTCAGTTCCATGAAATATCTTAATCAATTCAAGGATCAGTGTGGAGTTCACTTCCAGAACTGGAAGGTATATGTTGCAGGATCTGCATAGGGTCAGGATCAGTTTCAGGACCGTTATGGGTTCAGTGTAAGTTCTGGTGTGGGTTAGCGATCAATTCCAAGGCTGGTACGGTTCTTCGAGCCATTATAACGATACGTATACGATTTCAGTACCGGTAGGGTAAATGTATCGATAGTGGTGCAATGTGTTGGGGTACAGATGTGCTTTAGTAGATTAAAAGTATCAGGAAATGAAAATTTTAACACATATCAATTGGAACACGTTTTAATTTCGTAATCACAAAATTGTCACGGATTCAACAAATTTACACAAAAATCATATGTTTGTGACGACTTCGTTGTATATAATTTGTATAATGGTGGTAATACAAAACAATAATGGTGGTCTTCTTCCTGTATTTGGCGTAAAGTCCTGCGCGGACATGCCGGCCTGTACAGGGTTTCGAGACTTAATTCATTACCACGTAGCCAGATAGTCAATCCTTGCATCGGGAGGATGGTCCATTCTGGGCTTGAACTCATGATGCGCATGTTTTTGAGTCGTTCGACTACAGTTGACGACTGTACCACGGGACCGCCCCCCGCACTCTTCTAATGGTGGTATGGTTCCCATAGTCGTCGTATGGTGTTACTATAGTGTTGGTAAACAAAGATACCTCAAGAACTGTGTATATTATACATGCAACTTAGTTTGAAGCTGTTTTCATATTAATAGTAAGAATCATATCCGTAATATTGATTTCTTACATAATTTGACCATAAAAACTGTAGTCTTCAAAAGCCGGGAAGAGTATGCTTGATTCGAAGTCGATTTTTCACTCAGTTGGATGTGCAAATTTTGGACTTTTTTGTTGGTAAATTACTTACAAGAAACTCATTTCTGTTGCTTATTTTTGTAAAAAAAAAAACAATATTAAGTGTTAACAATAATATATCATCAGAAAATATCTAAAATGTCCTGTTTTCACTAATTTCATGACTATGCCCACTATAAGAACATCCCTATTTTGTGTACCTATAATGGCACTATGGCAAAAGACTCATAAAAATGCGAAAATATGGTCAAAAGGCAATGAAGTTTGGTAAATCAATAACATTTCATCAAGGCATTGTTAAAACAATAAATATTGCGTTGTTATGAGGTCATTTAAAGCGTTCACAAAAATATGAGTTCTGTTATGAAATCCTAAGGATTTAGGAAGATGTTAGAAAATAAACAAATTTCATAAAATATGGGGTGTTTCTATCACTGTAATGGAATGGCCCAATTGAACTTTAATAGCCATTTAAAAAAAAAACAAAGTACATTAAACAATTACATACATAACTTAATTGCTCTTAAATTATAGTATAGAGCGCATTTTAGAGCCATACCACCACTATTGGTAGTACACCACTATAGATATGTTTACCCTATAGGTTTAAGATATATTTCAGATCCAGTATGGGAATGGGATCAACTTCACGACCGGTATGGATCAGGAACTTGGTATAGCTTTTTAGCGCTGGTATATGGGTAAAGATATTCCCCGATATACGCCATATTCGAGATACGCGATTTTCGTATACGGTATGTTATTTTGTCGAATGTCAAAAGCAAAATAACTTCCCTTTTGGTCGAATTTTAAAAACCATTTCAAAAGGTACAGGTATTCCTCGATATAGGCCATTCACGATATACGCAATTTCGCTATACGCTTAATTTGACAGTTCTACGTCGAATTTTAAAACCATATTAAATGGTACAAAATTTTACTTTTTTTAGTTGAAATTAGATCAAATATTTAATTTAATGGCTAAAACCTACCTTTTCAAGTAGAATGATACAAAAATTAGGTATAATTTGACCGAAAACATCGAAATTCGACCTACGCTAATAATCGAGATACGCGATTGCCTCCATTCCGCATCAATAGCATATATCGGGGTGTGCCTGTATATGGTATATGGGTTCAATAAACTCCGTGATAAACCAAAAACTAAGTGGTACCCAAAAGGATGATTGTGATAGCAGATCTTAACTACCTACTGTTATTACGACAGATAAGAAGAATCGATGCTTTGGGATAAAATCGTAATAATCATTGTAATCTTTTGTTTTGTACTCCTCGGATTGCAAATTCTTCTATTTTGAATTATAACAAGACATTAATTTCATCCCGTGTGAAACCGGGTAAAACAGCTTCTTCTTCTTTCTTCTTCTTTGGCTCAACAACCGATGTCGGTCAAGGCCTGCCTGTACCCACTTATGGGCTTGGCTTTCAGTGACCAATTGATTCCCCCCTTCCATAGCAGGATAGTCAGTCCTACGTATGGCGGCGCGGTCTATTTGGGGATTGAACCCATGACGGGCATGTTGTTAAGTCGTACGAGTTGACGACTGTACTATGAGACCGGCTAATGTTAACATATTACAAATAAGCATTGAACTACTACCAAGTGTGGTGCCGATTTTACCTCCATTGGCCACATTAGTTTTGGTGACATTTCATACGATATAGTTTTATTTAAAAAAAATGCTCTCTTTGATACTGAACTAATCAACGGTGTTTATAAAACAATACTAATAACACGGAAACTATAATTTTGTTGAATAAACGCCACAATTCCTTAAGTCCATGAAATAAAAATGTTGTTTTTTTTGTTTTTATTGTTTTTGTTTCATTGTTGATTTTGATAATTGGCAGGATTATGATCAGTGAAGAGTGACTCGAATTTTCGAAACAGTTAACATAAGTAGGATGTACAATTTTTTCCAAAAATTCTATAAGTACTAAAACGGCGAAGTGTTGATCTTATCTACTGTGTCGGGGGCCCTAAGCAATAAGAATTGTACTTAAATTTTGTACCTGGGGGAGGGTGGGGGGGCTCAGAGTTCGACTAGCACGGGGCCCCTACGTCCATTTAAATAAATAAATAAATATAATCTTATTATTTTAAATTTACGGAATACATAAATACATGAATAAAAATTGAATATAAACTTGTACCAAAATAGCAACACGGTCATATGGGTTGATTGAAAATTACATTTATAGAAAATTACATTTACTGTTAGTGGGCCAAATTAACTAGTATTAGCAAGGAAGAGTACAACTGTAAAATTCAAGTCAACTGTAGTACCAGCAGTTATATTAGATTCTATTGTTATCTGCTTACCTTGTTTTGATTTCCCTGGCCAACAACTGACTGATTTGTTGACAAAATACGGCATGTCCTTCCCACGATAATAAGCGAGGCGATCCAAAAGTTGGAGTTTTTTCGTTCACCAGATTTTCATTTTTCGCCACATTGCAATATAATGGTAGCATCTGATACAGTCTTGCATCTCGTTCATTTTCGGACAATATTTTTTTCAAATTGATGTATTCTTCAAACAATTTGCAAAGGTGTAGCATGGTTAAATTCACATTTTCGATTTCGTCGCCTCCCGAAGACTTAACACTTTCATTGGGATTTATCTCTGCTTGACTCATATTGGAAATGTTGTTGATTCCTGCCATTACATTGAATCCAAATTAATTAGTTTTATTTACAATACTGTGAAATCATACATTTTATTTCTGTTAAATAATTAATCACTTCTCCAGCACAATATTTTCACAATATATATTCACAAGATCAATATTGTCAAATTTACTTATTGATTTTTCGGCGACAAGAAAAAATGCTACGATGCTATGACTTAAATTTCATTTGTTTACACGATATTTGTTGTAACAAATGTTTTACCGACCTACACAAGATGTATCCGAAAATTCAACCTATTATGTAGTAGAAAACAACTGTCGTAAGTTAAATAGTTACAATGGCCAAAATAGAATCATTTGCACTAGATTAGTCACACTGTATGGTGCTGTGTACCTTTATTTTATTTATAAAATCCCAAATATGCATGTATTTAAAAAGGTTATATCAATCCTTCGCACAGGTAAAGCCATAGCAATTGCTCAGTAGCCATTTTATAGCACCACACCAGGAGCACCAAAGCTGTCTAAAATCGAATTTGTGACCCATTAGAGCTGATTCGAGTTAAACTTTCGCAGAATCTTTCTGTTTTCTCAAGATTACAACAAGAGCCAATAGATGGCGCAATAGAATAGCTGTGTATGTTACGAAAGGTGTAAACACGAAAATAAAAAAATTAGCCGGACTCGCGAAACAAATGGTTAAAAAATGACAGTCGTTAAAAATTAACCAGAGTCGTTAAAACTTGCTCGAATTTGGTATCACGAATGCATTGAATTCATTTGTTAATTTTAACGACGGGTCCTATGCCCGTCGTTAAATAAACAATCGTTAAGAACGTATGCGATACAAATTACAGGGTGGCCACTCGATGCAGGGTTTGAAATTCTCAATTTTCCCCGGTTTTTCCCGGTTTATGCCGGATTTTTCATAAGTTATCCAGGTTCATTACACTTCATGTGCTCGTAGTTGATAACCTTGTGCGATACTTAAATTTCAAAGCATTTTTTTTAACAATTTTATAGATAACTAAAAGTGTTTATAACTTTATCTATATTAAGTAAGAAAGTGCAAAGCTGCATGTTATCGATGTATTCAATAATACACACTGAATTCACTGGTTGAACTTTGATTCCTTGTTAACGATTGAATAAAAGCTGTTTATTTGGCACGTTTTTCTATACAAAAAAAGTTTTGAATTTATTCTCAACAGGCCATGATTTTTTTTTGGAATCGGGTTTCCCCAAGATCTATTAAGGAGAACAGGTCGATGCAAAGCCCGTTGCTAGGTTGCCATTTTCAGCTCGCTTTTGACAGTTTCATGAAAAAGTGTTTACAAACAAACGGCTAATAGTTAACGCGGAAAAATGGACAAATTTACTATTAGGAAGATTATATTGGTTAAATTTCTTGCGGTTAATCACTGCTGGAGAATAAAGGAGAGGTAATTGCAGTTTACTTTGTATTCAGAAACATTGATAACCTTTTTGATTGTTTGCCATTCCGTGACCACAAACCACTACCGTTTTCAACGGTCCTGCTGGGAAAACGAAAAGTTTAACATGTTCCAACTGGGTAAAAGAAGTCCTATTTACATTCAATGAAACACTGAGAGTAAAATGAAACATCCAATCGACACACACTGATACAATATGCATACCGTCCTTTACTTATAAACCGGCGACGAATGATAAATGAGATCCATGGATTCAATCAGCCATGTAATATTCTTATTAGTTTCTATTTCTGATAATATTCTAAAAGGAAATGAGTGCAAAATGCTGAACAAAACTTCCATTCGCTCCATAGCAACGTCCATCGCTAAACATAAACAATGTTCACTTTAACTGTCAAAATTTTCCCATGGCTTTCTGTCATTTTACTCTAAACGCTTCGACCTGTTCTCTTTCAAGGACCTTGGGTTTTCCCATACAAACACATGCTCTATGATTGAACTGTCAGCAAAATATCGAGCGTTCATCTAAAAAGCATGCCCACTTAAACAAATATTTAGCTATTGAATTTAATAAATGTGAATGTTTAACAACACTGAGTTTGTTACATCACATATTATTTTATCTAATATAGAAGACATTTTTTAGTAAAGTTAAGTTATCCATATTGTTAGTGTTACGACGGCGAACGGATCTGTGGGCCCCGCGAAGGATGCGGCCTTGAGAGTAACAGCAATCTTCTCAACCGTTCGACACCAATAATTAACCTTCCCGCTAGTTGCTCTCTCAAGTAATTTGAGTAGCCTATGCCGCAGAATGGGGTGAAGAGGGAAGAGAGATTTCTTTCGTGATCCGAATATGCAAATTAAAAAAGGCGAAGTTTCTTAGAGTGGCAAAATCCGAATGCTATCTTTTTTCAATGCTCGGTCCCTTTCATACCCCCGGAAGCCCATACATTTTCGAGAGTTAGTGTATCCTTTCCGGGGATAATTAGTACATAAGTGTACGTATGCATGAGTGTCCCATGTTAGTATTTGTGTCGCATATTTATTACGCTTTTACACGCAGCGTACCCGGTTTCTAGTTTAAGGTGATCCGGCACCTCGCGAATTCACAGTTTGACACGTTCGTTATGGAATTAATAATCGCGAACGTTAATTGTATAACAGATTACTTAGAATTGTCGAGTAACATAATCAATTCTAGTTTCGCATTTGAAAAGTAAGAGAAAACTAAGCAAAGATTAAATACAATAACCTTGAACTATTATTTATAGCAGCGGTCGGCAAAGTCCGGTCCGCGGGCCAAATGCGGCCCACCGCAACATTCAATCCGGCCCGCGAAAGGATTTGACTGATTTTGAAAGTTGGGAAGAAACGATTCGTACACAAATTACTGAAGATCTTTTAGTATACTATATTAAACCATCGTACTTTTTCAACTTTTAATTAAACGGTCCATCATTCCAAAGTAGTTTAATTAAACGTTAAAAAAGTACAATGGTTCGAACTCGAGGTCAATATTCCCGTAACTTGAAAAAATATGCCATTTTCGACTGACTGTAGAAAAAAACTAGGAAAGATAATTTCTTTACATTTACATCTGTTCAAAGGGAATTATTCCAGATTACTTGCACAAATATGTTCATGTGTTCAATTATTAGGAATTTTCACCATGGTGGACGAAGACATGCATGATTTAAGTTCTACCTTCGTTTTTCATCAATTCCTCCAAAGTTTTCGCTACAAAATTGTTAGAGTAGAGTTTTTACATCACGTTGGCGTAGAAAAAAAATCGATGGGACACAGGTGACGGATGTTAGACCAGTTTGCAGACTAGGGTGTTATATCGAAATTTTGTCGAAATTAACCTGAAATGATTGCATTGAGTTTTTGCGTAATTGTTTGCCACTACGAAGCCAGTGGATTCGATTTCTAATTCCTGATCTGTTTCTTCATGTTTCCCAGGTATTATTTTACTGTTTGGTGGGTTGGATCGATATCCCGGTTCAGCTAACGCAGTAATGTAGCCACTTGGCCTCTGTCTTCATTTTAGCTTCTTATGAAACCTCAAAAATTAACCTGGGTTTTCTTTCGATGCTTTGATTGTTGCCTAATAGTGCCAAGATGTTAGCGACCAAAATGCCAAAACGGTTATATACGACTTCCACAAACTTGCGCACGGAGTCAATTTTGGACGCTACGGGGTGCCATTCTTTGATCGCGCACGCTTTTGATTCACTTTTTTGGCCATCATGATTAGAGTTCGACTGATAGAGGTGTCAAAATTTGTCTGTTAACTAATGGGATACTACTACTCAAAGTGCAATTAACGTTGTCAATGCACCAATAATCAATGCGACGAAGACGAAGTACCTGCTTGCCGGTGACTCAGACCTTCTGCCCAAGCGATTCAAAACGCTCGAAAGTAGTAAGGAAAGTAGAATATAAAGTAGCCAGCCTTCTGCTTCCCGTTCTACTTTGGTTGCTTAAAATCAGAAAAATGTAAAACATGTGGGTTCCAGGAAAGAGCAAAACAATGAGTTCTCGAGAGTGTACAACAACACCCGTCCGGCAAAATGAGTGTATTTTTTGAGTGATTTGAGTACCGCCCCCCCCCCGTCCCACAAAATGAGTGTATTTTTTGAGTGATATGAGTGACGCTGTCGAAATACAGTGTCTCTTCGACGAATAAGTTACCCACTCACGCGAGCCCTACCCCACCCCACCCGCAACGCACGGTGCGCTCTGCAGTTCTCAATGTGTTTGTGTTCTTTCGAGCCATGCTACGAACACATGTAAAGATAGTTGTTTCTTTCGTTTCTCGTTTTCTTTCATGAATAGACACGATCGCAAATGCGCACTTATTCTAAAAGCAAACACAAACACGATCATTTTTGGTTACATTAAACACTTTATTGAAACTTAATGTAAACTTTCGTCACACATTTAGAACCTAACAAAAACACACATCATGTCGTCGTCCTGCTAAGTACGACCTCCATCCAGCAAACACATATCTGTGAATAAATGTAACCTTACCTGTCGATGCACGCACTGCATGTGCGTCTGTACACACTGTTCACTTCACACTCCACCAAAACACACCGACGCACGAGACTGAACGAAATGCGCATCAACGCACAAACACTGCGCGCGGGACTTAGAACGAAACACGCACAACCATCTCCGGCAAAGCGTCGCGCTGTACTGGTGGTTTTGTACGCGTAGGAAGGGGGGACATACGGAGCGATGGTTCGATGCTGTAGTGTAAGCGAGACAACACGATTCCCTAGGCGGAATGTCGAGTTGAGGCGCCTCTAAATGGTAACTGATGACAGAGAGGAGGGGGTACTGACACACAGCTGTTGGGAAATAGAACAGTATACTTATATTGCCGGCGGGGGAGGGGGGGGTGGCCATAGGACCCCTACGATCATCGGTCACAGGCCCTAAAATTGTTGTCGCCATGGGGTGGGGGGGGGGAGGTGCAAATGGTTTTCCTGCCACGGAGCCCCAACGACCATCTTTCCGGGGGCCCTTGTCGCTAACACTCTGTCCAATTGTAGACATACGGCATACTACAGACTAGAGATCTTCGGTGACCGCCTAGTCCGCCTACCGTTAGATCCACCGCTGGTTCATGACGGGGTTTTTTTTTACTGTGGATGTGCATCCTTCCCCCTACCTGCTGCGTATGCACCGGGCAGGAGACAGTGTGGCAGTATGCAGGTTGCACACTGGATAGGAGCGGGCCCGCGGCACCGCCATCATTCCGCACATCTGCATGCCCGTCGTGGGTTCTAATCGCGTATGAACCGGCCGTCGTAGCAAGGGATTAGCCACCGGCTCCGGCTACGTGGTACTCAAGTCCTGAAAAGGCCCGTATGATCGCGTAGGCCATAATGACAATAATAATAATAATAATAATAATACTAATAATAAAAAGAAGAAGAAGAACTTAGCATAGCAGTCCACACTCAGGGAAGGACTGCCGGCAATCGGCGTCATGATAACGACTACAAACCAACAAGCCACCAGATTCTGGACAGACAGGTGCAGCACCATACGCGCACCGTAATAAACAAATCCAGAATCCTCTTTTGTATGGATTCAATTCAAAATGTTGTTTCCACTTGCGTCCGCTAGCTGAATTAGAAATAAATGTGCAACATATCGCAAGCACGTTTGCTTAGATCGTGTGTCTTTTTAATACCCCCAACAGCAGAGCCGATCGCAAAGATGCCAATGCCAATGGTTGTGTTGTCTCTTAGGTAGCGAGATCGAAAATGCATGGACTTTGTAGCCGCAGCGGATGAAAATGTACCCATCAGAATCAAATAGTTTTGGGGTTTCCAAACGCACGCACACATACAAACACGCGCGCAAACTCACACACACACACACACACACACACAAGCGCGCGCGCACACACACGCGCACGCACTAACGCGCGCGCGCGCGCGCGCGATAAGGCACCTACGAACGCGCGCACGCGAGAACGCGCCTACGAAAGCGCGCATGCAAGCACGCACCCCCCATCAAACCCCCCCTTCCCTTCCGTTATCATCAGCTATCATATAGCGCATCATCATCCAAAGCGCAAAAAAAATCAGATTAGTCTTAGACGTTCTCCTACGCTTGTTTTAAATAGGCTTCTTCACCCTCAACTGGCAGGGGCATCGAATGGTCTCATCAGCAGCGGCACGAAATAAAATAAACCATCAATACACCGATAACACTTTGAATCCCAATCCAGCTTCTCCCACAGCGTCTCAAGGCCACACACAAATTAATAAATGCTAACACCCACCAATAACAATACACAACCGCAATGCACATATATGAACCAACGCATACACCACAACAACCAATCAGCTGGCGGCGGAAGGCACGGGCAGAAGCGCCGCAATTACAAGTAAGGCAAGGCAGGGTGAGGGAGGGAGAAGAAGCGGACGAGAAAATGGGCGCCAATATTTTTAAATGTTTTGACCGTTTTTTTTGCTCCGCTGCCATAAATAGTTCGTCCATTTCGCCAACAGATGGCGCTAAACTTGCTCGACCCAGCGCAGGAATCGCTGAAGTCCAGCGCGGGTGACCAGCCAAAATCTGCGCTGGCCAGCGCAGATTTTGGTACATTTCCTGCGCTGGAAACTGCTCGAATTTGCGCAGCGGGGTACCAAAGCCCTGAGACGCTGTGGGAGCTGGATTGGGATTCAAAGTGTTATCGGTGTATTGATGGTTTATTTTATTTCGGGCCGCTGATTATGAGACCATTCGATGCCCCTGCCAGTTGAGGGTGAAGAGGCCTATTTAAAACAAGCGTAGGAGAACGTCTAACACTAATCTAATTTTTTTTTAATTTGAACATGTTAGATGCTTCAACGACATTCTAAGCATTATGTGGCACAGTGTAAAGTGGCAATATACATATTTTTTATGTGCCGAGTTTTCGGGTCTCGATACACACACACACGCACACACACAGCGGGAAAGTGACCGTTCACTCTATCATGTCGTGATTCCCCACCCCGCCCGGCGATAGGTATGAGGATGCGCTACATGATAGCTTAACCAGCCTTTCTTCCGATAAGGTAGCCGTACTCGCTCTTGCGGGAGAGGGGGGGGAGGGTTGGTGGAGGGTGCGTGGTCGCGTGCGCGACATCGGGGGTGCGTGCTCGCGAGCGCGCTTTCGTGGGTGTGTGCTGGCGTGCGCGCTTTCGTGCGTGCGTGCTCGCGTGAGTGCGTTCATGCATGTGTGTGTGTGTGTGTGTGTGTGTGTGTGTGTGTGTGTGTGTGTGTGTGTGTGTGTGTGTGTGTGTGTGTGTGTGTGTGTGTGTGTGTGTGTGTGTGTGTGTGTGTGTGTGTGTGTGCACGCGCGTTCGTACGGAAACCCCAAAACTGGGGCCCTTTCCATTTGAAATTCGTAGGCTGAAATTTCAGCCTGTCAGTTGTTTGCATTGTATAGCAGTTTTCGACCAGCTATCTAATAGAGTATAATATACAGGTGGCCTTATCCCAAGGTGTATGAATTGAGTTTGAGTATTCGTAATATGTTTTGAGTATTCGTCAAGCCTCCAGAAAGCTTGTTTGAGAAAAAGTTTTCACCCGTTCTGCCAAAAAGTGATGTTCAAAATTGGTTATAAAAAATGCTATGCGACCACCTGGACTACACACACCTTGATTCTATATTCCACCACCTGATCTCTTTAATGCACCTTAGGGTTAATGTAAACAACACCGTGTTTTCGAGCAGGTACACGCATCTAATTCTAGCTTTTAGGCTAAAATTTTCTAGGCTGAAAATCGCAGGCTAGTTTTTTGTGTGGATTTGTATGTACTATTTACAAGATTTCAGCCTCCAACTGTCAAACTCCATACAAAAAACTAACTAGAATCGTGAAGGCCCCCCACTGTTTGATTCTGATGCGTACAATTTCATCCACTGCGGCTACAAAGTCCATGCATTTTCGATCTCGCTACTTGAGAGACAACACAACCATTGGCATTGGCACCACCATCTTTGCGATCGGTTCTGCTGTTTGGGGAATATTAAAAAGACACACGATCGAAACAAACGTGCATGTGATATGTAGCACATTTTTTCCAATTCAGCTAGCGGACGCAAGTGGAAACAAAACTTGAATTGAATTCGTACAAAAGAGGATTCTGGATTTGTTTATTACGGTGCTGCACCTTGTAGTATCGTGATAAAACACGTCTTGACTCCTCGTAGTTCCACATGCGATTGCTCTTTATTGTTTATCCATCTTTCATCTGTCAAGCAACATAACAAGGTTTATATATACAACGTATCTATAAGGTTGCTATACTACATTCACTTTCCTTTTTTTATAGATAATGTATTGCTTACTAACTATTGGAACTGCTAATATAGTCGTTTAAGTAATTTGGTTTTTGAATAGTTCTTTTAGATCTTGTGGTCTCATTACTTGGCTTATAGCTAAGACTTTTATCAGTTAATTTGCTTGTGGTATCTTTGCAAGTAACATTCTTTTCTTTGTTATTTGGATCTACCATTTCGTTGTCTACTGATTCTGGTGCAAGGGGGTTACCTTCTTCTGTAGAAACTTTAAGCAAATGAGATACGTGCCTCCGGTATTTCAAACCGGATTCTTTTGATGCTATTAACACATCTCCTCCTTTCCTTTCAACCACCTTAAAAACGTCCCAAAGTTAGATGATAGTTTGTTGGTTTTACGCATTCGTTTGACCAGAACTTCGTCACCCGGGCATATTGAGCTAACTTTTGCGTTTATTCGTTTATCTGAATACATTTTACCTTTGTGTTTAGCTTCCTTATCTCTGTCTGCCACTTCTTCATGTTCAACTATTGGATTAAATATAGATGGTAATTTATCTCTTATGTTATAATTAAAAAGCATCTCCGACGGTGTTTTCTTAGTGACTGAATGAGGAGAAGATCGATACATTAATAGGTATTTGTTAAGCTCTTCGATCCAATTTGCATTCATTGATTGACTGATGACAAGTCGTTTAAGAAGGAATCGGGTTTGTCTTTCGACTTCACCATTTTGTTGCGGCCAGTATGGGGTGGTACTGATCAATTTAATGTTATTGGTGGTGCAAAACTGTAGGAACTCTTCGCTGGAGAACTGAGGCCCATTACAGTATCGGACAGAATGATAGGATTCTAGTGTTTTCAACGCAGCATGCACCCGTTGGGACAGGTTTATGTGTGGTTTGTGTGTTTGTGTTTGTGTGTTTGTGTGTGCATGTGTGTGTATGTGTGTGTGTACATGTGTGTGTGTGTGCATGTGTGTGTGTGTGTGTATGTTTGAATGTGTATTGGTGTGTGAGTTTGTTTCACAAGTATGTCGTTTCGGATAGATTTGTTAGTAGTTTTTTTGTATTTTGGGTTAGGTTTTTGTTGTAATTAGCAGGACCACCGCCCTCGCGAGCAGTGATCCCTATTCAAAAATGCAATAAGCTCAGTTTTTGATCTTATTGCCGTCACCCACGAACACATTAATCATGCGTTGACGCATCGACATCACCAGATTCTGGATCGTTTTAGGTGGAATTTTACTCCACACCTCTTGCATGTGATCGAAGAGGTGATCCAGATCTTCCGGTATGTTTTTACCCAGCCTCTTCTTGAATATTGCCCAGAGGTTCTCAATGGGATTGTTTGTTTGTTCATTGTTTTGACATTGTTGTCAGCAAGCCAAGTTTGGACAGTCCCGGAAGTATGCTTAGAATCGTTGTCTTGCATAAACATCCAAGACCGAGGAAGGTTCTTCCTAGCATGCGATAGCAAATGAGTATCAAGAATGTCTCGATAGCCAAAACGATTTAAATTACCGTGGATTCGAACCAACGGACCCATCCCATAGTAGGAGAAGCATCCCCACACCATGAGACTACCACCGCCATGCTTGAAAGTTTTGAAGCAGTACTTCGGATCAAGAGCACAATTAACAGGGCGCCGAACCAACCTGCGTCCGTCCGACCCCTGTCGATTGAATTTCGACTCGTCTGACCACAAAACCCTGCGCCAATCCTCCTCATCGAAGAACATTTGCTCAATTGCAAATAACACCCGTGCGTTTTTATGCGCAGGTGTTAAATTGGGCACTTTGCGTGGCACTCGCGCGAGTAGCCCGGCACTGACCAATCTTCGCTGAACTGTTCTCGGCGTCACCGCCAATTTCAGTCTGCCTCGGATCTGGTGCCGAGCTAAACGGATGTTTCTTCGATATGTTTACGATCTTACGGTCTTCCTCCGCCGTGGTCTTCCGAGGACG
Organism: Anopheles arabiensis; assembly: GCF_016920715.1. NCBI lineage: Eukaryota > Metazoa > Arthropoda > Insecta > Diptera > Culicidae > Anopheles > Anopheles arabiensis. The sequence goes on along the minus strand of NC_053518.1, from coordinate 52,243,788 downwards.
TCCGGGTGATTTGCGCGTTTCGGTTGTCCGAAGCGCGTTTGCCACAAAGGTGCGCGATCGTTCCATTACGAACTCGATCGTTCTGCGCTTAATGCCAGTAGCCGCCATTCGCTTAATGATATGGCGCTGATAATCGGTACAATGTTTACCTCGACCCATTGTAATAAAAATTGCTTGCTAAGACCGTCAAGAACACACTGGTTAAAAACTTGGACACGATTGATGCCGTGCTCTGCCTGCATTCTGCTTTTATACGCGATGAATTACATCGTTGTCGAGCAGCAAAAAAGCGTATTGATAAAAACTATCAATGAGTAAGCGAGTGAGCATCTACCCATTCAAAACCAGAACAGAATACTGCCGCGCTCATGAAACAAAACGCCCATTGAAAAGAATACCTGCGCTCTTGCTCAATGCACACACAAAGTTTTCCATGCGCACACAACGTTCAACGCAGAGATGCACGCATGCCTTTCAATGGCGTGCACTGGTGAAACACCTGTGAGGGAATGCCGAGTTCATTGTTATTGTGCGCGTTTCCATTTCGCACCGGTGTCGTATTCACATTCATTAAACAGCACACGTTTCTTCAGACAAAAACCCGCGCACTCGCACACACACACACACACACACACACACACACACACACACACACACACACACACACACACACACACACACACACACACACACACACACACACACACACACACACACACACACACACACACACACACATAAACACAAGTAACGTGGCAAAACAAGTGCACGGTGCGTTGAAAACACCAGGGTTCTATCTTAATGTCCGATACTGTATCTGCAGTAATAGATAGAGGTAGTCCGAATCGTGCAAAAATTGAGTTTAACCGTCCTATAGTCTGGATAGAATCCGTCTTTTTCATAATTTCTACTTCTATGTAGCGACTGAAATAATCTACTACTACTAACAACGAATGGCCTGATGGGAGAGGTCCTAGAAAGTCCAATGGGCACGTGTTGCCATGGTGCTGATGGCTATTCTCTTCGCTTCATTGGTTCTGGAGCGAGCGCTGCAGAGACCAGCATACATCCCCGGCAATTCCTGACGTATTGTTCTACTTGTAAGTCAAGTTTTGACCACCATACTTTGGCCCTTAATCGCTGTTTCATAATGCTCATACCTGGGTGACCTTCATGGGCTAGATGTAAGGTCCTTTCTCTTAGTGAAGCAGGCATAACTATTCTGTTTCCTCGCAACAGTATGTTGTTAGCAAAGCATAGTTCAGTAGAAAATATTTTGAATGTCGAAGTATCTTCGGTCCATTCATTCTTTTCAATTCCCTGACGAACCGCTTGAATAGTTCCATCGGCTTCTGAAGCTTATTCTATCTCTGTAAGCTTTTGCGCTACTGGTGATGCATTGGAAATAATCCATGCCACATACTGTTCAGAAAACTCATCAAATGGTTTACCTTCTACGGTCTCTGTGATCGCGAGGCGTGAAAGTGGATCAGCAATATTGGATTTCCCTGGTCTATAAATAACAGATGCTTTGTAAGATTGCAGCCGAATTACCCATCTCTCGATCCTAGCACATGGTTTCGATTTTGTACTAAATATTTTTTCTAATGGTTTATGATCTCTCGGATTTCCCTTTGAATTTATATGTATTAATACCGCTCCTAACCCAACAGGACTTGCGTCAGCAATTAACTGTGTTCTATCTCCAATATCAAAAAAACCTAGTGTTGATGGGCTTATCATAAACGATTTGAGTTTCTCAAACGCTGAATGATGCTCTGATTTCCATAAAAAAAATTTCCTTTTCAACTGTTAGTTGTCGTAATGGATGTGTAAAGGTTGCCATATCAGGGATAAATTGTCCTACATAATTTACTAAACCTAAAAAACTTAGAACTTCTTCTGCTGATTTTGGTGCCCTGAAGTTTCGTATCGCATTTAGTTTATCTTTGTCTGGTTTTACTCCTTCTGCAGATATAAAATTCTCATTTCTGATACCCCGTAAACGCATTTATCTGCATTGAGCACCACGTTCCACTCTTTGAGCCTTTGGAGAACCTTTGTCAGTCTTTTGTCATGTTCATCTCTATGCGATCCGTGTACAATAATGTCATCGATGTAATTCAAGCATCCTTCACAGCCTGTAAGAATTTGTTCCATAGTTTTCTGGAACAGCTCTGGTGCACAGTTTATCCCAAACATAAGTCTGGTGTAACGGAACAACCCTCTACGTGTGATGAACGTAGTAATCCCCCAAGATTGTTTTGAAATTTCTACCTAAAATGAAACTCATTAGGATTAGTTTCTGATATAATATATTTCGATTGAGCTATAAGCAACGTAATTCAAATAGATTAGGTTAAGAAAAGAATTTAAATCGCAATCAATCCTTAATCAACCTTCGTTTGCACTAACCTGGTGGAAAGCATTTTTAATGCCCAGACGGGAAAATACCTTTGCCTTAGCCATATGTGGTTAGAAGTCCTCAAAAGTAGGTAGTGGATGATTTTCTCTCTCAACCGCCTCGTCAGCGCGCCGCATATCTACACATATGCGAACATCGTTGTTTCCTTTAGGGACAACTACTACAGGTGATACCCACTTAGATGGCTCATTTACTTGCTCGATAACTCCCTGAATCAGTAGTTCATCCAGCTTTTATCGACTAGCTTTTCCAGGGACTCGGTATGGCTGAGCGACAGCTACTGAACCTGATTTTATTGGTATATCTACCACAACATTCTTCAAGGTCGACAGTTTATGGTTTTCGTTGTCAACCGTATTTACAGGAACGGTAATTTTCAACGCTCCCATGAGAGTAGCCGTATCACGCCCAATTAAAGTTTTGCCATCACCCTTCACAACATAGAAATCGGCAGTAGTTTCTGCTGAGCCTAAAGTGACTGTAGCAGTAAACACACCTACGAGCGGCAGTACCTGTCCGCCATATGCCTTGAGTGTAATTGTGGCATCACGGTGTTGATTTGATACAACAACATGTTGGGACTTTAGTTGCTCCCAGACAATTTGGCTGATTAAGTTGTATTTTGATACCGAATCGATCATAGCGTTTATAGGGATACCACCTATTTTACAACACATTTCGCTGCTGTTATCATATGGCGTGAGATGGAAGACGTATTCCGTGGTATTGTTATCAATATGTTTCACTGTTGTTCTGGGTTTTTAGTGCGACACCTCTTAGCGAAATGATTCATGCCGCCACATTTACTACACGTTTTTCCTTTGGCTGGGCATTTCTCGTCTTTGGCGAGATGTCCCATAAACCCACAACGTTAGCATTGCATTTGATTTGTTTCAGCAAAAATTCTTTTTATGAACAGAACACCCATCAATTTTATTAACATCGTCAACTTGATGCTGACTTCCTATGAACGATTTTTCTTGATGAGCAACTGTTTCAAGAATTTTTGCTACACTCAATATTTTATCGAGATTAGCGTCGCCTAGTCTCAATAACTCTCTACGCAATTAAGCTGACTGACAGTTCTCAATAATCTGATCTCTAATATTTTCTTCTGTCTTGTCGCCATAGCCGCATCTTTCTGCTTGTATGCGTAATTTCACTATAAAAGTGTCAAAATTCTCTCCTGGTTGTTGTTTAATTTACTGCAATATGTGTCGTTCATAGGTGGGGTTTTGTCTCGGCAAGAAGAAATTATTTAATTTTGCTACGACCTCTTCGTAGCTGTTCATATTGGGGGTATATTGTTCAATATTTGAAAGAGGTCCTCGTTTCTCAATGTTTGGTAGTTCTGGCAGAGTTTCATAAATTTGTTGGACCTTTGGTCCCACAAAATGCAATAGTAGGTCTTTCTTCCACTCCTCATCATCAATTCGAGATGCTCGAAGCATGATTTCGAAAGATTTAATCCATTTTTTCCACTCATTTCCAAGGTTTTCTCGGTGACCCTCATAATTAAACGGTTGAGGCGTCAGCCCTGGGAAATGAAATAGATCTGTAAAAATAATACAACAGAATTTAGTCATTCAGAAGAAATCAGACGTGTGCGTCTGTGAAATTCATGAGAATAGTCAAAATACATTAGGATTGTGTTTATTCACACATCCAAACATGCAGCTCTGCATTATGCATTATGAGTTTGACAACACTGCATCACACTAACACTGGTGCAATAACATAATACTTATTGTAGAACACTCGATCTTTCAATCATATTATTATTATTATTATTATTATTATTTTTTTTTTTATTATTCAGCGTTTAAGCAATTTTCAGGAAAAATCCCATCACGCACATTTGATTGATTTGCTTTTTTTATAATTCACATGTCTTTCCGTTTTTCTGCGTTTCATCCTCCATTTTGACAAAGACGCGCACTCATACATAAGCCATCCTTGCATGTATTAATACTCGACTTTGTGCCAAACACTCACATATGGATTCCGCATTGAAGCAATACCTGTTCCAACATGTTTTCCGAGTTCTGCATTCAAGCAAACAAAGGAACAATACTCATTCTTTGTTACACATAGATTCGGCGTTTAAGCGAAACTTGTTTCAACACGTTTACCGTATTCTGCATTAAAGCAAATTAGCAAGGGAGCAATGTTCTTTTTTTTTAACCACACTTTTCACTTGGATAGTCCTGCATTTAAGCAAATTTTCAATTGGCTTCATTTTTCATAAGCTTTTACGCAAGGCCGAATTGAATCGGGGTTCACTGCATTTAAGCAAATTGCAATACAAATGTACTTTCAATCACATTTTCCTTCTTTCACATTTCCGAAGTAACAAAACGAAGTAAGCTTACCAATCGTATTCATTCTATCTTGCCGTCTGATTTTGTTCCACTGCTAGTTCTCTTTGTTTCTTTTTACTCGTCGCCAAATGTAGTATCGTGATGAAACACGTCTTGACTCCTCGTAGTTCCACATGCGATTGCTCTTTATTGTTTATCCATCTTTCATCTGTCAAGCAACATAACAAGGTTTATATATACAACGTATCTAAAAGGTTTCTATACTACACACCTGTCCGTCCATAATCTGGCGGCTTGTTGGCATGGAGTCGGTATCATGACGCCGTGCGACCGGTAATGCCTTGGAATGGGTAAGGCTCGGTAGGTTCATGTCCTTTGGTCAAGTGTATTCTGTGCATTTTTCGAGCCACGGATGTAGACCCGGCAGCAACAAAGTCAAGACAAACTCTTCCTCGGTACGGATGGCGATTCAAAGGTCTTTTGCTTATTATTATTCTTGTCATTACGGCCTACGCGAACATGTTGGCCTTTTCATTACTTGAGTATCACGTCGCCGGACAGTCAGCTCTAGCTACGGCGGACGGTTCATACGCGGTTAGAACCCACGACGGGCATGCAGATTTGAGTAATGAGGTTCCTATCCAGCGTGCAACTTGCATACTGCCACACTGTCTCCTGCTCGATGCGTACGGTGCGTACGCTTACAAGTGGACAGAATATTAGCAACAAGGGAATGACAGAATATGAGCGACCCCCGGAAAGATGGTCGTTGGGGCCCCGTGGCTGGAGAACCATTTGCCCCCCCACCCCCCCCCCCCCCCCTATGGCGACAACAATTTTAGGGCCTGTTTCCGATGATCGTAGGGGTCCCATTGCCACCCCCCCTCCCCCCCTCCCGCCGGCAATTTAAGCATACTGTTCAATCTTCCAACAGCTGTTTCTCAGTACTCCCTCCTCCCGGTCATTAGTTACCATTTACAGGGGCCTCAATAGGTCTTTCCGCCTATCATGAACACCTTCCTTTCTTTGACCGATGAATCGTAACATTCCGAAAGAAAACACATTTGGCGAATGTGTTGCTCACACACGCACACTCATATCCATGCGCCGACAGCTCATCATATCTGTGCAATCTACACCATAAGAAAGCAAAAGCTTAAGGCCTTACTACATGAATCGAAATTTCAAAAAGTTTTTGGTCGAGGCCTCGCTACATGAATCGAAATTTCAAAAAGTTTTCGGTCAAAAGGGGGGGGGGGGCTGGCGAAAACTGTACGTCAAAAAGATTTCAGCTGAAATCTCTTCCGAAATCTTTTTGACAGCAACCCGAAAACTCAAAATGACAGTATCTTAGGTGTCAACAGGAAAAGAAAGAGCATAATCAAAACAAAACACGCAAAAAGCCGGCATTGTAAAAGTACGGTATTAATTATAACTTATTTTCGTGTTGATTTTAAACAAACATTCATGTGTATATTATTTTAACAGAACCAAACAAAACATTTTAAAAAATGAATGTAAATCAGAACAGATCAGGACCGGGAACGGCGTCAGAACAGCGATAGAAATCGGTACAGCAATCGGGACCTGGACTAGCAACGATATCAGTACTGGCACCAGCATCAGAACAGGCACCGGTATTAGGACGGGCTTCGGGAATAGGGCTGGCATCGGGATCAGGCCTGGCATCGGGAGCAGGACTGGCACCGGTATCAAGACTGGTGTAGTAAGTTTGGAAGATAGTTACGGTAGCCATGTAATGTGATGAGCGTACATACGGTACAACTGATCAACGCGTACCATCGCGGTAGGTCAGTGTTTCGCTGACATGTATCGAGGTAGAATAACACTTTGTTCGAAGCTTTTCGACACTTGATCGTCCAGGCGATCATAGAAACCTTTAGAGGGTTTCCCTTACTGTAAACGTTGGAGTTTAGAAGCCTTACCTTGGGTAGGGGGACATATCTAAACTCTTGAAATGAGAAGTCGATATATGTTGGTTGGGCATAGTCCTTTCCTGACAGTCCGAACGAATCTGACTTGCCATGGTCGGAATTAGTTATATTTATACTCGGGGTTTCGTTTTGGTTTTGGAATGTGTTTTTGTCCTAATTAAATGTTATTGTTATTGGTAACCATTTATAAACTGAAATTGTGTGGGGTGTGTCGTGATTTAAGGTTCTTTTTGACATTTTTTTTTATTTCAAATAAGTTCCTTCTAATTAAAAGGGTTCTTTAAATTATATTAAGCTTGTTCTAGCTTTACGTCTGTCTTCGACTTCTCTAAACACAAGACTGAATCGTTTCCTCTTTTGACGTTTTCTTCATTTTCCTTGCCTGACGTTTCCTACGTTTGGGTTTTATTTCGCCCTGATATTGCTATCTCTCTCTGCTTCTCCATTTCCATCTCCTTCTGATTCGCCGGCTATTTGAAATCTCTGTTACGTCGCAAAGCCGGTTACGTTCTTCTATGTGAAATTAATTACTTTCTTGATGTTTTTAGTACAAGTTTTACGTTCTCTCTTCTTTTGCTCCTCCTATGCTATTTCCATTCTCTACAGGGTGTTTGTCGAAGTGTATCTATGCTTCGGTTTCACTGTATTGCGAAATAAGGTTTCAACTATTGTTGCTAAAGAATAGATGTTTTCGTCGCTGAGCTTATAACTTGCTATGCGTTCTCGGTTCACCTAGTTTGCCTGCAGTAACGCCTGATTTGCTTATTATGCGTCTGTCGGGTGTTTTCAAGAAGTGTGTCACAATTGTTTTTATATGAACGGTGTGGCCTGAATTCTTCCGGTTACTTTGTTATTGTTATGGGCCAACCTGATGGTCCCGAAGATCGCCACCGACGACACTCATCGGGCGTAGATCGAAGTGTGTATGCGATCTATCAGGAGGTCAGCGAACGCGCGCTCGGCACGTTGCGTGAGTGCCGATCGGGAGGAGAGGAAAGATATGGCGCGCGCTTGAGAAAGGTCGTGTAACAAAGTGGTAGCAAATCATTTAAGAGCAATTAATAATAAACAAGGACAAGGAAGTAATGCGTTAACGTTTCTTAACGTCCTTCGAAAGAAAACGAAGACATAACAGTGGCGACGAGTTGAAAAAACAAAATAGACTTTTTCAGTGCAGTGCAGGTTAGTACGAAAGGCATTTTTAAAGTGTTCGCGTGTGAACTGCATCTTTATCCGGAAAAGAGAGACAATTCCATCGAAGCGGCATTAAAATGTTTAATCCCGAATGGGGAAAAAAACCCGGGCTTTGTTCAGCCAACGCAAAGTGCACCGATGCAACCAGCACAACCGCCATCGCAAAATCCCGTTGCTTCATCGGCACAAGCAGGACTGGTTCATGAACGGTTCTGAAACGGGAATGTTTTTGCAAATGCTGAGTCTTATGCAGCAGCAAATGCAGCAGCAGCAGCAACAGCTATCTCAGCAGCAACAAATGATGGCACACATGATGCAGCAAACACCACACACGACAGTGATTGTTCGTACCGGTCGCATAAGTGCGAGGATTGTGGCAAGTATGGGTACCGCGAAGGGCATTGTAACACTGCAGGGCGAAAGAAAAGAAAAAATAATTTCTACAAGCGCTCTTCAATAGCGACAAGGGTAGTTTCCGTTGATATTTTTAGCGTACAACAACACCGGAAATATGTGACTATCCACATTGGGCAGAAATCGGCGGATATAACAATTAACGGAAGGACTACAACGGCGATAATAAGAGTCATTCCTTCAGATTTGCAGCTATTAGGAGCCGACCTAATTGATATTTTTTCGCTTGCAGCCATGTCGATGAACCAGTTTTGCAACAGAATAGAGACCGATTCTGCAAAATGGGAGAAATAATTTCCATCTGTTTTCCACGGTACAGGTTTATGTACAAAGGCCAACATAAAGCTGCAATTGAAGGAAAATGTCCGTCCTATTTTCTGTCCGAAGCGTCCCGTAGCTTACGCTATGCAGGCAAAAGTCGAGAAAGAGCTAGACAGGCTACAAGCACTCAAAGCCATTACGCCAGTTGACTATTCCGAGTGGGCCGCGCCGATTGTCGTCGTTAGAAAGGGGAACGGTAGTATCCGCATTTGTGGGGACTATTCCACCGGACTGAGTTCGGCTCTTCGGTCACACGAATACACATTACCGCTCCCAGACGATATTTTTGCTAAGCTGGCCCAATGCAGATTCTTTAACAAAATCGACCTTTCAGACGTCTTTTTATAGGTCGAAATTGATGCCAGATACCGACCCTTGCTAACCATAAATACACATCGCGGCTTATATTATTACAATCGCCTGCCGCCCGGCATCAAAATAGCTCCTGCAGCATTCCAGCAGCTAATAGACACCATGCTTGCAGGACTAAAAGGAACATCCGGATATATGTATGACGTAATCGTTGGTGGCGAAACGGAACGCGAGCACGATGAAAATCTGCTGAATCTATTCCGCCGAATACAGGAATTCGGATTCACTATCCGTGCAGACAAATGTGCGTTCAAAATGCAGCAGATAGAGTATCTGGGTTTCATCGTCGATAGTCGTGGCCTTAGACCAAACCTAGCAAAAATCGACATAATTCAGAAGCTGCCAACACCAACAAATATCAGCGAGGTACGTTCATTCCTAGGCGCGATCAACTACTATGGAAAGTTCGTTTCGAAAATGCGCGACCTACGATACCCGCTAGCTATGCTATTGAAAGACGAGAGCAAATTTTTATGGACTCGGGAATGTGATCGAGTCTTCAGCAAATTCAAGGAAATTCTCTCGTCCGATTTACTGCTGACACATTATGACCCGAACGCCAAAATTGTGGTATCTGCAGATGCATCAGCAGTAGGACTTGGTGCAACAATTAGCCATAAATACGCCGATGGCTCGATAAAGGTTGTACAACACGCATCAAGGGCGCTAACGCAAGCCGAAACAAGGTACAGCCAAATAGACCGCGAAGGTATTGCCATTATTTTTGCGGTCACTAAGTTTCACAAGATGCCTGAACATTACCGAGATTTTAATTTCTAATTTTATCCGGCTCTTTGTAATTTTTTCTAGTTATGTCTTTTTTATTCCTTCTTTTTTGTTTTAAATATTTTCCTCTTATCCGCTGCTTATTTTCCTTTCACTATGGATTTCCATTCTGTTACATCCTTTTCTATTTCCACTTAGTTTAATTAAGTTACAGTTAGTTTAGTACCAATAGGGAAAAAACTAGGTTTTAAGTAATTATATGTTCAACCCCAGAGGCAGATATATTGAAATTAATAAATGAAATGAAATGCTGTATGGTCGTCATTTTTGCCTGCAGACAGACCACCGTCCACTAGTAAAAATCTTCGGCATTAAAAAAGGTATTCCGGTTTACACGGCAAACAGACTGCAACGATTCGCACTGACCTTGCAGCTGTATGACTTCAGTATCGAGTATGTTCCCACTGCTAAGTTCGGTAACGCCAACATACTATCGAGACTGATAAGGGAACATGCCAAACCAGAACCGGAGTACATCATAGCCAGCGCCGAACTCGAGGAGGATGTAAGTTTTGTAGCAACAAATTCTATTAATGCATTTCCTCTTAATTTTAGAGACGTTGCGAGAGCTACAAATACTGACGCAGTTTTGAAGAAGGTTCACCAGTACGTCAAGGAAGGTTGGCCTCGAAACCTGAACTACGGTGCAGACCTGGCACACTTTTTCAATCGAAGCGAAGCTTTTCAATCTTCGGTTCGAGGATGCATTTTGCTCGAGGAGAGGGTAGTGATCCCTACCAGATTACGCGAGAAATGTCTGAAGCAGCTACACGAAGGCCACCCCGGGATGCAAAGGATGAAGGCACTTGCCCGGAGTTATGTATACTGGCCAAGCTTGGATGAGGACATTTCCGAGTGCGTTAATACTTGCCATGCATGTGCGGTAGCCGCAATATCGCCTCCTCATGCGAAACCATTATCCTGGCCAGCCACTAAACAGCCCTGGGAAAGAATTCACATCGATTATGCAGGGCCCATTAACGGCGAATACTAAATGGCCAGAGGTTATAAAGGCAAATTCAACATCGACCGCTGGAACAATTGCTATTTTGAGAGGCTTTTTTTGCTCGTTTTGGGTTCCCAATTACACTCGTGAGCCCTAACGGGCCGCAGCTTTCGAGTGCTGCATTTACCGATTACTGTTGTAGCAAAGGCATACAACATGTTACAAGCCCACCGTTTCATCCACAGTCGAATGGGCAAGCAGAACCTTTAAACGGTCGGTCAAAAAGATAGAAGAAGATGAAGCGTCCCATGGAGAAGCTCTCGATATTTTCCTCCAAGCGTACCGATCAACGCTCAACGTCGCTCTCGAAAACCATCGCTCACCTGCAGAGGCAATGTTTAATCGAAAAATAAGAACAGCGATGGAACTGCTAAAGCCTCCGCCGACCACTGAAACGCTGCCTGAGGAACATGGTCGGGGCTTCAAGAGTGGTGATTGCGTTTACGCGAAGTGGTATTCGCGCAACTCTTGGAAATGGGTTGCCGCGCAGGTTGTTCGCATGATGGGGAATGTACTATATGAGGTTAAGACGAATGACGGCCGTATGCATCGCCGTCACGTAAACCAGCTGCGGAAACGGGACACCGGCCGTTCAGAGCAGTTAACTAATCTCGCGGCTCGTATGCAATTGCCGCTAGATCTGCTCATCGAAGGGCCAAGAGATGTCGTGCCATTTGAGGACCCTACAGTGATATCCTCACCGCTCCTACCATTATCATCCGACGAGGTCGTGGTATGACCTCCTCACCGCCGTTACCATCTCCACGACCAGTACCTGTCCAACGAAGAAGACGTCAGCAGCCGGTACAATCGCCACGCAGATCCAAAAGGTCCAGACGATTCCCGCGTAGGCTTGATTGGTACCTGCTGCTATAAAAAGAGGGAGATGTTATGGGCCAACCTGATGGTCCCGTAGATCGCCACCGACGACACTCATCGGGCGTAGATCGAGGATGTGTGAGGATCGGGAGGAGAGGAAAGATATGGCGCGCCCTTGAGAAAGGTCGTGTAACAAAGTGGTAGCAAATCGTTTAAGAGCAATTAATAATAAACAAGGACTTTCCGAACACATCGTTTTAAAGGAAGTAATGCGTTAACGTTTCTTAACGTTCTTCGAACGAAGATATAACAGTTATGGTATGATCTGATTAACTGAGTGTGTTATATTCATATAAAACTTTGAGGCGTTTACAAAACCTTTACCTTTTCCTATTCCTTTGACCTAATTTATTGCGTCTTTCCGCCTATCATGAATCTAATCTAATCTAATCTAAATCTAATGTTCTCCGTATGCGGGCATGGGTTGATTATGTTATTCGCCGTGAATGGATGCATGGATTGCTCTCGTATCCAGCCTATTGTTTTATTGCACCGAGTTGTGCGTCTGTAGATTTATGCATATTTCGTATCCTCGAAAAGGATATTGTTCATTTAGGATAGCGATCATGATCCCTAAGTATGATTTTTTGCTAGTCTGAACTGTTGATTATTCTGTGCTATGCTGTTGCAATGTTTTTTCAGCTGAATTTGTTAGAAATCTGAAATTATTTATGATACGCTTTTTCGAACACCGTTTCCTGTCTATGGTTTACTGCTTTGAGTAAATACAAAAAGACGGCTTGCGAAGTACAGTGGAGCGCCGTGTTGGAACGGAATGACTAGCTACCTTGATACATGTATGCACCTTGTTGAGATGTCAAAAGAAAAAGGAATAATAATAAAACAACTCTCTTGAACTTCGACCAGCAAAGAAGGTAGTTGTGCGTCGCTTCTCGTCTGGCATCCGAAATACATGAAAAATACCAAATAACCATCAGGTTATGGGCCCAGTGCATCCCACCGTATCCCAGGTATCCCAGTAATCCGATAGTTGCTTTAATTTCACAAGGAATTCACCAAGGTAAAAGGCGTGTATTTAGCTGTGAAATTGTTCCCGGTGTGTCGCTGGCATTGTGCGTTGTTCCGTGATCGTGAAACGCTACAAGATGGCTGCCGAAGGCTTGAAAGCTTGCTTTACAAAGCTGAATGCTACAAATTATGTGGCATGGAAATTTCGGATGCAAACGCTGTTAGAACGAGAAGAAGTATGGGACGTTATCGAAAAAGAATGTCCGGTTCAAGAAAGTACAGAGTTCGTATCTTGGAAAAAGATGGATCGAAAGGCTCGAAATACGATCGGTATGCTCGTGGAGGATAATCAGTTGCGTTTTATCAAAAAGGCTGAGACTGATTTCGAAATGTGGGATAACCTATGTGCCTATCATGAAAAGGCAACGATAAGCAACCAAGCGATGCTTCTTCAGCAAATCTGGCAAATCTGTGTTCGACAAATCTGGCTGAATATGGTGATATGGAGCAACACATTGAGCATGTAGAGGACTTGTATGAGCGATTAGACAATAGCGGTGTCGAGATCAGTGAACTGCTGCGAATAGTAATGTTGTTACGATCTTTGTAGGCATGGGACAATTGTGCGAGACCTATGCCGCACACTCAGTTCATTATAGTGTGCGGTTGATCGCCGCACGCGAAAAAGTGAACGGGTAGGTCTTCCGCACGCATACAGAACTAACTGAAATGTGCTCTGAAAGAGATGCAAGATAACTGTCGGTGTCATAGACCAGGGGCCTTCAAACTTTTCAGCTCGCGGGCCGCATTGCTTCAAAAATAACTATATTGAGGGCCATTTGACGCTTCTTTTAACTGATGAGTGAACGTTTAAGTCTCGTGTTTATAACAAAATACTAACGGTACTTGTACAGCTTCGTGTTACTAAAGCTTGATTTTTGTCTAAGAAAAGTAAAAAAATAATTTAATTTGAAATAGTTAAAATAACGTAATATTTATTTTAACTCTGGCAAAGGCATCGTGAGCCGTATTATAAGCTCTTGAGGGCCGCATGCGGCCCGCGGGCCGTAGTTTGGAGACCCCTGTCATAGACAGAACGAAAAAAAAAATCGTTTTGGGTCGGCAGAATTTGTCACACACAACGACACAAGAAGATCGATCGCACTTTGCGCGAGAAAGAATGCACATATTGCTAGCATGGTCAGATTGATCAATCGCACACAGCCGCACAAAAAGAACTCCTGCCGCACACTGACCCCATACTGAGTGAGAAAGAACACTCATAGCCGATGGGTCATTCGCACACAGCCGCACGCGTGTTCAGTTGGGTCAGTCGCACACTACCGCACAAAAAGAGCTCTTGTCGCACACTGCCACACGCGCGTTCAGTTAGTTCAGTCGCACACTGCCGCACTCGTATTCAATGGGGTCAGTCGCACACTACCGCACAAAAAGAACTCTTGTCGCTCACTGTCGCACGCGCGTTCAATTAGTTCAGTCGCACAAAAAGAACTCTTGCCGCACACTGCCGCACGCGCGTTCAGTTAGTTCAGTCGCACAAAAAGAACTCGTTAAGCGCACAGCAACATAAAAGAGAAAGCTTGTAGATTTTACTCGTTTAGATTAGCTTTCGTTATAAATCAACTTAAGTATATACAGTTTGTTCTCGAGCTACGTTTTCTAAGTTCTTGTGTGCAATTAGTATAATTTGGCTCAAAGGATTCTCAAATGCAAGATAAATTACTGTTTTACCAAAAATTTGAGAGCCTCTTAAAAACCAGAAATTTTCAAATTTTCTGCATGAATTGTGATACATAAATGGTTTAATGTAAAAACCTAGTTACCTAATTATGTATGAACCGCGTATCTCGGACTGACGGTATGTATAATTAAAAATGCAGCCTTAAAAGCAATAACTTTTAGTTCTTGCATTAAAATCTCGATAAAATTAAACATGATATTTTAAAAAATGGTACTTAGCTCCAATTGAGCGACTGACCTACCGCACGCGTTCAATTCATCATACTGAACGAACTACATCGCACGCGTTCACTGAAAAGAATCAAATTGCCCAAGCCTAGATCTTTGCCACCATCGTACAGCAATTTTGTTACGTCGTTGGAAAATTGGCCACAGGAGGATTTAACTATGGATATAGTTTTGGGCCGTTTGCGGGATGAAAGCTTGAAACGACAAAATCAGGATGGAGTTGGCAATAACGCAGTAAAGGCGTTGAAAGCAGACGTAAAGAATAAAAGTGAAAATATGAAGTGCTTCTGTTGCAACCAGTCGGGTCATTTCCGCAGAAACTGCCGAAAATTTCTAGAGTCAAAGAAGAAGAACGCAAGCTATGCACAGCAAGCGAGACAAACAGATGCTAGGCCAATATCTGATGACGCTCATGCTAACGTATGCGATATGGTTTGTTTCATGGCAGGTGAAGTAATTCCTGGAGCTTGGACTGTGGATAGTGTTAGGATTGGCAATATCCTACACTTCAATCCTTCAACCCGACTGGATAAACCTACAATCAACCGAACTTCAAACTGATAGAAGTGTGTGTCTGCGCTTTTCGTAGCGTCACGTTCTGTCTCTTTCTACAACCACGTTATTCTTTTGTACTCTGTATTCGACGCATTAACCTTGTACCGTGAAGTGTGAAATAAAAGCTTGAACTCAAATTCTAAATCTTTTCCATCAATCTTATAAGATAGAGGCTGTACTTATCACATGACGAATGACCGTGATTTCTTTACTGAATTTAAAAGTGATATTTTCACTGATGTGATGTTAGCCGATGGAAAGAAAACAAAATCGACAGGCCGAGGTAGCGGAACGATGTTTGGTCTGAATGACGCTGGAAAGCGGGTCGCGATAAAAATCGACAATGTACTGTATGTTCCTGGCTTGGAAGGTGGTTTGATTTCAGTCAGAATATTAGTCATGAAAGGTTTCAATGTTGTATTTGTAAGATCGCGCATGTAAGATCGCTTCCAACAAGGGCGATGTCGTCGCTGTTGGTGAAATACAAGGCAATTTGTACAAATTGAAAATGACTGAGCAGTGCAAGTTAGCTACCACAAATCTCTTACAGAGTTAACTATTTACCGTAGCCTAATAGGTGCACTAATGTACATGGCCGTAAACGCAAGTCCCGATATCTCATTAAGCGTTGGCTTACTAGGGAGAAAGGTGGAAAACCCGAATGAGAGCGATTGGGCTGCCGCTAAGAGAGTAATACGTTACTTGAAAGGCACCAAGGACACAAGTTGTTTTATGGTCCTCGAAACGGATGGATACTTGAAGGCTATTCCGATGCAGACTGGGCAGGTGATAAGCAAACCCGGAAGTCTACAAGCGGTTTTGTGTTCTTCTACGGAGGAGGGCCAGTATGCTGGGCTAGTAAAGTCCAGGCTAGTGTTACATTATCTTCCCTTGAAGCAGAATATAATGCGCTTACCCTGACATGTCAGGAAGCAGTGTGGTTGAGACGACTATTGGCGGACTTTGGCGAACCACAAACTGCACCAACTACTTTCAAAGAGGACAACCAAGGGTGTATCAGTTTCGCAACGGCGGAACGATCGAGTGGTCGTGTCAAACATATTGACACAAAACGAAACTTTATCCGTGAGCTGAGTGACCAGAAGGCTGTTAAAGTGATCTACTGTCCATCGAACGAAATGGTAGCTGATGCTTTAACGAAGCCCTTACCTTCATCACAGTTTGACAAGTTTGTGAAGCGAATTTATTACGAATCCGTATAACTTTTTTGTTTTGTCTTGAATTCGTTAGTAATTCAGGAGGAGTGTTGGAACGGAATGACTAGCTACCTTTACACATGTATGCACCTTGTTGAGATGTCAAAAGAAAAAGGAATAATAATAAAACAACTCTCTTGAACTTCGACCAGCAAAGAAGTTAGTTGTGCGTCGCTTCTCGTCTGGCATCCGAAATACATGAAAAATACCAAATAACCATCACGCCGTTTATAGGGTACCTTTTATCCGGCTATCCGTTTATCAGTGCTGTTGAGAAATGACAGTTCAATACAAAGGTGACATTGCGTTCTGAGGAGGATATTTGTAGAAACGGTTATCAGAGCACATTATCATAACAAAAAACACTATAATTCTTGGCAAATTTCAAATATTCTCATTGGAAAAATATCAAGATAATTAAAATTTGCTAATTTATATCAAAACATAAGATAAATTTCAAACAAAAATCAAGAATTTTGTGCTTAAATATATTCATTGACTCATTATCCGTGTTATTCGCATATCCGGGCGGGGTCAAGTCCCGATGGGCCCGGATAAACGGCGCTCCACTGTATGTTGATTTTTACGAAATCTAGGCTTATCTTTCTTAACGTTTCTTTCCATCTAACATTCGTAAATGATCGATAAGTTTGAAAATGTGATCGTCGTGGCGATCGCTCGCAAAGAGAAATTGATTTAAATGAAATTCATAAAATTAAGGGTTTCGTTAAAGTTAAAGATAAGTAGATATTATCAAGAAATGCTCGTTAAAGAAAATCATTTAAATTCAAATTTGAATATCGTCGTTGTCGGTTAACTATTTTTAAAAAATGTTCGTTAAAAATGATTGATTAATTTTAAATTGTCGCGTTCTCAACAATGAATGTGTTGCAAAAGTGTGGTTTGGCTTTCCGAAGCGTGTTACAATGAGTCTATAGCTGATAGTGTGTATAATAATAAGTTATGTATAGCAGATATTAAAAGCAGAGCGAAGGAAAATATGATATGCGGAGCAAGAATCCTTTTTGCGGAGCAAAGTAAATACACGTGCGTTCGGTTCAGTTAACAAAAGCAAAAAGAAATATTATTATTATTATTATTATTATTATTATTTATTTAGTTAAATTTGTTGGCCTCTAGGGTTTTACAAATGTGTTCTTATAATCTAGGGAAACATAAGGGATGAGGATTCACGAAGACGGGAGCGGAATTGGGAAACTGGGACGTTGAAGTCGAATAGGAGATATGAGTCGTTGAAGGCAGAAAGAGCGCGCAAGAAAGGGTCATTCTGGCCATGACGAGTTTGGCGGGAAGGAATAAGGAGCGGGGGTCGGTCACGTCATTCTGTCAGATTGACATATTGACATATAAATAAAGATAAATAAATAAATAAATTTGTTGTGCAGGGTTCTTCGGTGTACAACTACGTCGTTCTATGTTTGTCCGTTAACACCCCTCCTCAAAACATATAACGGTTCAACTCCCAAGACGGTTCGATGTTTGATAAACGATACCTGAGGAAGTCCCTTTATTAAAATGTCTGCTGGTTGATCAGTGGTTGGGATGTAGCACAGCTTCACTCTATCTTCATGGACACACTGCTTGATAAAGTGCAATTTGATTTCAGTGTGCTTGAGCCTTTTCGACTAACCATTCGAATTTGCTATAGCTATAGCAGACTGATTGTCTTCGAAGACTTCTACAAGTAGATTATCTCGAAGGCTCAGCTCCTCGAATAGTTTGCATGTCCACAGTACCTCACAGATGCAGTCGGATAGAGCTGAACATTCTGCTTCAGTTGATGACAATGCTACCGTCCGCTGCTTTGTAGTGCTCCAAGCTGTAGTTGCCCCATAGACTTTAATTAAGCAACCTGAGGTGGAACGCCTATCCATCACATCTGTTGCCCAATTCGCATCTGCAAATCCAATTATTTGACGACATGTAGGATCGCTTTTCTTGTAAATTAGCCCATAGTCAATTGTGCCCTTCAAGTAGCGAAGAATCCTTTTAGCATGTTTCTAATGTTCTTCCCCGGGATTACTGTGGAACTGACTGAAGTAAGAAACCGCAGCACTTACGTCAGGACGAGAAGTTATTGTCAAATAAGTGAGACAGTCGATCATCTTCCGGTACGGCTTGTTTAGGTTTTGATCGATTTCTGACTTTTTCATCTGTAGGTTCGGTTCCATTGGAGTAGATATTGGGTTACACTCTTCCATTCCGAAACGCTTCAATACGGCATTGATGTATTTCTGCTGACTCAGTTTCATGATTCCATTCATTGGCTCTCTTTCAATGCACAGGCCTAAGAACATTTTAGCCTCATCTAGATCTTGCATTTTCTTTGCAATGATAAGCACGTCGTCAACGTACAACAAAACGTAGACAGGACCAAGTTCCCTTTTTTCGTATATATAGACAGCTATCTTCCAAGCATTGACGAAAACCACAACGTGAAATGTGTTCATTGAAACATTCATTCCACGCCTTAGATGCTTGCTTTAGACCGTAAATGGATTTGTTGAGTCAACATACTTTATTCCCCTCCTCAAATCCTTTAGGTTGGCGCGTGTAAATTTCTTCTTTCAATGTTCCGTTGAGAAAGGCAGATGAAACGTCCATTTGATGAACAGAATAATCAAATTGGTTTGCTATGGCAAGCATTGAGCGTACAGTCGACATTTTTACTACAGGTGCATAAGTTTCGGAAAAGTCGAAACCATATCGCTGTGTAAAACCTTTGGCGACTAAACGTGCCTTTCGTTTTTCCACGGTTCCATCCGGTCCAAATTTGAGACGAAAAACCCATTTACAATCCACTGGTTTGCGTCCGATTGGTAGGTCCACCAATTCCCACGTGTTATTTTCAGCAAGCGATTCCAGCTCTTTATCGCTGGCTAGTTTCCATTCAGGCCAATCTGCTAGCTTTTTCAACTCATCAATACTGTCTGGAATATTTTCAACAAAATTTTAAGCATTCAATGCATAGGCAAAACACAAATAATCGTCCAATTTTGCAGGAGGCTTACAAACTCGACCACTACGTCGAGGAAGATCGCTTTCTTCCTCTTCAAGAGGATCTTGGTTTACGTTGAATGAATTATTTTCTGCATCATCAAATGTATCTTCTCCCGTATCGATTTCTACTGGAGAGAACGGCAATGTTTGCTGAAATTCTACGTCACTTTCAGCGAGATCAATGTCAGTTGCGATTGGCATAACCGATGATCGTTGAATGGATTCCATTACATTTTCAGCATGATTGGAGGCAGCCAAGGGGGTGTAAGGTCCAAGTAATTGACCATGATGGAGATTGACATTCTGATCTTGGGTATTATTGGCTTCATTGCTCATATGCCGCTGTTTAACTGATATTTCTTCGATAACAACATCTCTGGCGATAAAAATTTGCTTACCATCCCATAAGCCAGGGGCCTCCAAACTTTTCAGCTCGCGAGCCGCATTGCTTCAAAAATAGCTATGTTAAGGGCCATTTGACACTACCTTTATCTGATGGGTGAACGTTTAAATCTCATTTTTATAACAAAAAACTAACAATACTTGTACAGTTTGGTATTACTAAAGGTTGATTTTTGTCTAAGAAAAGTAAAAAATACAATTTTATTTGAAAAAGTCATAATCATTACGCATATTTATATTAACTCTGGCAAAGTCATCGTGGGCCGCATTATAAGCTCTTGAGGGCAGCATGCGGCCCGCGGGCCGTAGTTTGGAGACCCCTGCCATAAGCGATAACCACCACCGCCATAGCCAACAAAGTGACTGGTTTTGCTGCGAGGTTCCAGTTTGCTACGTTTTTCTTTCGGGATGTGGCAATAAGCTTTGCTGCCAAAAATACGAAATCGAGATACATCCGGCTTATGCCCATACCAGAGTTCATACGGCATTTTATCGGAATTCAGTGCTGCTGTGGGGCTTCGATTCAGGAGATAAACGGCCGTCAGAACCGCCTCGTTCCACATGTTTTTCTTCAGATTCGAGTCAGCTATCATAGCTCTGGCTTTGTCAAGAATAGTACAGTTGAATCTTTCGCTGACCCCATTTTGCTGGGGAGTATATGGCACAGTAAATTCCATTTGTATGCCCTTCATACGGCAAAATTCCATAAATCTCTGACCCACATACAGTGGAGCGCCGTTTATCCGGGTACCTTTTATCCGTGCTGTTCACAAATGACAGTTCAATTCAAAGGTGACATTGCGTTATGAGGAGGATATTTAAAAAAGTGGTTATAAGAGCACATTATCATAACAAAAAACACATGGCAAATTACAAATATTATCATGGAAAAAACATGAAGTTAATAAAAACTGGGTTATTTTTATCAAAAAAATAGGAGTTTTTCAAAGAACTAATCAGAAATTGGTGATTAAATATATCATTTGACTCATTATCCGTGTTATTCGCTTATCCGGTCGAGATCAAGTCCCGAGAAGCCCGGATAAACGGCGCTCCACTGTACTCTCCTCCGTTGTCACAACGTAAACGGCTAATGGTGCTGTCGAAATGAAATATGAAATAAACTACACATAAATGTGTGAAATCATCCATAAATGTTACAAAATAACGTTTTCCGTTCCATGAGGTTGGGTTCATATAACCACACACATCGCTATGTATCAATTCAAGCGGTTGGGAACTACGTGGCAGTTTATGCTCCTGGAAAGGTTGGTCTGTTTACCTTCCATGCAAGGACCACATATACTACCCTGTCCATCTGCTGTGTTAATAGCTTCTTTCTTCAGTGACAATCCTCTGACCATTTCGTCAGAAATGACCTACATTAAACCATGCTTGCCTATGTGTCCGTATCTTCTATGCCATAACTGAGCATCATCCATTGCACTCTGCGATACTAGCGCTTTTGAATTAGACGGTTTAATCGGCTTCCCGTGCACAATTCATGCCCATCGTGCTTAATAACCGCAACATTTTTCGAAATAATTACTTCCATTCCAAGCTGTCCAACGCGAGGAATCGAAAAGAGATTATACTTCAAATTGGGGACATATAGAACATCGTCAACAACATAATGCATCTGACGATCGCCGATTTTTGCTAGTATGTCCACTTTTCCTTTACAGTTGCTCTGTTTGATTTCATCCGATGCGACCTTAACCATAGTAGGCTAATGCAGTGTTTTGACGTCTCGAAGAAATTCACAAGAATTGATCATATGATCGGAAGCGCCAGAATCTAGGATCCATTTGAAACCATTTCTATCGCATTTCTTTGATAGGTTTTTGAAATCACTACATAAGAAAGTGACAGCTGTTCACTTACATTCGCTCTTTTGCTCTCGTTGTCAAACGACCTTCTATTGTTTTGCATCGCAGCAGTTCTTTCTTGCAATAGAGGACAATCAACTCGTCTGTGCCCAAACTTTTTACAATAAAAACACTTCATCTTCGGTTTGGCACCTGTTCCAGCAAACGCCATGGAATTCATGCTGTCTCTCATTTCTTCAATATTCTCACGTTTCATACTTTCACTTAGAAGACGTGCCTTGACAAAGTCGAGCGTGCATTGCTCCGGTGCCAGCGTTTCCAGAACTGTTACAAGCTGACCATACGAGTTCGGCATTGTTTGTAGCAAATAAAATACGATAAGCTTTCTTGCAGCTTTATGCCAGCAGCTTCCAGATCCCGCACCATCCACTCGAACTCGAGTAGGTGCGCCTGGAGAGAACCGGACTCCACAAACTTCATCGCTGAAAGCTTTTTCAGAAGATATAACTGTCCCGAGATGCCCTTTCGGGCAAACGTGTTTTCAAGCGTTGTCCAAATCTGACGCGGGGTTTGCTTACCCTTAATGTACTCAAGCTGGGAATCCGCGATGTTTCGCACCAGTACCGATTTACATTTCACGTCCCTCTTCTTTCTATCTTGCAGTTTAATCTCCTTGGCCAGCCGTACTGCATCCGAATCAGTCACCAAAACCTGATAATCTTCTACCTTTTCCGCTTCCTCACAAACACAATCTAAAAGATCCAGCTCCTCCAGGAGCACTTCCATTCGGAACCTCCAATTGTTGAAGTTCGCACCATCAAACAGATATACCTTCTTTTCCTCGTCCATTCTACTTTCTCCGAACAAGCTTAGAACAGCTACAACAAGAAAGAAAAATTAATCGCTTATACGTGATTTGGGTTATCCTGGGCCCATAACCTAAAAGCAGAGCGAAGGAAAATATGATATGCGGAGCAATGTAAATACACGTGCGTTCGGTTCAGTTAACAAAAGCAAAAAGAAATATATTCTGTCAGATTGACATATTGGTGTATGGTGTCATTTGTTGTGCAGGGTTCTTCGGTGTACAACTACGTCGTTCTATGTTTGTCTGTAAACAGATATGCTACAGAACTACGCGTTACGAAAAAAGAAGAGTGTTGGTATTTGCCACTAGGAATAGTACCCTACCCGCAAATTTCCGATAAAAGCCTTCTAATCGCCTTGTAATCACCGGCGAATTGAAGGCGAGCAGCAGTGCATTTAGCAGTTATTAAATGCCTTTGAAATATGTCAATGAAAAATTTCGACTTCAATTTGAAATTTTAAATTGCAACTGTCAAAAAAAACCTTACAAGCGTCTTCAGCACTGCACTGTTGTAGTGTTCCCAGATATGAGCGTGAGATTCGATAGCACGATTTACCCCAAATAACCAAGATACCGAAAACGCCACCAATTTCATGTACTAAGAATCCAGTTGCATCGAACAAAGCCAAAAAACTGTCAGTTTGGTGGGTTAAACCACACATCTACAGAAGCGGCCACTTCAATGTTTGTTAAAGTCAGTTTTTTTAAGCACAGGTAATTCATTTACTCAACATGTATCACCCCAAAATGTGTTTAATTGCGCAAAGGAAACTATAAAACTTGTGTGTTTAAGTTCATTTGTTGTGAAACATACAGGGTTTAGAATCATATAAGGTGTTGTGGACAGACCGCTGCCTCATCCTGAGGGCTCGCCGTTGACAGCAGGGCTGTCATCCGGTGACGTCCTCAGTGAGGATCGCGGCGCGAGCAGGACCGGTCGTCCTCTCCCCGCATTGCGTGTGCTGTATTTATGTTATTTATTACGTGCGTGTGTTATTGTATAACATATACCAAAGATAGTTGTAAATACACATATTCTGTTTGTGTCGTACATCGTCTATGTTTGTTTTGTGCGGACACAACAGTGGCGACGAGGATGGGATCCTCCTCGCGTAGGGGGGGATCCTACAAAGGACCGCCTGAGCACGGAGGTCACCATCGCGGTTCCACCATCGCGCAACCGCCATCGCGCAGGATGGGCACGCTTGGGCTTGCGCGAAGCCCCGAAGAGATCCTCACTCCGCTGCAGCGTATTCCGGCTAAGGCGAAGGGACAATCCGCCTTTTGCCGACGACACACGGTATCACCACCACCCGCTGCAGCGTCATCGGACACACTGGTGCAGTATTGTCGTGCGCGGCATCACGGCCGCCCCTGCTGCACCAGCATCATCGTCCAGCCCGGTGAGCAGGCACAGTGCTGAGCAGTGTTGTTAACTGTTGACATTTTTCATGACAGTCACCGTAAACAGCCGGTCAAAATAATTTTTGGCTGATGACATTCAATGCTTCCACGACACGACTGTCATTAAACGAAATTCATTCGTGTCGCTACCGTCAGGGCTGATCCAATGACATGAAATGTAAACAATGTGGTCTGAATGTCATTTGACATTTTTGAACAACACAAATCGATACGATCCGAGGATTATGAAGTATATCGTCGCTGAATATGGGGATTCTAGTGAAATAGCAAAAACTAGTGAAACGAAAGCCTTTGCACCGCACGCTCTGTTGTAGTTTGACATGAATACGGCCGTTTGCAATACGACACAGTTCACGATTCATACAGGTTGGCGAATGTCAAATGAATGTATCTTGAAAATGTCTTCATGTCAAATGACATTTTTTGACGGGAATGTCAAATGACAGAGAGAGATGGGAATGGGAAGCTTCAAATCGAATGAATGTTTACAATTTTATGTCGATGAACGTCACCGTTCGCAACACTGGTGCTGAGGCATTTCGGCTGCCCCCTGTGCGTCTTCATCGCCGGCGCTCCAGCTGCACAGGTGCATCTCGACGGCGACACCACTGTCGCCCCTGTGCAGCAACATCGTTCGTATGTGTCCCGGGTAACAGTCGTCGTGCGCGGCATCACGGTCGCCCCCTGTGCACCCACATCATTATCATCGTCATTACCATCATCCTGCGCGCCCCTGCACAGCAGTTCACCGGCAGCGACAACACGGTCGCCCCTGTGCAGCCCCACAGTGACGCCCCATCGGCAGCAGCATCCAGGAGAGCTGCCTCATCATCATCGGCGTCAGGTGCAACAGCTATCGACAACGGCAGGATTATCCGCTACTGTTGCACCATCAACAACAACACCACAGCGGCTGCAACGGAACGAGCGAGCGCAGCACATCGGCTGCCCCCTGTTGCAGTCCGCAACGCTCATCCCGTTCGAGCGTTAGGCACGGAGGCCGTTCAGCACTCTCCCCCGTTTTACACAGCGCCACTTGAGCCGTACGCTTGCCACTCCGGTTTTAAGTACATTAAAACCGCTGTGTTGGCTTAAGCCGTACCGGCTTAATTAAAACGGGGAGATGTTGTGAACAGACCGCTGCATCATCCTGAGGGCTCACTGTTGACAGCACGGCTGTCATCCTGTGACGTGCTCAGTGAGGATCGCGGCGCGAGCAGGACCGGTCGTCCTCTCCCCGCATTGCGTGTGCTGTATTAATATTAATTATTACGTGCGTGTGTTTAATGTATTACATATACCAAAGATAGTGATAAAATATATATTCTGTTTGTGCCGTACACACACCGTCTTTATGTTTCATTGGTGCGGACACAACATAAGGGAATAGTTCAATCACTTAGGGGAATGTTGCAAATCGTTAGGGGAATATTGCATGCATGCTGTGGATGTTTGCAATCACTTAGGGGAGTTGTGCAATCGATTAGGGGAATGTTGCAAGCGTACTGTGGAGCTGTCATCAGACTGTGGGTGCCGCTGTAAATACCTCAAACTATTTTCGTCAATCTTACTAACTTATCATGTTTAATTATGGCTCCGCAGCAGGATTTATTTAGTTTATCATGTGTACAGCAGAATCCCACACGAAAACAACTCCAAACGATGTTTTTAAAAAAACATCATCGGTATCAATTCGTAGCTTTTTACACCGGCACCCACAGTCTGATGACAGCTCCACAGTATGCTTGCAACATTCCCCTAATCGATTGCACAACTCCCCTAAGTGATTGCAAACATCCACAGCTTGCTTGCAACATTCCCCTACCGATTTGCAACATTCCCCTGAGTGGTTGAACTATTCCCTTATATGATTCGAAACCCTGTATTTGTGGATGCGTGTGTTTGTTTACTTGCAAATGGACTGTTTCATTTCGCTGGTCAGTGCACAGTTTATTTATTAATAATATTGCCGAAGTTATGCTGTGATGTCAGTGAATGAGTTAAAGTAATCGATGTGTTAAAATCATGTTCAGCATATTGATCTTAGCCCGCACTTGATCCATCTTATCCTCATCAACATGTTTAAAAAAAGTGGGCCAAGCGTGGGCAAGGTCAATACATCTTATTAGATCTGACAGCTCCGATTGTTCTAAAATTTGGTGGGTTAACGACTGAATCGACCACCACTAACCCACGTGGGTTTGAAGTGGCTTTACAGTGGGTTAAGGCCGATTTGGTTATTTGGGACGTGCTATGATCTCTTGCGTTAAGCTCTGAGCTATTTCACTTTATTAAAGATGGTCTGCATTATTCGGTTGTTAAAGACCAACCCTTTGAAAGGTGTTAATATATCTAGCTCATTTCGATAACTGTTAGGATAGCTCGAACGAACTCGGCCTGCGATTGTAAACGCGTGAAGTAGCAGGTCGTTAGAGGAAGAGAGGAACAGGAAGCACGATTATCCGGGCGGATTTGATCGGTCTCTTGATCGGTGAACGCCATACAAATCGGACGTGTTTTTAAACCTAGCGCTAAAATAAAATAAAGTTAAAGGTTCTAAAAAAGTCCTAAAGTCGTTTACCGGGAGCCGCAACATTTTTAAAAACACTCCAACTACACGCGACAGTACATTCATACGCGTTATTAGTGAAGTGAAACCAACACCAAGCCAAGCATCACGATGAACACCGCACAACAGCACAGCATCTCGGCAACGGATGGCACGCGTGACGAATCCGGTAAGGTAGGACAAAGCTCCACTACCACAATCTCAGCGGTCACAGAAGTGCGCGAAGAACCTTGCTACGAAGCGAGTGGAAGTATGCAGCAAGGCAAGGTGCGTGCCACGGTGGCGAGAAGTACAACCTCGTCATCGAGTAAGGCAGAAACCATGAGGAAGCTTAACCTCTACAAGCAAAAGGAGATCGATCTGCGACGCCAGTTGATCGAACTCGAGTTAGAATCTGTAAAGTTGCAACAATCGAGGATCGAGCAAGACATGGAGGAGGAGATAGACGAAGAGGAAGAAGTCCATTCTATCACGGATGCGGCCTACACATCGACGCTGATCGATTACGCTGTACCGAGGATGGACCAACGAGAGCAGCCGAAGGACGTTGACCTAGCGAAACTGAGTAGCACTCGATACGCTACAATGCTGGGTAATGAGGATACGAGTGCCGATCGTCGCAGCAAAAACGACCACAACGCAGCTACGAGTGATGCACCGGTACCCGAGAAACCAGCGGAGCAGCAAGATGCAGTACAGGTGAGAAAAGTGACTAAACCTAACGCAGAACAATGGGCAGCGAGACACGCGGTCTCGGCGCTGCCTCCCTTTGCTGGGGAACCGGAAAAGTGGGTACGTTTTATAAGTAGCTACAAAAGCAGCACAGCGTTGTGCGGATTTTCTGAAGAGGAAAATATTGAAAGATTACATACCAGTTTAAAAGGGCCAGCCTTAAATCTGGTTGAAGGTTTATTAATGCTACCTGGCACACTTGAGGAAGCGTTAGAGACGTTAAAAAAGCGATTTGGCCGACCGGCGGTCATGGTAGAAGCATTATTATATAAAATTAGGAAAACGCCAGCGGTGAAAACTGATAAACCAGAAACCTATCTAGAATTCGGCGCAGCGGTTAGAAACGCGTGTGATTATCTTAGGGTTGCGGGTTTAGAAGAACACTTGTGCAACCCAACACTGATTGAAGAAATAGTTAATCGCCTACCAGGGCATATGCAAATAGACTGGGCGATAGCTTGTGAGGAATATGTGGAGGGAACAAAACGGAAAGTGACGTTACTCGAATTTAATCATTTCATGAAAAAATAGTGAATGCAGTGGGAAGGTTAACGCACTACAGTGGACACAACGAGCGTAAGCAGGAAAGCAAACAGAGAGATAAGAATTACTCGCACGTTCATAGAGAAGGCAACCATGAAGACCAAATGTGTTACGCGTGCAAGTTGAGAAATCACGAAATACGAGACTGTAGGAAATTTGTGAGGTACAGTACAAGTGAAAAGTGGAATGTTATACGAGCAGCTAAATTGTGCATTAGGTGTTTGCGATCGCACGGGCGAAGGCCATGCAACAATCCTGTAGTTTGTTTCGTTGACAGTTGCACAAGGTAACATCACCCATTACTCCATCAATCGCCGGAAAATCAGAATGTCGCTCCGTGTAATCACAGTGCGCACATAGAAAAAAAGGAAGAATGTTTATTTCGTATAATGCCAGTCACATTGTATCGCGGGAATAACCAAATTGACACATACGCCTTTGTTGACGAAGGATCCTCCCTAACCATGATCGAAATGTCTTTAGCTAAAGAATTGGGTGTCCTTGGGGAAAAGGATCCACTGCAGCTTGTGTGGACAGGACTAATTTCAAGAATCGAAGAAGACTCGGAGCGAGTTAACCTCAAAATATCTGGGAAAAATCAATCTAAAATATTTTCACTAGCAAACGTTAGAACAGTTAGCAATTTAAATTTACCCAGCCAATCATTGTCGACCAAAAATATCTATCGTTTTCCACATTTAAAAGGCCTTCCTATACAATGTTACACAAATCAAACTCCTAAATTGCTTATAGGTATCGACCACCTTAAACTAATTGCTCCATTGAAGGTTCGTGAAGGAGCCAAACAAGAACCAATAGCGGCAAAAACACGCCTAGGGTGGGGCGTATATGGCGGAAATTGCGATTTAAATCGAACACATTATCTAAATAATTTTCATTCTAAATTTGATTTAATGATTGAAAATCAACTAAAATTTTATTTTTCTGGCGAAGATATAGGTACAAAACCCTTACCCAGACCGATTTCTCAGGAAGAAGAACGAAGTGCAAAACTATTAAAGGAAACTACAAAATGTATAGGAAACCGATAGGAAACCGGTTTATTGTGGAAATGGGACGAAATCCAGTTGCCTGACAGTTACCAAATGGCGTTGAAAAGATTGCATCAACTAGAAAAGAAATTACTACGAAACAGTGATTTGAAGGAAAATGTTGAGAACCAAATCCAACAGTACGTAGCAAAAGGTTACGCCCATGCAGCCAACGAAGAGGAGCTGATAACTGTCGATCCTTAAACCTGGTATTTGCCAATTGGGGTAGTTATTAATCCCAAAAAACCAGGTAAGGTGCGAATAATATGGGACGCATCAGCTACAGTGCAGGGAGTATCACTTAATAGCACACTTTTAAAAGGTCCAGAGGAATTAATAACCACAATACTTCCCTCTATTTACTTTATATTCAGGCAGTTTCCGTATGCAGTTAGTGGCGATATATGCGAAATGTTCCATCAGGTGAGGATAAGGAAAGAAGATAGAAATGCCCAGCGCTTTTTGTGGAGAACCGATTCTTCGTCAAATCCCACGATTTACATTATGGATGTGGAAACTTTTGGATCTACTTGTTCGCCAGCATCTGCAAGATACGTGATGGATTTAAACGCGGCAACGTTCAAGGATCAGTATCCAAGGGCTTACGATGCGATCATAAACGAACATTTTGTCGATGATTTTGTTGCAAGTTTTGAGTCTATCGGTGAAGCAAAAACGATCGCTAAGCAAGTCAAGGACATCCATTCTAATGCAGGATTTTGTATGAGGAACTGGATATCTAACCGACCAGAAATAGTGAAAGAGTTAGAAGAACTAGACAATACTAACGAAAAAACCATTGGTCTCCCAAATGAGGAGTACTCAGAACGTGTGCTTGGCATGTTATGGACGCCAACCAACGATTCTTTAGCTTACTCAACAGCATTTAGCGCTGAAGCAAAACATTTATTTGATACAATCAATAGACCCACTAAGAGACAGGTACTCAAATGTTTAATGAGTTTATTCGATCCTTTAGGTTTGATTAGTAACTTTACTATTCACGGCAAGATACTAATGCAAAATGCTTGGCGTAAAAGATTAGGATGGGATGAACCAATAGACGAAGACCTTTACGTAGAATGGAAGAGATGGATTGAAAACCTAAAATTTCTATATACACTAAAAATTTCACGATTTTATTTTGCGGGAGTTTCTAGTAAAATTTATAATACCTTGCAAATGCATATTTTGGTAGATGCAAGCGAACAGGCTTATTGTACAGCAGTTTATTTTCGTATTGTTAGACCTAACGGAAGTATAGAATGTTCCTTAGTGTCGGCAGTCTAAGGTAGCACCATTGAAAACTATATCCATTCCTAGATTAGAATTATGTGGAGCTGTGCTTGGTACAAGGTTAGCTGCTTTCATACAAGCACAGCACAACATAAACATTTCCAAAAGATACTTCTGGTGTGATTCAAAAACCGTTTTAGGTTGGATCATAGGTGATCCCAAAAGGTACGAGTCATTTGTAGCTTGCCGCATAGGTGAGATTCTTAGCGCTACAAATGTAAGAGAATGGAATTATGTCCCATCAAAACTAAATGTAGCCGACGATGGTACCAAGTGGAGTAGACAGTCTGCATTAGATTATAACAGTAGATGGTTCCAGGGACCAACGTTCCTATTTGAGACAGAAGACAAATGGCCTCAACAAGAAAACATACAAGAAATCACAGAGGGATTAAAAGCCAAGTACTGTTTGAACGTACATACATCACCGGAGACAGAACTTAATATCGAATTTGAAAATTTTAACGATTTTAAATGTCTGCTTCTGGCAACAGCACAAATGGTAAAATCGTCTAAGAACTCTTCAGGTGGAACTATTGAAGAGTCAATGGACTTTAGTAAGGAAGAACTTATTGAAGCAGAAAATTATATATGGAAATTAGTTCAACACGAAACTTTTCCAACCGAAATCGATAGCATAAGAAAACATAGATGAATCGCAGGTAATCTGCGAGACTTAAGCCCATTTCTAGACGAGATAGGAGTTTTGAGATCAGAAGGTAGAATCGCCCTAGCTAAATGCATTCCATACGATATAAAAAATCTCCAATTATATTACCAAGAAATCATAGAGCTACTAAGCTTCTTATCAAACATTATCACGAAGATATGCACCATGCTAACGGAGAAACGGTAGTAAATGAAATTCGCCAAAAATACAGTATCCCACGATTAAGGGCGACATTACGCAGCATTACGAAAGATAGTCAATTTTGTAAAATCCGCAAGGCAACCCCATGTATACCACGGATGGCCCCATTACCACCTGCTCGTTTGGCAGTCGGATTTCGTCCTTTTACCCATGTAGGGCTCGATTATTTTGGTCATATGACTGTGAAGGTCGGTAGAAGTGCAGTTAAACGTTGGGTGGCCTTATTCACATGCCTAACCATACGCGCAGTGCATTTGGAAGTTGCTCACAACTTGACAACCGAGAGTTGCATAGCATGTGTGCGACGATTTATATGTCGTCGTGGAGCACCTTCCGTGATATACAGCGACAACGGAACCAATTTTAAGGGTGCAAAGGCCATACTAGAACAGCAACTTGCTCCGATAAATAGGGAATTGAGCATTAGCTTCACAAACACCGATACACAGTGGAATGGCATACCCTCTGCTACACCGCACATGGGTGGCGCATGGGAGAGGATGGTGCGATCGGTAAAGGAAGCTATGCGTAGTATTGCTTGCGCAGAAATGAAAAATTTGAACGATGAAGGCTTGCTTACCCTAGTAGGAGAGGCTAAAAATATAGTAAATTCTAGACCCCTTACCTATCTACCATTGGATTCAGAAGAAAGTGAAGCATTGACCCCAAACCATTTTTTACTTGGTAGTTCAAGTGGTTCTAAACCACTACTAGATCACGACTGTACCTACCCTGTCAGGATTAAAGGAAGCTGGGAGCTAATTCAAACACAAACAAATCAATTTTGGCGTCGATGGGTTATTGAATTTTTGCCTGTAATAACACGCAGGACTAAATGGTTTAACGAAACAAAACCCATTGAATTAGGAAACATAGTATTTATTGTTGATGAGAAGAGAAGAAATAAATGGCTTCGCGAGAAAGTCATTGAAATTCGGAAGGGTTGGGATGGAAGAATTCGTCAAGCTGTGGTGGAAACCCATATAATGGGTACCCATATAACCAAGATACCGAAAACGCCACCAATTTCTTGTACTAAAAATCCAGTTCCATCAAACAAAGCTAAAAAACTATCAGTTTGGTGGGTTAAGCCACATGACCACAGAAGCAGCAACTTCAATGTTGTGGAAATCAGTTTTTTATGCACGGGCAATTTATTTGCTCAACATGTTTCACCTGTGTTAAAATTTTATTTAATTGTGCAAAGGAAGCAAAAAAAAAGTGTGTGTTTAAGTTGGTTTGTTGTAAAACATTCATGTGTAATATGCAGTGCTGCAAAATGTCATGACTATCACGAGATTTTCACCAATGAAAACAATCAACATATCCGTGGTAGCTTGATGTTCATTGTTCATAGTCAATAAAAGTGCATCATGACATGCTGAACACGACATGTGAATTCTTGAGTCCAACGCGATACTCTGACTGACAAACTTAGCTTACTGCCCGCATAAGCATAATCATGACTATTGCTGGCTGTGTACTGTGCTGCCAAATATCACTGTTTCAGTCACCAACGCTCATGACTGAAACGAACCTCAAATCAGCTCACGTACACAAGTGCGATGATCAGACGCAAGATGAACATAGTCGTTGTGACGTGTGACCAGATTGGTGACATTGCAGCAACCCCTCTTTGTCGGTCACTTTGACGTGACTTTGTTTGTATGTGATCAATTTCGAAATGTCACTGGTTCTATCACGAGCACTCGTGATTGAAATGAAATTCATTTCGGTTCACGTACACATGTGCGATGATCAGGGATGAGCACATGGTCGTTGTGACGTCTGATCTGATTGGTGATATTTTGGTAACCAACTCCTGGTCAATCAGTTTGTCGTGATTTTTTGGTATTTTATTATCGCGATAGACTTAGAATATACGTGGCGCGGGCGAGTGGTGTTTTATTAACCATGTGCATTTGATTACAAGCAGTAGTCGGTTCTGCTAGCTGGTTAAATGATCCCGCATCCTACATATATTGCCAGACTCATTTTGCTGATCCAAACGTTTATGTATGAACTCTCGTAAGCAGTGCACATGCAAGGATGCCGCGAGCATTGCCTTTCTGTGAAAAATTCACAAACCCGCGACAATCACGGTTGCCTCTGATTTAGTTCTAAAACTGAGAAGTTGTTTTAGAACAAAGAGCTCGCAAAAAATTGTCGCGGAAGATTTTGTGGGTCGTCTAGAAGCGGTGTGACAGAAAGTAGCCCAATTTTGCAAACAGAGCTACTTGCCTAGCGCAATAATTCTGCTGCACCAAATAGAATCAAATTATCCAGTTTGTTCCAGCCAGATTAATGCCAAAATAAAAGAAAAATAAAATTGAGCACGATTCAACTTGTTTTTTATGTTTTTTTAACAAAAAACAAGCAGGTTGACTGGGTAAACTGAGCTGATTTGATCTACTCGGTGTCAAATTTATCAATGCAATTCACCAAAAACGTGAGCGAAATTGTCGCAAAAAACGTTGTCGCTTTAAGTTTATTTAAACGGTTACGGGTTTCAATCATAATATGCCATTCTATTAAGTCACTAATATTAAGATGTGTCGTACAAATTTGGAAATTAAAAAACAGGCTATGAGCAGCCTGGTCTCCATACACCTTGGGCTTGGAGAACGATTGTTGTTGATGTGTGTTTAATATTTACATTTCAAGAGGCATAGCAAGCGGAAAACGGTTTGGTTTGTTATTCGAAGCTAGGAGATAAAATTGCAAACGGTTCGTGTTTCATACCATTTAACATATCAGCAAGTCGAAGCACACGTAGAATGGGATCGAAGTAACGGCTTCATATTTTGGAACCATGCACCAGCGTTGGATGCTGGTGTCATACTTAGCACTCATACTTAATTCATGGTAAGTTTTGCTTCTTTCTTTCACTCGATTGATTGATAAACATTATTATTTGCTATTTTTAGGAACGGTTTATAATGTAATAAGCTCGCGTGAAGTTTTTCCAGCTTAGTTAGATTGCGTTTCAACAGCTTCTACCGTGTGATTTAGCTGTTTCTCCGAGTGTTGACGGTTTCAAAGGATACCCGCTCGCTGTCGGTTACCTACCAACGCTGGATGTATACAGGAGTGCATTGCCACGATTACGACGGTGCAGGCCATTTGACGTGCCGGCTGATTCTCTGACCGATCCAGTTTTGACTACCACATTTGCTCGCTTTGATGTCACCATGCTGTTGCATGCCATCGCCGAGATAAGCATCTACTTGGCTGTGAATCCACTGGATTCGATATCGCGTATAATAAACCCAATACATCACCGACGCTGAGCATTATAACATTTACCGTGGCGTGCAGCGGATCCTGTAGAACTACAGGACGCTCCAGGAAATAATTCCCATCCTGACAATGAATGAGCTGTTCGTAGTGTTGCACATAGTGCATTGTGCTAGCACTTTCCGCACAGTTTGGTCTACGAGAACGGTGCGCTTTTTGTGCTCTTAACGTGCTATGCGCTTTGAGTTTTTGAGCCCTGTCCGCTCTTTAAGCACTTGAGGTTTGGTCTCCATTTTTCCACGTCCACGTAAAATTTTCCGCACAGTCGCGTACTTTAAGCGCTGTGTTGTAATGCGCGCATAATGTGATGTGCTGTGCGCATGATGCGCCGTTTCTAGCGTTTCGAATTACAGGCGTTTCAGGTCACAGAAGTGTTCACGGGCTATGCCGGCAAGCTGGTGAACAAAGAGAATATTATCAAGGTTTACACCATGCTCATGAACGGCAAACTCGACCAACTGACGGAGATTGCCTTTTGGTCATGGTCGGTACGATCGAGAATTTTGGCAAAACGAAGTAAAGCGTCTGGCCAAGGAACCGGCCTAAGAATCCGGTCGACTCAAAAAGATAAAGTAGGCAGTTTTCCAGTAGTTGCGTCGGCGTTCGAATTCGGTTGGAAAACGATCAAGCAGAGCTCCTCGGATGTGAACTCACTTCAGCGGCACCTCCTCATTCACTGTGCTGTTAGTGTAATAATTTTAATCGAATCGATGATATTCTTAGCATACGAGGCGTGTAACTTGTTAGTTTCTCCATAGTGAAAATATAAAAAGATGTTTTATAGATGGATGAAAAGGTAGATAGTTTTTGTTTTACATCCTGGTTTTATTATTTTCATATCCGAAAGCACTGACTCTAGACAAAGCCACCAAATTCCTGCACCTTTCATAATCCACCTTTGGCGCAATTGACACCGCGCACGGGTACGGATTTTCTAACGGGCACGGCATGCTGACACCTAGCGTCTATCCACTGCCACCAACAACAGCCCGTGTATCCGCCCCCGGAGATCACCATTAACATAGGATTCCCGTTACCATTGAACAGCGTAAAATTGGTCATCTAGACAAGAAACTTAGGTAATGTCCGCTAAAAGTCGTACTGACTCTTCCTTCCCTTCTTCCAAATCGCCTGAAATTCCAGTGCCGGCTGTTTGTGGGTCTAAGTGTTTTTCTAGAGTAACTAATAAATACATTATGAAGCGGTAATCTTTGCATGTGCACTGCTTACGAGAGTTCATACATAAACGTTTGGATCAGCAAAATGAGTCTGGCAATATATGTAGGATGCGGGATCATTTAACCAGCTAGCAGAACCGACTACTGCTTGTAATCAAATGCACATGGTTAATAAAACACCACTCGCCCGCGCCACGTATGTTCTAATTCTATCGCGATAATAAGATACCAAATAATCACGACAAACTGATTGACCAGGAGTTGATTACCAAAATATCACCAATCAGATCAGACGTCACAACGGCCATGTGCGTCTTACCCCTGATCATCGCACATGTGTACGTGAACCGAAATGAATTTCATTTCAATCACGAGTGCTCGTGATAGAACCAGTGACATTTCGAAATTGATCACATACAAACAAAGTCACGTCAAAGTGACCGACCAAGAGGGGTTGCTGCAATGTCACCAATCTGGTCACACGTCACAACGACTATGTTCATCTTGCGTCTGATCATCGCACTTGTGTACGTGAGCTGATTTGAGGTTCGTTTCAGTCATGAGCGTTGGTGACTGAAACAGTGATATTTTACAGTGCTGCTCCTGGTCCAGAAAATTTCATAACAGTGATTGACTAAAAGTTTATTCCCAAATTGTCACCAATCATATCACTCGTTACAACCACTTGAGAATTTCACCTGTGATAATCGCAATTGAGTACGTGACGCTGACAAGGTTTTTGATTCACTCAGTTTTTTTTGTGATATTGATGGTGACATTTTGCAGCACTGGTAATATGTGAATATGTGTGTTTGTTTACTTGCGAATGATATCTTCCATTTCGCTGGTCAGTGCATAGTTTTTAGACTAATAATATTGCTGAAGTTGAAGTGCAGTGATGTAAGTTAATGAATTTAATCAATCGAGGAGTTAAAATATTGACCTTAGCCAACCCTTGACCAAACTTTTCCTCAAAGCATTTTTGGAAAAGGTGGGTTAAGGGTGGGCAGGATAAATACATCGGATCGGAACTGGGAGCTACGATTGTTCTAAAATTTGGTGGGTTAACGACTGAATCGACCACCACAAACCCACGTGGGTTTGAAGTGGTTTTACAGTGGGTTAAGGACGATTTGGTTATTTGTGGTATTATGTTGTTTAAAAAGGTATTATTTTAATTTTTCTTCATATAAATTTTGTTTGTATTAATTATAGCAAGAAAATATTAATTAAAAAAAATAAACACAAAAAAGATCATAAAAATCAGGATTTGAACACACGCTTTGTCGGTTCGGAACCAAAAGCGCTGTCACTGCAGTTACATTAGTAAGGGTGCATAACCAGTATATAAAAAAGCAAAGATGGCGGCAAGCTATCTGTTCTCGTTGCGAGCACCTACACACGTAGTCCAAAACAGCCAAAGTCATACAAAATCATGAAAAAGTCTGCGCCCTTTTGTTCCGGCATCCTCGTGAAGTTTACCGAGCCGAACCGTATAGTTGTGTTCGATAAACATGTGTGCGTATCAGGTAGCAGCATTTGTACTGCTTACTTGTCGTATGCCGCTGTGATACCGAGCGAGACGCATAGACAACGCGTCAAAAGGACATGTGTAGCCGTGAGGAAATTTTTCTGTGTCTCTTTTGCCTTGTCCTTGCCTTTAGATCCTGATGAGTGAGCTCTGTCCCTCTAATGTAAATGGTAAAGATAGAATCGTATGCCATCGGCTCTGCAATCGGGCGTGGGCAGGCCCGTGGACGCCGTCTGTTCGCACGCGTTGAATCAAAAAGTTGAATGATTTCGAAGAGAACCCGTTACAGCCGTGAAAGTTTCGGTTGAAATCTTTATTCGCCTTCCAAGGCGACTAAGGCCTTAAATGCCTTCTGAATGCCTTCAAAGCCGTTTAATGCTGGTAGGGTAACCAATCCAAAAAAACAAAAAAAAAAATAAGAAAAATTTGGGATGCAGCAGCCACGACGCAGGGAGTTTCACTAAATTCCGTGCTTTTGAAAGGTCCCAATCTACTAAGCTCGCTGATAGCAGTGCTTTATAATTAAAGCAAATATCAGAAAATAGGTCTTTGCATTGACAGGTAACATACGTAAGAGAGATGTTCCACAGACTACTAATCCGACCAGCTGATCAACAATATCAGAGATTTCTGTGGAGAGAAAAAGCGACAGAAGATGTGAAAGTGTATGTAATCAGTGTTGTTAATATAATTATTGTGTCTCTCAGTACGAATAATAAAGATTGCCTTACGTTGACCTACAAGGGGGTTTGCAGAATTTCAAATTAGTAGCGGCTAGTAGTAGCGGGTCTCCTCAAACATTCACACGAAAACAAGGAAAGAAAGAAAAAAAACCGAACGACTCGGTGGACCATAAGATCCGTGTCTTATTACTCCGATCGTTACCGCCCATTGGATTGGAAGATGAAAACAAAACCAATGAATCTCAACACCATGTCCGACACGTAGCAAATGGGCCGTGTACCGTAAGGGGAACCGGGATGAATTTACGCGAACAGAACACGGATGGAGAACGGGGAGACGGACACGTGTCCTTCGCCTCCGGTGTTTTTGGGCTGGTTGTAGATCGATTTACGATGAAAAAGAGACCGGAAGCCTCCACGTTTAAGCCTAGCGATGGTGGGATGTAGCAGACTTGTTTATGCACGCGTGTATTTGCCCCAGATGTGCAGCATGAAGACGGAGGCGATGAAGAGCAGCGACATGACGAGCACTGGGACTGGGCCAACCTTGATGCCGGGGGAGTCATCGGGTTAGAAGCGCCACATGCCACCGGATCCGCTGCCCGTGTTACGATTCCGCGCGGCGGTCGCGGTCGTGGTGGTTTTGCGCTGCTTCAACGTGCTGGAACCTCCGGCCGCTGCCCGCGGGGCGGACGTCGGCTTCGACGGTGATCGGCTACCGCTGCCGACGGAAGTGGAACTCGCTGGAGCAGGCATTGTAAACTTTGACTGATGCGGACTACAAACAACGGGACAGTGAAACGAAAGCCAGTTTGAAATGTACGGAGCACGATGCACGATTCGATCGCAACTACGGACGAGGTACGGGCGCGGATCAACCTGCGCGTGCTGGAAAGGTGAATTTAGCTGTGAAAACGCGAAAGTGCCAACCGGACAATCCCACCAACAACAATGCAAAGTCGACATTTTTTTATGATATGCGCAGTAAGCGGCGACAATCATTTGTGCAATAACACTCTATGCTTTTGCGATGACATGATTGCAAAAAATGTAGAATGAATGTCATTTGACATTTTTCATGTAAGAGAACTTGCAGCACCCACGGATCGGAGTCGCTTATGTTTTCTCGCACCTACTGATCTTTCGGGTCGACCCGAACTCGTTGCACCCGCGGGTCGGATTTGATTCCGACTCCGACCTAGCGCACCAGCTGCACCCACGGGTCGGAATTGATTTCGGCTGGCTCGCACCCGACTCCGGGTCGGGTCGTGAAATGAATCGTATGACCCAACACTACTTCAAACCAAACCAGTCAGGGAGAGACACCGACTCAAGAACACTTTGCTAAGGCGGAGAGAACATTATGTACATGGGCCCAACGTGAATACTATGAAGAGTCAAGTAGTATATACGAATTAGCCCCATTTTTGGACGAACAAGAAATAATGAGGATGGGAGGTAGAATAGGAGCGTCACCATGTATATCATACAAAGACAGGGACCAAGTACCCTATAATTCTACCATAACAATCCAGAATCACATTTCTATTGGTAGATAAATTCCATTCCTAAATCAATAGAAGATTCCGACATGGTAACCGTGAGACCGTAGTGAATGATTTAAGGCAACAATATTATGTCCCTAAGCTGCGTGCACTGATAACACGCGTTACTCGCGAATGCATTTTCTGCCGGGTAAAACATGCCAAATGAAGTAACCCGCCCATGGCCCCATTACTTGTCAGGTACCCTCAATGTTCGCCTGTCTCGGTTCGCGTCCTGCATCAAACTTGCTTTATCATGTCGCCCCTTTATAACGATGGTCCATCGTCCCGGCTCTCTGTTCCATTTTGTAATCCTATCCGGATTGATTATCGCCACAGTTGTTTTGATCAATGACCAAATGATCAAAACAAATCAAAACAATGAAAACACGACAATAAATCAACCAAAAATGTATTAAAAATCGTTAATTTCATCTTTTTTTAGTTTGTTTATATTCAGTAATACTTCCCTAGTGGCCATGGTGATCATATATGATAGCCATAAAAAATGAAAACAAAAAGTGCTTGGCCCCCAGAGAAACATGAACTGAGATAAACTGAGTGTTAACTGATAATCACTCCAGTCGAAACACATCCAGTTAGTGGTCACCTATTGATTGTAATTGTACGGATAAGTAAAATAAAGAGTAAACAGAAAAATGTAAACCATTGACGATGGAATGATAACCGATTATAATAGTTTTGTAATGTAGCAATAAAAACAGCACGTAGCAAAGTACAACTAAATGATGCATCATTTGTATTTATTGACCATAATGACCTATTTCAATGCGGAAAAAGTAAGGTAATGTTTAGGCTAGTGTTCAGATCTAACAACCTTTGTTTTAGCCTCTGCTACGTAAGGTACACTACCAGGCTTCGAATTTTGGCGTTTGTTTTCTTCCTTCCTTTTATTCTTAAGCTTGGCAATGCGAATTTTAGCCTGTTGATTGTAAACCATTTTCGGTACTTGACGATGCTGGGCGATACGTCTCACAGATGGATGAGCTGCATATTTTTCCTTTAGCACAGTATTGTAGTTAAATGCATTCTTTTCACGCATTTGTAATGATCCCAGTTTTTCGGCTGCATTTGCCTTCCATACACGAATATTCATCTCATCGGATCCGGAGAATATGTATTTATTATCCATACTCCAGTTGACGCACGTGACGTGTTGCATGCGTTTTGTGTGGTATATTTCTCTACTATTAGCCTTAGCTGCGTCAAATATACGAATGGTTTTATCATAGCTTCCGGAAACAAACTCTCTTCCAGTAGGAGCATAATCGACCGATGTAACTGGACCTACGTGACCATGGTGTATTTTTAACGGGTTTGTCAACCGCCTAATATCGTACGTGTAAAGATTATAGTCTTCGTTAGCTACAGTGAAATAAAATGCTTGCATTGGATTCCACGAAAGCTG
Organism: Anopheles arabiensis; assembly: GCF_016920715.1. NCBI lineage: Eukaryota > Metazoa > Arthropoda > Insecta > Diptera > Culicidae > Anopheles > Anopheles arabiensis. The sequence continues at coordinate 52,203,115 of NC_053518.1, read as the reverse complement.
ATTAGAACGTAGAGTCATCACTATTTTGCGGATGGGTTTTGTTTCACGTTGATCATATAATATTATCCCTCGATCCGAACCACATGCCGCAAGAAGTGTTGTTTCGATTGGATTGTACTTAATGTCTTGCAGCAAATCTACACCCCATTTTAGTTCCTTCAAAGGTTCGTTACGACTTTCGTCCCAGATATGGCAAGTTTCTCCACTCGTTGCAAAGTTAGGCCCCTCGTAGCTATGCGATAGCGATGCTAGAACTGTTTTAGTTATTATCATGTTCGCTGGCTTAACAATATCAACTCCTGTTCCGTTGGTATTGAAATTCCATGTCATAATTTTCTTATCGTCGCCAATCGTAATTAGGCTGGATTCGTCGGAGCTGAATGCAATTCCTCGACAATATCCGACATGGGCATTAATACTCATCATACATGATTTATCAGCCACATACCACAGCTTGACATCGCCGTCGTAAGCACCACTTGCAATAAGAGATATTTTAGCGAAGTTCTTGGATATGACTGCAACGCCATCACAATGACCATCAAGATTACCGACGAAAGGCTTCGCAAATACTCTTTCCAGTTTGGTAGCATTCAAAGCACGCACGTACTCCCTTGTGCTTTGAAATGGGTGTACTTCTCTATCATAATTACGGAAAGATTTGTGAATATCTTGTTTAGTCTCACGGACATATCGGTCAGGATTCCTTGTAATAACTTTAACTTTCATATTCGATAACGTGGGGAACTGGGATGTAGTTCGATTCACAAATAAAAACAATTAAAAGTCTAACCATCCTCGTGCTCGATAAATGTCACAATTATCAGGCCGCGCTCTAGCAATTGCCGAATAAGATCTAAGGCTGCGCTTTGGCACCAATCCAAGGTGGATTAAAAATATCAGGTGGTGGATAAGGGCCTATGGGGAGTCGCCATAGTTGAGGGACTTTACGTCATTTTAGAACCGTTACCATTGGTTTACGCACACAAAGCTTAGCAAATATAACAGATTTCTTTGTTATTATGTGCATTTTTGTGTGTCTATTGATTTTATCGAAAAAATTAGAAATATTAACAAAAGATTTGATGATTTGTTTACGCACGAAATTTAAAATCATGTGAGTATGAGTTCTAATCTCACGTAAATTGTCCATGTGGCTCGTAGATAATAAGAAATCAATGTAAAAATTGAAAAAAATAATGATTTCTTAATTTTAATCAACGAAAATGTCGAAAACAAAATGAATTATAGAATAAATTCACGGAATAAAACAAAATAACACACTTTAATCCATGTTCTAATGTTTAATAAGAACTCGCAAAGTCCTAAATATATTTTTAAAGAATATTTAATAAAAAAAAATGGGGTAGATAAATTTAATAAACAAATTTAATATATGTACACAAAGTTTGAATCCTGGGGACCTTACGTCAAGTGACGAATTGTCAAAATGCTCTAGAGTCCACCACCTGATATTTTTAAATCCACCTTGTTCTAGTAGCAAATTAACACGACATCCGACACGAACAAACGCATATAATCATATGGAGGTGCACTGTCAGACACAAACATCAAGTCGAACATATCAGTTGATTCTGTCTGGGATGTACGATCGGGACGGACTGGTGGTACAGTCGTCAACTCGAAAGACTCAACCAAAGTGGGTAGAAAGGAGGTGTCGTCATGTAGAACAATTGGGCATCGGGGCTTTAGAAAAAAGCACAAAACCATGATCGACGGCAGTTGTCAAATGCGACGAATGTTGCTGGTATTTGGATATGATATATGAATTGTTTTCGTTTAATAAACATTTTTTTAGCATTAAAAATTCGTATTTTGCATCCACACTTCATAAATCGACATTTTACACGTTATAATGTAGCTGCTGCCTGTAAACAAATATCGACGGCTGTTGTCAAACCGAATCTCAAAATGGCAACATGCCAAACGCTAAGAAGACACCTCCTCTATATTCCACCTTGGACTCAACAACATGCCCGCCATGAGTTCAAGCCCCGAATAGACTGTGCCCCCATACATAGTACAGACTATCCTGCTACGGTAACAAAGAGTTACTGAAAGCCAAGCCCACTTCACCAGTGGGTACAGGCAGGCCTTGGCCGGCTGCGGTTGTTGTGCTAAAACGAAGAAGATGTTCGATACCCACCGAAACGCTACAATATTTAAAATAGCTACAATAATATTTGCAATGCTTCACAATCAATTATAACATCAAATATATAGGTTTGAAACGTATTAAACTATTGTGTGTACACAATGAATGTGTTTGCAATGTATGTGTTTTGGCATGGACGTTTGTTTGCATTTTTCAATATTAAATTAGATTGATTTATGTTATTATTGATGTGAATAACTAGTAAATGATTTGTTGAATCTTCCCCTGCCAATGGATATTCATTTGAACTATGAAAATGCTTCATCTTCGAGATGAAAAGAAAGGCGTATTGCAGTGCATCATGACAGGTCTATAAGACATCAAACAGCTGACAGAGCACCTATCGAACAGAGCAAGGATAATGTATTTAGAAGGTTGATTTTTATCGCTTTTGCTGGGCGACAGTGTGGGGGACATCTGTCACTCTCTGCATACAAATTTCATCACCCCGCACCAGCCCTCCCCGATTTTTATAACGGAGCCCCCGGAAGAGAAATGTCAAGTCGAGAAATGTCATTTTGCTCTGAACAACTTCACCTTGTCATTTATAACACCTTGGAACAGAGTCGTAATTGTTTGTCTTGTTCGATTGGTTCCAGAGCGCTTGTGATGTTCGATACCTACCTATGCTTTGAGTACCTTGACTGTCAACCGTTTCAACCGTTCAAATAGACATAGAGCGAAAAACGTCGCGCGCGACGACGTCTCGCGCGGCAAAAGTACGCCTGTTTTAACCGCCGTGGATGAGCAAATTAATAGATTATCATGTATTAATATTGCTTATTTTTACATGATAATTAGAAAAGCAACAATTTTTGAACAAACATAAAAAAGAATAGCAATCGCTAATAAAGATAAAACTCATTGATAATTCATGAGTATAAATAAATAATAATATCACTATTACCCAAGCGCCACAGATTAAGCTTAAACGACTGGAAAATTGAATATCCATAGAAAAAAAATGAAAGCTCCACAGCTTCATTGATTTGATCAATAGATGGCGTATTACAACTCATCATTATATTGCTATCCTTTTCTTGCAATGTGTTTCGACAAGTTTCATCTAATCATGACCTATGTAGCCTTCTAACTTTCCGAGCAAAAATCTATATGAATGGTCGTGTGGTCAGATACGTGAGTATCAACACCAACGACCATTACTCAAATCTCACATGCTTCAGTGCTGGTGGTTTCCATTGGAGTTTAGTATTTAAACAATCGTATCGCCGTTCTAGTTCTAGCGATGCATAACTTCAATGCGAAACCATACAACAGTACAGAGGAAATGAGAAAGCTTTCCTCCAAGCAAGGAAGCTCAACTGGTTGGGTATCCCAAAAACAGATGGCGCCACCAGCTTTTTTGCTATTTTTAGAATGCATGGGTCGTTTGCCGTCTGCTAAACGAAGTCTTTCTATATTCCGTTTAGGTAGAGAACTTGAGTCGTTTAGAAGCCGTTTAGTGGTCGTTTAGTGGATTTGTGGCACTTGGGTAGGCTATCATTTTAAACAGCAATCAGAGTTGTAACATCTTCAAGTATTATAATTAATTAAAATCTTATACATAAGGAAGGGTTACTTATAAAAAATGATCATTTATTTATTTTCCCAGCTATTGATAAAGCAGGATAATGAAATACATACAAGTATTTATTAACTTCATTAACCTAACTTTAAAAAAGAGGCCTCGCACCTAATGTAATCCCGACAGACAACCCGACAAACAAAGAGAGCGAAATTTACAGGCGAGGGGCATGTAGAAACAGGGGGAAGGGGTTCGGTCGATTTTGTATTGGCCGCCATAGTCGAGTGGAAGCGATTTTTTTCCGGATTGAGAGTGAGCGCGCGCAGCGCCCTCTCGCATGCCTTCAAATTACACGAGGCGCTCTCGCGATACAAAACAGCTGATCAGCTGATACCCCTCCCTCCCGTTTTTTTTCCTCTCGCGCTGCGCTGGATGCGCGGATCAGCTGTTCTTGCTCTCTCGCGTTTCTTTCGGTTTGCGCTGCGCTGTTGCCGAACTTGCGCGCTGCGCTGAACACCCCCTCCCGCGCGTTCTTTTCGGTTTGCGCTGCGCTGTTGCCGCACTTTGCGCGTAGCGCTGGACACCCCCTTCCCCTCGTTTCTTTCGTTGCGCGTTGTGCGCTGTGCGCTTTCGTTCACTTTGATTTGCAGCGTAATAAAATCGCATGCATCGAAATAAAACTTAAACACATCAAACTCGTTTGATATTTTAACACTTTATTGAAACTTAAGGCACAGTTCCACACATCGCTAACCACAATCTTGCCACAAAACCACACATATTTTTTATTATAAATAATTAAAAAAAATTGTCACTTCAAGCACCCGATTTACTGCCTGTATGTTGTGTATGTTGAATACTGTAAAAAAAGCATTGAAATAAAGCAGCATAATTTACATATTCATGTTGAATTATGAAAGATTAACGCTGCTTTATTTCAATGCGCACAACACTTCAACACTTGAAAATACGACCGAGGCCGTAATAATGTGAATTGAAATAAATAACACTTCAACACTTCACTTCAAATTACATCGAGCGCCCGGGACTTAGGCTTAAACGCGCGCGGCCTCACGCTGCGAAGGCTTGAACTGTACTGACGATTTTGTGTGGTAGCAAGAAAGGGAACGCACGAGGAACACTCGCTGCACTAGTGAGACACCGACACCAGCAAGCCGCTGCGAGAAAACCAAACTGAGCGCGCAGGCTGAAAGTGAACGCACACATTCACACATGTGTGATTGTGTGAGTGCGAAAACTGTGTAGAAAGCAAAAACGCTCTCACCGCCGCGTAATTCCGCGTATTTCCAACCGTCTCCCCCTGCTTCTACATGCCACTCGCCTGAAAGACGCACACTTTTACATTCTCATTGCTTGTAGGGATGTTTATTCAACATAGCCGAAAACATAGATTCAATAGGTAATAATTAAATTTCATATATACAATTTATATACAGATATTTTTAATATTTTATACTTTCTAATCATAGGAAATGTTACTCCAATTGAAAGTTTTTGGGATGTTTATGAACTTCCTTCTTTCAGACTATTTTTCATAAATCATAATGCAACAATGAAAAATATTAAACTTGTGATTTACTTGTTATTTAAAAATTAAATCTCGTAGAACTCGATTCATCTTAAAACAATTAATTTTTTTTTTCATCGCAATTTAAAATATTTTTTATTCAAATAATGTACACTGGTCAGTCGCCTGGATGACAAAAATGTAGTAAAAATGCGCTGAGGGCTGAGCCTTACTTTTACCCCACATTTATGTGTGCCGTCGAACACTGAACGGAACGTTCGAACGCGTTCGGTGTAGTCAGTTTCTTCCAAAAGTCCTGGTCGTTCTTTTTGTTAAGAACCTCGTTCGTTCGTGCACTTTACCGAACTGTTCGAACGGTACGATTCTCGTTCATTTTACACATGCCTAGTATAAATCAATGAAATTATTTCAATGCAAACAAGTAACGTCCAAATCACTAAAACCGGTATTTGTTTATTTATTTTCCATGACATGAAGAGTCTGACAAACTATAATTTGGTAGTACTACATCATTAATCTTTTTACATAAATGCTATATCGAAGCAATATTTTTTATAGAGTCCTAAAATATAGCGACTGTTACTCTTGCCTATGCTTTAGGTTTGCTTTTTATTTGATGCGGCATGCAAGGAATAATTGCTGTCTTGTAACTTCCTCATACGCTTACAATAACTTTGAGCAAATGTATTTACAATCGATGTTAAGAAGTAACATATCATGGCGAAAACGAAATACTCGAACAAACTAGCCAATAAATTACCATCTGAAGAGTTAATCGATTGCTTGTGACTATTTCGGTGGAGACGCTGCTTCTGGGTTTCAAAGAATCCTTTAAAAGGCTTTTGCAACCGTACACCAACCATTGGAATGAGTGCAAGAATGTCGATGAACTTGTCAACCAAGCTTTCGTTAAAGGATATGATAACGAAAATTTTCTGTATATGCATTTTAATCACCGCTTTACCGATAAGCGTAGCACCGAAAAACTTCCAGAAAGGAACCAGAAAGTGACCACATGTTATTCCAGCCAGATCAAATAATGGATTCGGGATCTATATTGACAAATTAAAAGATTTCATAAAATAAAATGCATAAGATTTCGGAATATTTCTATACTCACACTAGCACACAGAAGAATACCAAAAAATCCTACACGTTCAACAATATCCTCCATCATCAGTTTACCTTTATCGAACAAATTCAATTTTTCACCTTTTTCTTTGCGCTTTTGAAGTTTTTCAAGTTCTTGTAAATTCTCTAATTCTTCAGTATTATTACCCGAGAGCCTAGCGGCCTTAGCCATAAAGTAGGGTGGAAGTTCTCCCAATGCAGTTCCGGCTCCCCACAGAAAAGCTTCATAACGAACCTTTGTCATAATAGACCATAACGATGGTACAATAAGTTCTGCAGTACCGTTCTCATCAGGGCAAAGTATTCTGAAAAAAAAAACCAGACATAAAATAAATTTAATGATCTTATTTGGAATACCTTCTTCTTGTTTTGCACAACAACCGTTGTTGATTTGTTTATGCCAGTACCACAAATGGACTTGATTAGCAGAGACTTATTGATTACATGACAAAACAGTTTTGAGTACAGAACAGTACTTATAATATTCTTACCAGATGTATTTTCTTTATTCTATCTCATTCGCTTTGCACGCTGCATTGTATCTGCTTGTATTGTGTATGTATGGGATATCTGCGCATGTCAGTGTTCGATATGAATCATTAGTTTTCAACAATTCGTAATAATTTTGACTTTTTTCAACACATTTGAAGAGACAACTAGATATAGCAACGAGTCTTCATCGTTACTTAAGATGTCAAAATTGGGGACGTGAAAATTAAAAAAAAATGTATAGGAACGAAACTAGATTATTTTCCAAACGAGATGGTACTCGTTCCAGTATGACAGTATGTTCGGATGAAAAAATATAGAACGAGTTTAGAGTTGTGAGAGAGGTAGGGTGGAGGGGGGTGTTCCGATACACTAACACAAGGATCGTAGCCTACGGTACGGTACCAATCGCTCATAGCCAAAGGTCTCTCATGTGATCCAATGTGGAGGGGAGGGGGGGGGGTCTCCGCTTAACACTTTGACCGCCGGCCTGACGTCACAGTTTTTGAGTGAGCACGTAGCGCATGGCAAGAGAGCGATCAGAGCGACAGTTTCTCGTGCCATTGTTATCACTCTTTTGTTTCATTGCGATAAGCGGCGTAGCACATGTCGTTCTCGTTCCCTCTTTCCTACCTCATTCGGTTTCAAGAGAATCACAGAGCGCCAGATGCAAAGCTGAACGGTGAGCAAAACCGTCATGCGAATTTATATGACACGGCGCTTAAAGTGTTAATACCTATCGTTGCGATCGCTAGCAAACCATTTCAACCCGATCTGGGATGCAACCAGATATATAGAGATAATTTCACGCCGTGAAGCGTGAAAAATAACCAAAATTAACTTGGCTGAAACATTTCACGTCTAATTGTATGTACCCAGCTGTCGTCTTGTATGGTTCGATGAAAAACCAAATATTTGCCGTGGAACATATTACTTTTGTATGGACCTGTCATCGAATGTCATTGAATTTGGCTTCACGCTTCAAGCCGCGACGCAATTTGGCGGGATGTCTGGTTGCACGGCACCGTTCCGACCGCACCTACCTACAGTACTGTTCCTACTGTATCAACCGTTTCGAAAGAACATACTGGGTTAAACATTTTAACTTAATTCGGATCATTCTGTTTAAAGAATTGATCGAACCTGTTAAGTTCGCTCCGATGTGTATCACTAGTTCTAGATGCCACTGAGAGCTGTCCGTAGTGGGCAACCGCTTGCGTATTACATTAAGTCCCGGGTGCTCGGTATTTTAATTTTGTGAAGTGTTGGGGGTAAATTTTTTTTTTTTATGAAGTGTTGGGCGCATTGAAGAAAAGTTGCGCGAATCTTTCATTGTGAATTATGAACAAGCAATTCATGCTGCTCTTTTAATCATTAATTTTTTACAGTATTCATAAAAACGGGGCTCATGGTAACTCAGCGACTGCCTGAAGAAGTACGACGATCATTCGAATTTAAATAAACTAAAATTATGCAACCCCATATTACAATTTTCACCACAAATTCACAACAGTCCTTGATTTGAGCAAAACAAGGCGTTTGGTGAATTTGCCGCCTTATGCGACCGGAGGTCTGCGAAAAAAGGCCGTACATGGCTTGTAACAGTATTCGCTCTCTTCGCTATGTATTGGTATTTGTGTATGTATTATTTACAGCTGTTCTTCGTGCGTTGTAGTTTTCGATCTCAGGGCGGTTCTTCATTAACGTCGATTTTTTTTAGCTTCGCTTCGATATGATCTTGTTTCTTACCATCAAGGTCTACGCAAACTATGTGGCCGTGCGAGGCCTGTGGTCGAAAGGATTAATTGAGTTCGCTCGCTCTCCGTATGAGTTGACTATAAAATCAATCAAGCGCAACATAAAATCAATAATTTAAGTACTTTTCAACACCAATCTTAGGAAAGTGAGAGTGTAAAATGGTTTTAAACATTTTTTCTACCTATTGGCATTAATTAAAACATTTACCAACCCGTATTCGCGTTGCCGAAAATAGGAGCACTGCCTTCCGAAAATAGGAACAAAACAGTGTTTGCATTTTCACGAATGTTTCAAAAAAATACACTTAAATCGGCAAATAAAAAATATCACAACATAATATGTTAGTTTATCGTTCAAAATAACGCCACTTTCCTGAAAAGCAATAAAATTGTCAGTGTACAAGCAGTTTTTGTGAAACTAATGTACTAACCTGCCCAACACTGGTACAATTACACTATCAGTTGGATGTGAAATAATGGGGTGAATAACAATGGGCCTGATCGCCAACGAAAGTCGATAAAATTTATCCAATCGGTTAATATGCTCGAATCCACCAGTGGAATTTATTTTCCACTGGTGGATAATTTTCTCCACTGGTGGAAAACTCTTTCCGATTCAAGTAGCCATTACTTTGGCTCATCTGTCAATCACACTTTTGTTTACGTCTCGAGGTGTTGTTTTGCGGAATGAATTAAATACAGTCAACTCTCTCTTATTTGAGAGGCGATGGGACTGTCAAATAAGAGGGGTTTTCAAATTACAGAGGTTGAAAGTGAATGAAAGGTCCATAAAAACAAGAAAGAGACAGAATATTTAGTATGCAGCCTTAACTGTTGCTATAGGAAACTGTGAACAGAATCGCCAATTTGAGCATACATCTTTCAATAACCATGGCAACACCATACACAAGTAAGAGGGATACAGATTTGAGAGGTTATCCATATTAGAGGGACAAAAATGTACTGGAAATCAAGGGACTGTGAAAAATGTTAAAATAAGAGAGATTTCTCAAATTGAAGAGGTGTCAAATAAGAGAGGGTTCACTGTAGTATATTTGGATTATTTACGGACTATCTAGTGAATAATCTACACCAAAAGTGGCCTTAGACAGTACCGACTGTAGGCCTATTTTTTGTGTTCTATTATATTATAATATTTATTCCTAATTAAGTGTATTACGTGTTTACGCGGGAGAATAGTGAGCTGTTGCTAAGAACGCATCGCGGACCCGAAGGCCCCCTAATCTCCCCTAATCTCCTCTAATCTCTCTCTCGACCTCTCCCTACGTTCCCTCTTTTCCGATCGGTACCGAGGTATCGATCTCCATCGGTACCAAGACGGTGGGCACTCGTGCTCGTCAGCCGACAAGAGATCGCTCGCGCGGAGAGCGCACCTGAGTGCCCCGCTTTGTAATGCATCCAACACTATTCAAACAATCCGGGTAAAGTGTAAAACGGGTGGTAGCCTGAGCAAGTTTAGATGAAAAAAAAATCGTATGAACTGGAGGACGAGGTTTGAATCCTTTCAGAAACCTTCACATCATCTGGCCACTTAAATTTAAACCTATACCTATGTAATGTTATGTAATGAGGCTGAGGGGCTACGGGGGGGGGGGGGGGGGCGTGGATGGAAAGCCCAGCATATATGGTGTATACAGTAGTCTCATCGCAGGCCTCCGTCAACGATAGAGGCTCCATGGGCGAAGGGACTCAAACACTATAAGGGGTTATATATGAGGGATCCTGACCAACCCCCCTCCCCCCAGCAACACACCAGACAAAACATTGAAGTGTGCTTGATCAAAAGCCAAATGAAGAAACTGACCCACACCCCTCGTTCAACACCTACAGACCCCACTCCTTTTACCGCTTAGGGCCTTAAGGTCAACACCCTAAATCCGCAACTGTCCTTAAGAACACTTTACGGACTGGGTCGTCCGTTTCCATGCGTGATTCCACACATACGGGGCCAAGATGATATCGTCAGATTTGATAAACATAAAATAACTACGTTAAAATGTTAATCTATGCGATTCAGTAGAAATGCGCTATTCAAGTATACATATTGGTTTAAATGAATGAACAAAAAAGAATCATTGGGTGATGCGTTTGTCACGAGGCGTAGAACTTAGCGATGTGTGAGTCAATCCGAACATTCCCGGGCCGTAGCCCATAAGCGACCGAAAGATTTTGGGGATAGTCCGGAAGGTACAAGTAGGCAACACCCTCGATAGGTGCAAGAAAACTCCAACAATTCTGATCGGAGCTCACCGCTCCAACGGGTAAGATAGCTACTTTCTTGATAGCTTATACTTTCTTGTACCTAGTGATCCTATGCGTCTTCTCAATCTCATTGCATTCACGTGTCGATTCTAATATGCCGTCACCCACCTCCGTGTCAAGTCATGATATGGAAATTCTAGCCTCGGAAATTTGATGCTAACGATCTCCTGATTATGTTAACTGAACGCACCGTCATATGGTTGGACAAAAAAGAAGGATTAGCAGAAAATTATTTTATATGTTGGTTTCTCATTTTTTACCTTTAACTATAAAGACTAGAAATCTATTACAAACCTAAAATTATGTGTTTATTCTTTATGAAAAACAGATAAATTTATATTTCCTAAACAAGAAATTTTTTGCTGAATGGAGTGATAAAACTTTTCCAATAACTCAAACAGCGATAAAAAATCCTGTTTTGTTCGCTGTTAAACATAGTTTTTCATATTATTTAGTTTTCCACTGTTATATCAACTGGTATCCAGCAGTGGATATGACTATCCGACTGAAATGATTTTTTTGTATGACTGCATATCCCACTGCTCGACATTTTAACCACGTTGTAATGGCGGCAAACTCCATTTCACTCCACTGCCATGCCGATCGGATACCGAAACTTGTGATTGAGAAAACGCAATTAGATCACATTGGAGTTTTACTAACCGGGTGATCAACTTATCGACTCCGTTTCGTCAGGCCCAATTTATGATGGCGTCGAGTTCATTTTGTATTGATTTCATTTGCTTTTGATGAATAACAAATACTAATGTATTTAAAAAAAATCGGGGTTTAAGCTAAAATTCTTATTTGAATAATTTTAACGAGCCCGTTATTTCGTAATTCACTTACACTGCCAAAGAGACATTTGTTCTAAATTTTTAACCATGATCTGCTCGAACGGATCACAAGATACCAAAAATTGTGCGTGATAAAACGTGTTGAAAGCATCAAAATTCGTTTATGCAGTTCAATGCTCTTCTTTTATTGGATGATGATGGCGTCAAAAACGTGATAAAACGTGTTGAAAGCATCAAAATTCGTTTATGCATTTCAATGATCTTCTTTTATTGGATGATGATGGCGTCAAATTCGTTTTAGATTCATCTGCTTTAATGTTTGAGGAAAAAAGAAGGCAAATTTCGCGCGGCGTTATTTTGTGTACATTCGGTGAGTGTTGGTATAAAATGACGATCAGTGATAAGGATTGGAAACGTTATTTATCAAAGCATAGAGCAGAAAAAATTAATAAAATCCACATCACAGTGGATTTTAAAGGGCATCTTCCAAAAATACCTTAAACTACTGATGTTTAAGGGAAAATTAAGGCGGCAGTTTCAGGAAAATAGCTCGAAATCCCGATTTTCGAGCTAGAAAATGTCACCCGAACAACAAAATCGGGCATTTTTTGAGCTCGGTTTCTAGCTCGCTTTCCGCCGAAACCGATCGAGAAAGCGAGCAGAAACGTCTGAAGAACCGATCAAAGCTCTTGATCGATTGAAGCGTTTACGGTCGTTCGAGAGAGCGTGTTGTATGTGTTTGTCTCTTTCTGACAAAAAAGCTCCAGCACGCGACAGTAGCCGGCATCGCGAATAAATGAACTTTTTTTAACAGTCGTTTAAAGATCATTTTGGTTTAACCGAGTTCATTTGCTGTTCATTCCTGTTAAAATAAACGATCGTTAAAACAGTTAACGACTGCTCGATATCGCATATAGACAAACACGGGGAAAAAATCGAGCAGTATAATTAAACGACTGTTAATTTGAATCGCATACGCCCTTAACAGTCGTTTGTTTAGTCGTTAAAATTAACAAATGAATTAGATGCGATCGCGATGCCAAATTCTAGCAATTTTTAACGACTCTGGTTAATTTTTAACGACTGTTAATTTTAAACCAATTCTTTCGCGATGCCAGCTAGTGTTGGCGCAAAAATGATAATGGTCGAAAGTTCACACCCACGATCTCTTTTTCTCCTCTCTCCCCATCCTTTTACCAAGCTTTATCATTATTAGTTCTTGCTCTTTAGCTACATTGAGCGAGAGGTTGAGGTTGAATTTTTACCTTAAATTCTCTAAATAGAACTATCTTGGGACTATCCCAAAATATTCGCCAAATTAACACCCCGTGCTCTTCGAGCTTGTTACGTGCATGTAGAAATAGACGAGGCAACCGTGAAATCCATGATCTTTGTATTAGTGCAAAAAAGAGCTATGCATCGACCTGTATAATACATGGACTTTGGACGTGGCAGTCAACACGTTAAGGGAGATTACTCGAATTCTCGATCATCCGTACTCTAAAATGTCAATTAGGTGAAAAATGGGTGTCAATAATTTGAAAAATACGTACTCATTAGGATACGGCGGTTCAGGGAAGTTGAGAGAACTGCACTCATATGCTGCTAGGGTTACGCTGGCAATATGTGGTCCTAGATACAACAAAAATGTATGCAATCCGGTTCCAAGTCCCACAGAGGATAAAATACCCAAACCTAACCAATAAATTACGAATATTCCTTTATGTTTCAAGTATTGTACAATAATTTGGTGTTGACCTGGTGTATAAATAGCCACAGCAGTGCTACATATTACAATTAATAGGGCGGTTAGCTGTGCTCGTCGATGAAGTAACCTGCAAAAAAGATAAATATTTTAATAATATTTTAATAATATGTTATTGTTCTAATTATCAATTAACCAAGCATCATTTGGATTGTTGCATATTTATTATTACTGCAATACGCTAACACAGCAACATATCAACATAACAAGAACAATCAAAATATCAAAAAAAACTTATTTTGAAAATGCCTTACCTACTTAGGTTAGTTTGCAATAGATATATTACTTCAAGGCTTGCATATTTTAGTGTTTTCATTGGTGATGCCCACAGCACTAGCGATTTGATTTCTTTGGCAAATTTCTTATTATCATTTTTCTGCGATACTGCATTGTTGTTATTATTACCATTTCGATTTGAGTTTTTGTTACTATTTGAACTACCGGCGCTCATTTTCATGGAGATGTCCGCTCTGTACTCCAAACGATGGTACTGTATGTATAGAGATGAAGATAAAATCGAAGAAAACATGTAATTGGACCTGCAATGTCATTCCTGTTATAAAAATGAAATATCATTCGATAACGCAAAAAGGTGATTTAGGATGAAGCAGAGCATAGTCATAACATAGAGCAAGTATATCAAACTAGCGGCCCGCATGCGGCCAGCGAGAATATTTTGAGAATTGCATAAAAAAAAGCAAAAAACTAAAAGCACTGCAAACCAAAAATCTATTATTTGTATTTGTCGAAGTGTAACAATAGTTTTGTCGGTATATTTATCGAAACTATCATGAATGTACCCATAACATCTCATAAACTTATGTACAGAATAATCGAGATCCTTAAGAAACATTGGTACCTATTGCCAACGACGTTCGATAAATATATCCAGTCGATAAATATATCGACCAATATAATAACAAATATGGCGGATTGGTATCGTGAAGCGGCAAATTTGTCGATCGATAAAACGGTGGAAGCAACTGTCATGGCTGCCATAGCAATAGTGGGTAAAAAGTCGAGCAGTCATTAAAAAGTAGATAATTTGTATCGCGAATGACAAAAATTGACTATAACGATCAATATAATTATCAACTGCTTCGAAGCAGTTAATAAACAGTGCAGAGTACACATTCTACGTGTGTCAGACAGTGATTTGGAGTAATACATCTTGAATTGGAATATGTAATGTATACAAAACAATTTATTAGGATATTTCGTATGAGTTTATTATAAATATTAGAAAAAATCGTCCCTTATACAAAAAATAAGTAAAAAATAAAAATAAACTGGATAATTAATTTAATTAATTCAAAACAACTTATTAGGAAAATGTGTTAAGATGATAATTCATTACTTCTACTTGGTATAACGCCCTATGTGGACATATTGGCCAATACAGGCTCTCGAGACTTATTAAGTACCACGCAGCCGGAAAGTCAGTCCTTGTTACGGAGGACGATCCATTTTAGATTTGAAAGGGTATGTTGTTAAGTCATGCGTGTTTCACGCAACTGCGATACCTATATTCAGAGCTTAATAATTTTATGTAAGACGAAATCTTTTTCTTTGATCATTTCATCGTTAATTAAACGGCATTTCCCTGGTCAGTCGTCAATCTACACGATATAAAAATATGCCCGTCATGAGTTCAAATCTAAAATGGACCGTTTGAAGAGAAGCGTGTAGCAACATCGTGCAGCAACCGTAGTAAGGATTGAATATCCGGCTGTGTGGCACTGAATAAATTTCGAAATACTATGAAGGCAGTCATGCTCCCGCAGGATGTTAGGTCAAATAGAAGAAGAAGTACATATTCTTCTTCTTCTTATTTGACACAGCAATCGTTGTCAGTCAAGACCTGTCTGTACCACTAGTGGGCTTGGTTTTCAGTAACTTATTTATTATCAACACAGGATAGTTAATCCTACATATGGGGGCACGGCTTATTCGGGGCTTGAACCCATGGCGGACATGTTATTAAGTCGTACGAGTTAAAGATAATGCCACGAGACAGGTCCTGATTTTTTTTATCGTAGCCATTGCATTAAGATCATCCTGGACTGCTACCTAGCGGTGAAGTTAAAACCACAAGCGTTTGAATGACTTCATCATCATCGAATTAAGCCCAGAAAGGTTTAACACCAAGCTCGGAATCGTCCGGAACCGAAACCATCTGGAGCCGTCCGTAATCACCTAGAACCATCTGGAGCTATCCGGAACCATCCGCAGGCGTCCTGATCGAGCCGTCCGGAGCAGTTAGTCGGTAGCCGGAATTGTCGGACGCCAGCTCTGGCTGCAGGCTAGTGGCTCCGGACAGTTCAAGACGGCTCAGAACGGCCGCATACGGCTCTGACTATTCAAACAAATCAGCTTCCACGACACCTGATGTTGACTAGCAACTCCGGGTGGCTCCAGTTGGCTTCGTACGAAAATATGGGTTTGATGAATCTGGATTGAAACATGCAAATTTCAAGCTGTGAACGTACGCATGTCACTGAGATCTAGAACAATACAGAACGTCCACGAAAGTTGTAACATTTAACATTTATAAACACAATATAAACGAAAAACACATGTTTAAGTCGCTTTTTGGTGCTAACTGGTGTGCGCATTCGTAAACAAACCCAAGTAAACAAAGCCAATTTGACAGATGGCGAAACTGCTCGATCGGTTTTTATATTTGTCGATATAATTTTATCGACCGGTAAGTGAAATGCGTACGCGATACCAATTCGAGTAGATAAATTAATTGGTCGATATAGCCAAACCGGTGGTTAATTTTTATCGACTGGTTGGCGATAGGTCCCATTGAATCAAATGCAAACTCAGTTGTATTATGTTTCGATTTAATTCTGAATATTAGCATAATTTTGTGCACACTCGATTGCACATTCTATATGGAAAAATTGATTTGCGTTGACTGTTTAGAAATGAAAAAGGAATGAAAATAGCTTGATACACATTTGCAAGGAATGGAATAACTTGCAAACATCGCAAAAACTAATGATGGATTGTCGGAATCGCAGCCACGGCTCAAAACATTTCCTATCTTTGCTAATCCGACCCCGATTCCGGCCTAATGTAACCAACAGTTCCGTTCAGCGCCCTCCGCTGCCTATAGAGCCGTTTAGAGCCATTTGGATCCGTTGGAGTCATCGGTTGTCGCACGGAGTGGCTAGTCTGCAGTCAGAAATGGATCCACGTAATGTGACAATCTCAATGCCCCCGTCTGCCGAGTAAAGGATTCATTCGGCTCCGAATTGCTCCGAACGGATTTGCACGGCTCCGACATTAGAATGTTACATTTTTGATGTTCGATTGGAACCACTTTTAATCATGCCACCATAAAATGTTAATATCCAATATTTATGACTCATTGAAAACGATTGTAGCTAGGTTGGAATTATTTGTACTCCACATTCTACAAGACGAATTAATGTACTTTCCAACCTCCCCAATAATCAAAACGAAAATGAAATGATTACGCTTAAAACTAAGAGATTTAGATTAAGGATTAAAATAATCGAAATGCCAAAGCCCTGCCATACATAGCATATTAATAGATTAGCTCACACAGTCCATACCTCAATTTGCGAATCATTCAAGACACTTCAAGAGTCAAAAAAAGATTTGCCGATCTTTATGGGATCACACACTACGAATCTTCGTCATATAAAATTGTCGTAATTTAATAAAAATATTCGTAAAATACGGGTTCTTGTTACAAGAAATGAATGTACCACCAGAACACTTGGATCTTGGAAATTAAAGAAAAATAATGTTTAAACACGTTTTATTATAATTTTTCTCCTGATCTGTCGAAAATTTGCAGGCAACCATATTTACCAACAGAACTGCCATGTGAGAACGTGACTAATGAAAAATATCCTATTTTAATAATAAGGATAAAAGAAATTGCATGTGATTTGAAAAGTACATTAAACATTTTTTTTAATAAAAAAAACAATGAAAAATAATATCACAAAATTGTTAATAAGAAACGATTCCAGATTTGAAGCGAGGAATACAAAAAAATAATTTGTTTAACAATAATGATTTTAAACAGTTTTTTATATAAATTTTGGGTTTTTTTCTCAACTTTGCGGTCAAACTTAAGCAACACGGCCTTTTTAGACCGTTCCTCCTGAATAAAAATTTGATTTTATGATTTAATTCCGCTCTCACAAGTTCATGAGCGACAGAGAGCGTGGAAAAGCATGATAGGGTAAGTGTACCAATAGTGGTTCAATTTGTAGTGTTACAGATGTGTTTTAATGGATTTAAAGTGTCAGGAAGGACAATTTCTGAATATTTTAATGCAAAGCAATTGGAATATGTTTTATCTTCGCAATCACAACCAATTTTACCATGAAACACATTAAATTTACGAAAAAAAAATTGTGACTGATTCTTGTACCTATAATGGTGGTATGGTTCCTATAGTCGTCGTATTGTGTTCCTATAGTGGTGGTAAACAAAGATACCTCCAAAACAGTGTATAATATCAATGAAACTTAGTTTCAAAGCTGTTTTCGTATGAATAGCAAGGATTGCTGCCATAATAATGATATCTTGCGTAAATTGATCGTAAAAAATGTATACATTTGATTGATGAAACTATTGACCAAAGTACAGTATAAAACCTGTCGTCAACCCACCCCCGGAACAGAAAGCTTGATTTGAGTTCGATTTTTTATTCAACGAAATAAGCGAATTTGGGCCTTTTTTGGTAAATTACCTACATAAAACTCATTTCTGTTGCTTATTTTTAGTGAAAATAGTACATGTCTAAAATAGGGTCAAAAATAATCTACAATGTCATGTTTTTTATTGATTTTATAACTATAGCCACTATAGGAACATGCCTGTTTTGTGTACCTATAATGGCACTATGATAAAACACTTAAAAATGCATAAATATATAAATATAAATAAATTGACCAATCATGTAGTACATAGCAACTGCATGTATGATACACGCTGTCGCACCGTTGCAAAAACGTGCTTTTTTAGTGCTACTAATGAGCACGTTTTTGAGAACGTTTTGAGCCCGTTTTTCCATATAAAATTTGTTAAATGTCGCGCGATAATGTCGATTGGGTAGTGGCAACCCCAACTAAAAAGACCCAAACAGTGAGATTACACTGTATATCAGCGGGAAAGCAAGCGCGTTTGCAGGCGCGTTGAATTTGACGGTTCAATCCGTTCAACCGTTACACCCATTAGGCTGCGGCGTACTCGCTTCGTCTGTTTTGGCAAATATATGCACACTTTTAAGCCATGCAATTAAAGGGTTTTCAATGGAATAAACTACAGTCCATTCGCTTATAACAATTTTATAACTCATTCGCTTATAATAATAACAATTTTAATACACGCTTTAATACGCTGTATATCACTTTATCACACGTTAGCTTATGTAAGCTACACTGTGCTATTTAATAACGAAATTGTAATTTTCTATTGCACATCTCTCAAACTCATGACGGTTTGATTCGATTTTATAAAACACATTAGCCAAGGCGCAAAATTAAATTTTACACATATTACACCTTCAGCGTGTTTATCTTTCGCTTCCTGATTATGTCTCATTGATTATACTATAATAACTACGTTACTATACTACAATAGCTACAACAAACAGTGCATACGACCCAGTCTTAATTAAAAAAACTTTCACAAATTTGGATCGTGAAAGTGAAACGTGCAACTGCAAAACCACCATGACGAAAATGAAATGAAAACCAATAAAGAACGCTTGTCAGTAAAATTTAATTAAATAACTTAGTCAAATTATGATAATTGTATCCAGTAAAGATTCGTGGTGTGTGTGAACGCAAACATATTGGCGAAACTTTTTTTTGACACTTATTTCTGGTGGAAGGGGAAAGATGCGCGAAGAAAGATATGGCTTGTGAGAACGTACCTATTCTCCATTTTGTTTAATTGTCATATTCGTCAACCTGCTAGAATTCGATGAACAATTCTGATTTGTTTTCCAATTAGCTTAATGTTTGTACGTTCTTTCTGAGTAAAAAAAAACAAAAAAAAATACTTTGTGTTTTTATACCATATTTATAATGGGATTTTTTTTTGAAAATTTAAGTGTTTTTATCTTTTACTTCTGCTATCTCTCTACATAATTTTTTGTTTGTTTTCTTCAATCTCTCTTTTAAAAATATCTTTGGCACCCATGAAACTAATTCTATTATATATTGTCATGTTTGATATTCTGCTCTTATTTGCTAATTCATCTGCAGTTTCGTTCCGATGAAATTCCAACGTGGGATGGTATCCACACAATTTTGAATACGTGGATATGTGTTAGTCTATATATATATATATCCCCTATCCCCTATCTCTACGACGGTTTGACGAGCTGAAAAACGTATTTAGATTGATGAAAATCATGAAAAAACTTATTTTATTTTATTAAAATTATTTATCGTATAACATGTGTTGGTTTCCATAAAAAAAATCTACACAATACTTATTTATTGTAATAGTCGTTATTGTTTCCCCGAACACATGAACACATATCTTTCGATGCCACATTTTGACCGATGTCCGCGTGAGTTTTCAAAAACACATGGAATAAATAGATCAGCCATTCCTTTATTTAAATCATTTCACTCTTTTATTTACTTTTGTTGAAAAATGTTGCTACTTAACTAAATAAACTAAATGTATTCAACCGACCCGTCAATTTCACGGATTCCGTAGAGATAGGATGTCACGTATGTATCTGAGGCCGCAAATACACGACGCGCGTTTCCGCGGGCGCGTTCAAACGCGTATAACAGTTCCGCAGAGATATCCTGCATGAGCATCTCTGCGTTTCCGCGGTAGCGTGTTCGAATGACATTTCATTTCTATGGCTAGATTGTTATACGCGTTTCCGCGGGGGCGGAAACGCGCGTCGTGTATTTGCGGCCTGAAAAACTATTGAAGTTAAGTAATACTTATGCTACAAACTCACAGTATGTTATGTTAGATAGTGACGAAACGTAGTTTAAGTATTTCACTTCATAGTTCAAATTTCGCCAAATTGATGGGTTCGTAACCTAGTGTTAGTGCTTTCATCCTTGACAATTTTTGAACCTCTAGTATTGTAATTTTCCATTTTCTCTATGGTGCTCTTATAGTTTCGTTGTTCTTTTTTTATTGTGTTCCTATTTGAAGTGTGAGATTTTTGAATATCATGGGTTTTGATGTGCAACCATTTGTTTCGCTCTCATATAGTTTTTTTTAATATAGTATAGTCCGCTTCATATATTTTTTCTTCATACATTATGTAATTTTTATATTTTTTGAATGTATAGTACAGTGGAACCTTTCATAATAAGTGCCCATTATAAAGAATTTTTCGCATAACGAGCAAATCTAAATACTCTACGAATAAAATCTCGCATGACGAGCAATTTCATTTTTGTTCCCGATATGTAAGAAATCGTGATCATTTCGATTGCTCCAATACTAAGATTTAAGCATCGTTCGTTTTTTTCGGCTCGTCTCACGAATTATTCATCGTATCCCATAGATTTTTGGTTCGTTCCCATAATTTTCAGGTACCTTCCAATCGGATATCAATACAATTGAACCAAAAAATTCTGGAAAACGGCCAAAACATCGTGGGAACGCACAAAAAAAAATGGGATTAAACCAAAAATTAATGGGAATCAACCAATACATCGTGCGAAACCCTGTAATACGACCCAGCCATATAACCTTTCATGGGGTTTTTATTCATAACGAATGCTCATTATCTGTTTCATTGACCCACCTTACACGCATACTTTAGCCAAAGAAGTACTCATTTTGCGGTAGAAACTAGTAATTTAAAAAAAAATTAACACTCGGTCAATCTGCTGTCTGGTCATCACAAGTTATCGCAAAACCGATCAAAGACTAGCATGTGAAAAACTAATCGGAGCAAAAATGTCTCCAGTATTTATTGTACTAAGCTATGGCTATGCCTTGTACACACTCAAGGTTTCTATAAATACAAACTTCTTAACTATGAATAACTATTAACTACTTAACTATGATGAGCGCAATCAATTCAATTAAGTTCATTCGCGAACAATGACGAGTCCGTTTGAACGGGCTCTATCGATTGAATTGTATAGGTATCATTTCCCCACCAACAGAACACAGATCGAATGAGCCAGTTCGAACGAGTTCGATGAATTCAGTTGTGTTGGTACGATTTACACACCAACAGAACACAGACCAAAAACAGATGGACCAGTTCGAACGCGTTCGACGAATTCAGTCGTATAGACACGATTTCCACACCAACAGCACACGTTGACAGTTGGAGGCTGAAATCATGTAAATAATCCATACAAAACCACACAAAAAACTAGCCTGCGATTTTCAGTCTAGAAAATTTTAGCCTAAAAGCTAGAATTAGATTCGAGTACCTGCTCGAAAACACGGTGTTGTTTACATTTATCCCAAGGTGCATTAAAGAGATCAGGTGGTGGAATCTGGAATCAAAGTGTATGTAGTCCAGGTGGTCTCATAGCATTTTTTCATAACCAATTTTGAATATCACTTTTTGACAGAACGAGTGAAAACTTTTGCTCCAACGAGCTTTCTGGAGGCTTGACGAATACTCAAAGCACTCTTACAATGTTCTTTCAGAAGCAGAAGCGATAAAAATCAGCCTTCTAAATTCATACACCTTGGGATAAGCCCACCTGTATATTATACTCAATTAGATAGCTGCTCGATAACTGCTATACAATGCAAACAGCTGACAGGCTGAAATTTCAGCCTACGAATTTCAAACGGAAAGGGCCCCACTGCTGGAAAAATTCAAACGCGTTCGATGAATTGAGTTGTATGGGTGCGATTTCAACACCAACAGAGTACGTTTCGATCTCAGATCTCGATCTCGCCGTGGGCGCGTGCACTCTACGTACAGATTACTCTTTTCAGAACAGGTGGGGGAGCTGAGTTTTTCGGCACTCATCGACAGGTGGAGTAAGTGAGGTAATGTCTTCAGTTGAATTGCTATATTTATTTCCTTCTTATTTGACCAATTAGATGGTCTCTTCGACTTTG
Organism: Anopheles arabiensis; assembly: GCF_016920715.1. NCBI lineage: Eukaryota > Metazoa > Arthropoda > Insecta > Diptera > Culicidae > Anopheles > Anopheles arabiensis. The sequence continues at coordinate 52,180,568 of NC_053518.1, read as the reverse complement.
ACCGTAGAAGTGGGCAGGACGTGGATTTTAGTGTGTAGTGTGCCTCCCTTATGTGTTTCACAAGTGTGAGGTGTATTGATAGGTGTGTTCTTGTGTGTATTCTTGATCTACTTGCTTATCAAGGCGAGAATTTAGATACTAAGAACTGATCAATACATCACTGTTTCCACTTGGAGGTGTTCCGTATGGTTGTGATTGATATAATCCCTGCATCCCTGCATCCCTTCATATAATATACCTGCACTTTTCTTAACCTGAAACCAAATATTTCATTGTTCATACAAATTGCATACAATAATACAATTGCTCTTACTTCAAACGGTATCTCTGCAACTAATGCATGCATGAAATGTGTTTAATGGTGTGGTTCTTGTACATCCTGTTATTTTCGCGAGGGCTTGGTTTATGTTGGTGTCATTTTTTTGTTTTTTTTTTTTATATTATTTATATATGAAGTTCTAAAACTGTTTCTAATCATGACTCGAAAGAAGCTCTGGATTCATATTATTCCTTTTGCTGCATAAATTAGTATTATGGTAAGTCTATTAGTGGCTATATTTTTATGTACTCTATATGTTTGTTAAATCTTGGTTGGTTATCTATAATAGTCCCAAGATATTTACATGAGTTTGCTTTTTTTCTTTTGCAGAGTTTCAGAGTATTATTGAGGTTTATGCTATTGGTTTCTTTTCCAATTTTTTTTGTTATTTGTTATTTATTTATTAAAATTCAACGAACCGCAAGTGGCCCACTTGAACCGAATGTCATATATTTAGTTTTTACAATAGTTAAAAGAAGGTTTAGAGATTATGTTTAGTTTGTGAAAGTATTAAAAGCTGGTTGTCGGTTATTTTGGAGTTCTTGTTTATTTCTTCAATTACCTATGTTCACGATATCGTCTGCATATTGGACAACATTAATATTTTATATTTTTTATTGTTAAAAACCATTTGAAATGGTGGTAAATTTGTTAAATTCAGTCAGAATCACATCAAATAATTAATTTGGTGACTAAAATCACCCCCTACTTGCAAAATTACACGAAGTTTCTTGATATTTTAACTGGAAATTACGAGATTCGACTTACGCCGAAATTCGAGATACGTGGTATTTTTGCGGGCGTTTTTGGTCCCCATTAACGGTGTTCCTCGGGGACCGCCTGTACTCTTTTACAGGCATTTTCGAGATCAACAAATATTGCTCCAATAGATGTTTTGCTTCGTTTATTTTAAAATACTCGGTTGGTAAGATAGTTTACACACTGATTTATTGTGCTTTTTTAAATCCAAAAGAATTATCTGGAAGTCTGAAGTTCATTTAAAAGTGTTTGTTTAGTGTGTAAAGGACGGCTGAGTTTAGTATCTTTGTTGGAGTTGGTTCAAGAGATATAGGTCTTTGATTATTAATGTCGTTTGGGTTTTTTTTTTTTGTGGATCGGGAATGGCTATTATTTTTATGTTTTTAAGTGTTTGTTTATTTTTCCTTTCGTCCCCATATTGTTGGCATCCTCAATATTTTTTTGAAGGGTTTAAATTCGTTTAAATTTCTTAACATGTTGTAAGTGATTTTATGTTTGGTTCTATGTTCTATTTGTTTGAAATTATGTCTAACCATATTCCTTTGTTTAGATACGGGTAGTCCGGGGGTAGCACTAATTGTAATTTAAATTTGGAATTTTTGCTTTGTTCGAAGTTATTTTTAAAGAATTTAATTGCTCTTCATCATTATGTATATTGGATTATTTGTGATGGTTACATAATATTTCTATTTTTGTCTAAATTCCTTAGTTCTTTGGTTGTTATCTGATCATTTATCTTATCTATAGTTTTTTTGGTTTCTATTAGATTTTTAAATTTTATTTACAAGAATGGTTGTTCTTTCTTTTCCAACTTTTATTGCCTGTTCAACCGTGCGTGTTTTGTTGAATATTTTCTAGGCAATATTTCGAATGGCAAATGCAGTTTTTAATTGTTTATAACACCATATATTTAACTTGTGTTTTGTTTTGTACGTGCTTTTTTATTATTTGTTGAATTATTTAGAGCAGGTGTCTTCAAACTAGGGCCCGCGATGACTGGGTTAAGGTTTAATTAAATAGCTTTCTTTTCTTACTGATTTTTTTTTACTTTTGAAAGATGTAAATTAAGATTAAATAAAAGAAAGCTGCAGAAAATTGATGTATTTCAATAGAATTTTCTTATTAAAACGAGATTTGAACTTCCACTCATTCTAAAGGTAGCGTTAAAATGGCCCTCAACAAGGTTGATTGTGAAGCAATGCGGCCCGCCAACTGAAAAGTTTGGACACCCCTGATTTAGAGCATTGCTTGATTGTTTCTATTTTAGGTGTCTGTATTTTCTGAATCTTCACGATTCTAGTCAACTTTTTGGATGGAGTCTGAAATCAGACAGTTGGAGGCTGAAATCATGTAAACACTCCATACAAAACCACACAAAAAACTAGCCTGCGATTCTCAGTCTAGATTATTCTAGTTTCAAAGCTAGAATTAGATTCGAGTACCTGTTCGAAAACACGGTGTTGGTTACATTTACCCCAAGGTGCATTAAAGAGATCACATGGTGGAATCTAGAATCAAAGTGTATGTAGTCCAGGTGGTCTCATAGCATGTTTTTTATAACCAAATTTGAACATCATTTTTTGACAGAACGGGTGAAAACTTTTGCTCAAACAAGCTTTTTGCAGGCTAAACGAATACACAAAACACTGCTCAAATCTTCATTCAGAAACAGAAGTGATAAAAATGAGCCTTCTAAATTCATACATCTTTGGATAAGCCCACCTGTATATTATACCGACTTAGATAGCTGTTCGGAAACTGTTATACAATGCAAACAGCTGACAGGCTGAAATTTCAGCCTACGAACTTAAGATGGAAAGGGCCCCTTTGGTGATAAATTTCCTATTTGTTAATTAATAAATTGGGTGAGTTATTATTTATGTTTAATGTGATTTCTTTTGTTCTGTAATTACTTGCTCCTATTTAGGTTTCTGTGATTTGTTTTTTGATACTTAAGGCGATATCTTTCGAGATTATTGTTAGGTCTATTGCAGTTTTTCTCTTGATCCTATCGGTTAGGATTAGGCTTGGGCAATTCGGTTCATTTCCATGAATATGAACGTACTAGTTGTTTCATTCAGATGAACTGAACGTTAAGGACGATTCATTCGTTCATTTCAGTATGGGAAGTTGTTTTATTTTGCAATAAGAAAATAATTAGTGCATTGCATCTTGAAAATTATTAGGAGGATCCTTTTAACGATTGGTAGGACGTTGTTTTCATGAACGTCCTGGTATTACGGTTCACGTTAATATTTGAATGGGGGGAATGAACGGCCTAGCTTTCTAGGACGTTCTTTATTTCGAGGGATAGGTGGTTCTTTTCGTGAACGTCTTGATCAGATGGTTCACGTTCATAATTGTATGGGATAAAGTGAATAAATCGTACAGTTCTGTTACTTGAGGCACAACTCTAGTTAGGATGCATGCGTATTTGTCATTTTCTAGGATAATCAATGGAGAATTTTCAAGATGTTCAATAATATTCTCTTCTTTTCTGCCAGTTTTATCATCACCCTAAAACTTGGGATGAGCGTTGAAGTCACCCATTATAGTTATGTTTTTTATAATTATCTTATGTGTTGTGGGTAATTTTGTGATTGTGTCTTTAATTTCAATGCTGCTAGTTTGCAGAGCTATGGATATTGAAACTTTGACTATGATTGTGTTTACCACAATTATAGCGGTAGTTTGAATTGATAATATAGAAACTGTTATTGTCTTTATTGTATGTAATGCCTTATTTATCATTATGCAAGTTCCTCCATGGCCATAAGCTCTATCAGTCCTTATTATGTTGTATTCTGAGATGTTTTTATTTTTATTTTCTCTAGTCCAGATTTCCTGGAGGCAAATACGGTGGATTTCCTGTTCTTGAGTTAGATATTTAAGTTCTTCTATATTTTCCATGGTCGGAATTGGTTTTATTTATACCCAAGATAAGTTATGGGTTTCGTACATTAGGTTTTGGAATGTGTTTTTGTTCTAATTAAATGTCATTTTATTGGTAACGATTTATAAATTGAGATCGTGTGAGGAGTTTGTCGATGTGCGCCGATGCTGCGGTTTTACTATAATGCGAAAGAAGGATTCAACTATTGTTGCTAAAGAATTGACGTTTTCGTCGCTTGCTATGCGTTCTTGGTTCACCTAGTTTGCTGCAGTAACGCCTGATTTGCTTATTACAGGGTGTCCAAGTCACTTTCGAATGTAAACATTGTCATTCACCGCATTCCACATCGATCTGATATTTCATTTCCATCAAAATAATTTTTAATAACTACAGCATGATTTTCAACACGACTCAAGCTGGATTGAGTTTGAAAGATCTTTGTTATGTGTTGAAAATCATGTGTTGAAACTGATATTTCATGTTAAAACAAGTAAACCATTTGATAGCTGTTGAAATACATCCTGAATGCGGTAAAGAACTATGTTTACATTCGAAACTGACTTGGAAAACCCTGTTTGCGTGTTTCTGGTGTAGTAAACTTGTCACAATTGTTTTTATATTTACATTGTGGCAAGAACTCTTCCGGTTGTCTTGTAATGGTATGATCTAATTTGCTGAGTGTGTTGTAATGAATGTGTTGCAATAGTGTGGTATGGCCTGCCGATTTTTTTACAATGAGTCTATAGCTTGTAGTCTGGCTTACAAAAAGATCTGTATAGCAGATATGCTACAGTACCATTTCCCTGCGAATTTTCCGAGCTTCTTTAAAAGTGATTCTATTTATTGCCCCTCTGCATGGGATGGCAGAGTGGTAACGTGTGTCACCACATATCCAAGCTTGGGTACACAGGCTTGATCCAACCCCTTGGGCTGATGATATGGCAAACCAGAAGGGGGGTGAGTATCCCGGGAAACCGGGTGCCTGAACGTCAGGGGGGGGGGCAACCCTACGCTAAACAAAGCGGTCACGTGGGCACGGGGCCAGTCACCCAGTCCCACGCATTTACAGACTACAGAAAGCACCAGGAATCATCGAAACGGAACCAACGATACCGACCCTACGCAATGCCCCAGGACTACTCTTAAAATGGGCTCATGGAACGTACGCACTCTAAGCGAAGCCGGAGCCTTGAAAAAACTTGATGATGCCCTAGCCACACTGAGCATGGACCTCGTGGCTCTACAAGAGATTCGGTGGCTAGGGAACGGTGTGCAAAACAGGCGTGGTAAGCATTGCTACGACATATACTACAGCTGCCACGACCGCCAGCGCGTGCTCGGTACGGGTTTCGCCGTAGGTCCCCGGCTGAAATCCGTAATCATAGATTTCAAGGCTATAAACGATAGGCTATGCACCCTGCGCATGCGAGGCAAAATCTTCAATATAAGCCTCATAAACGTTCACGCCCCTACCGAAGAGAAAGAGGAAGAGGCGAAGGACCTGTTTTACGGTCGCCTCGCTAGAACCATAGATGCGTGTCCCAGGCATGATCTCACAATCATCCGGGGGGACTTCAACGCAAAAGTCGGTAGGGAGCCAATGTACCGCCAATACACTGGCTGTCACAGTCTGCATGAGAACAGTAACGATAGTGGTAGTAGATTGGTCCAGTTCGCCACAGCGATCTGGTTGTTGGAAGTACCAAATTTGCGCGCAAAAAATCCATAAGGTAACATGGGCGCACCCGGATGGAGTAAACCTCAACCAGATCGATCACGTGTTAGTAAGCTGCCGACGACAGTCGAGTCTGTTAAATGTCAGAACATATCGAGGAGCCAATATCGATTCCGATCACTACTTGGTTGTCTTAGTAATACATTGTAGAATCGCCCGCCCTCGCGCCAATGGGGGCGGAGAAAACACGCAGCCTCGACTCAACACGGACTCTCTAAAGGACATTACTGTCCAGCGGGAATTCCAAGCCGCGGCATAGAACGCGTACATGCGCAGAGGAATATTCACGGCTCAGACGCCGCCACGAGTTCACCGCTCCAAGAAGCATGCTTTGGAAGAGCAAAACAAGCGGGAACTTGAGCAAACCAGAGAGGCGTACGGAACGACACGAAAATTTTAACAAGCGATAGCAGGTCACCGAAACAACGTTGTACCTAAGGTAACCTGCTGTCGCAACAAGGATGGAGATCTGGTCAGTAACTAGCCAGAGGTTCTCTCGCGGTGGGCTCAGTACTTTGATGAATTACTCAACGACCAGTTTAACGAACAGCTAGAAGCGCCACTAGCAGATAGTGTCATGCTACTGCCACCTAGCATAGAAGAAACACGAAAGGCTATCCGTCGGCTGAAAAATAACAAGGCACCCGGAACCGACGGAATTGCAGCTGAACTGGTCAAGAATGGAGGTGCCCGACTAGAAAACGAGATTCATCAAACTGTCACTGAGGTGTGGGATAGCGAATCGATGCCTTGTGATTGGAATCTCGGCATCATCTACCCCATATACAAGAAGGGAGACAGGTTGGACTGCAACAACTACACGGGTATTACGGTGTTGAATACCGCCTATAAAATATTCTCCCTTATCCTTCAGGATCGCCTTGTCCCGCACGACGAAGAGATAGTCGAAAACTATCAAAGAGGATTCTGAAACGGAAAATCTACCACTGATCAGATCTTCACCATGCGGCAAATCTTGGAGAAGATGGCTGAATACAGAAACGACACATACCATCTCTTCATAGACTTCAAAGCCGCATACGATAGCATAGCCAAGGTAAAACTGTACGACGCTATGAGCTCATTTGGAATCCCGGCTAAACTGATAAGGCTAGTTAGAATGACTATGACCAACGTCACTTGCCAGGTAAGGGTGGATGGAAAACTCTCAGGACCTTTTGCTACCACCAAAGATCTGCGCCAGGGGGACGGGCTTGCTTGTCTCCTATTCAACCTGGCGCTAGAGAGGGCCATCGATGACTCGAGGGTGGAGACTACGGGAACCATCTTCTATAAGTCAACCCAGATCCTGGTATACGCTGATGATATAGACATCATTGGTCTGCGGCTCTCCTATGAAGCAGAAGCCTACCAAGGGATCGAGAAGGCGGCAGAGAACCTCGGATTGCAGATAAATGAGGCGAAGACCAAACTGATGGTGGCAACATCAGCGGGCCTACTAATAAATAATTAGAATCTACGTAGGCGTGATGTACGGAGAGGCGAACGCACTTTTGAAGTCATCCCAGAATTCACCTAGTACCTATATAGTACCAGTAGTTACATACGCCTCTGAAACATGGACACTGTCTAAATCTGACAAAACCCTCTTAGTCGCGTTCGAGAGGAAGATGCTCAGAAGGATACTTGGCCCCGTATGTGTGGAAGGACAATGGAGGAGCAGCTAAAATGACGAGCTATACGAGATATACGGCGACCTCACTGTCGTACAGCGCCATACAATATAAAGCTCGCCAGGCTCCGGTGGGCTGGCCATGTTGTACGCATGAAAACGGAAGACCCAGCCCGTAAGTCTTTTTAGGCCGTCCACAAGGATAGAGGAGGCGTGGTAGGCTCAAATTGGGGTGGCAAGATGGCGTGGAGGCGTCCGCCATTAAGGCCGGGATAACGGACTGGCAGACGAAGGCGCGAGACCGTGAGCGGTTTCGGACACTCCTGAGGCAGGCCAAGTCCGCAAAGCGGTTGTAGCGCCGGATAAGTAAGTAAGTATTTACTGTCTAAAAACATTTTATTTCGTTTTAGTCTTGAAATAATGGACACTCCTTTTCTAGCGTTGAATAGTTTTCGCCATATTGAGCCCATTTCAACAGATTATTGCATACATGAACGATTCATGATAGTTCTCACTGCACTTGGCACGTTGAGCCTCATCGGGAACGAAAGTCGATAACGGAGTGGATAATTTAGTCGGTCGGTTAGCAAAATTCCTATGTTATCCAATTGCGTTTTCCCAATCAGAATCTTCGGTATCCGATCGGCATGGCAGTGGAGTGGAATGGAGTTTGCCGCCATAGCAACGTGGTTAAAATGTCGAGCAGTGGGTTATGCAGTTGAAAACTTCATACAAAAAAACTATTTCAGTCGGATAGCCATATCCACCGCACCTCCCCAGTGGAAAACTAAATAATGGGCCCTTTCCGTTTGAAATTCGTAGGCTGAAATTTCAGCCTGTCAGCTGTTTGCATTGTATAGCAGTTTTCGAGCAGCTAATTGAGTATAATATACAGGTGGGCTTATCCCAAGGTGTATGAATTTAGAAGGCTGATTTTTATCGCTTCTGCTTCTGGATGAAGATTTTAAGAGTGTTTTGAGTATTCGTCAAGCCTCCAGAGAGCTTGTTTGAGCAAAAGTTTTCACCCGTTCTGTCAAAAAGTGATGTTCAAAATTGGTTATGAAAAAATGCTATGAGACCACCTGGACTACATACACTTTGATTCTAGATTCCACCACCTGATCTCTTTAATGCACCTTGGGATAAATGTAAACAACACCGTGTTTTCGAGCAGGTACTCGAATCTAATTCTAGCTTTTAGGCTAAAATTTTCTAGACTGAAAATCGCAGGCTAGTTTTTTGTGTGGTTTTGTATGGAGTGTTTACATGATTTCAGCCTCCAACTGTCAAACTCCATACAAAATACTGACTAGAATTGTGAAGGCCCCCAATGTTAGAAACAGTAACAGCGAACAAAAAAGGTTGTTTAATCGCTGTTTGAGTTATTTAAGATGTTTTATCACTCGAATAAGCTATAATATTCTTATTTAGAAAATATAAATTTATCAGTTTTTATAAAGAATAAAAACACATAATTTTAGGGTTATAATAGGTAGCGGAAATTGGGGCAAGTGTGCCACCTTAAGCATTTCTAGCTATAACTCACTAAAACGTGTTTTTCAAAAGCAAACAAAACAGTTTTTGAAGCGTTATAAAAAGGGTCCAAAAAGACGTTGGTTTTTGGGCTATGGGGCAAGAGTGCCACTCGTATGGGGCAAGACGGCCACCTGGTTAAAAACGTATTTCTTAGATAATTGGAAATTGTTACGTTTGTGACACTAGAATATGTGTTCCTACATGGCTTGAGTCACCAATGATCCCTTTTTCATCACAAACGGTATCCGAATATGTTTTTTCACTGGTCTGGTTTTCCGGAGCGGAATCCGCTCATAATAGGGGACCACACTACTGCACGCTACAACAATGTTTACATTTTTGACAGCTCGCGCCTATGAAATATGGTGGCACGCTTGCCTCAAACAGCGGTGGCTCTCATGCCCCAAAAGTTGTAACTTTTTTGAAATTAGATTTTTCAGTGACAAAAAGAAAGTTTTTTCAACTATCCCACATAAAATTTCACGTTTTCTCAGCTTTACGATGGTGTAAATATTTTCTCGGTTGATTGTTCCCATGATTTTTGAGAGCTTATTTGGTTTGATTAATAAACTAAAATATTCTGCTCAATTTTGAAACTCAATAAAAATCAGTTCAACACAATGGGGAAAATCGATTTATCTATATAAAATTCGGCACAGTATACTAATCGAACAGTATCGGCACAGCACTAATCATAGGAACGCAACCCACTGTGTACACAATTGATCATTTTACTAAAGTTTCTATTCAAAAAATGCTTGGTGGCAGTCTTGCCCCTATGGCACACTTGCGACCATAATTTTCTTTAGAACGTCGGTTTTGTAGTACACGCAGCATTGATTTTCACGTTTTTCTCTATGAATACCAGTAGGAGCTTCCCACGTTTGGATACATCTCCCAAAAACCATCACTGACGCGGTGTTTTGGAACCGATCATATTGGACATTGAGTAGCTGTTGCAAGATTAAGAGTTTTTCATAAGTGAAAATGAAGTCCCAGCGTGCCGCAAAAGTAACAGTTTCAGACAAGACGAATTACACTTTGACAGTACAAATTCTAACACTGCATTCAATAAAACTCATTCCGCGATGAAACGAATGAAACTTTAGCTCATATTGTCAAAATTTTCTCATGTTCCAAATGTTCTGCATAACCCCCCTCTGCATCATATGGACTTTGATTTTGGTATTGAGCTGATTTAAAGCGGTTTGCGCATTTCGCTTTTGGAGCACATTAATTTTAAAACTAGGAAATATACTGTACATAAATTACAGATTATCAAACTTTTTTTTAATAAACACAGTGAAATCTCCTCTCCCTATGGTGAAACTTCAAGCTACCGTCAGCTTAGAGAGATATTCATGATATGGAAAACTAATGGAGGTGTCGCTATAAAGTAACCAAGAATCCAGAGAATATAGCTTTGACCAACATTTTTCTCTTTTGTCATCCAAAAATTGAACTTAAAGATTTAAGTTTGAATATCCCAATTGAATATACAACTTAGAGAATAGCCCATAGTCGCCCCGTACATCTTAGGCAGCGGTCAAATGTTGTTGCGCGCAACATTGTTGCTCGGAAACATATCGCTGAGGTGGTCTATGAATGTTGCTGGCAACATTTCACTTTGACATTGTTTAGCGTCAAAAATTAACCAATTAACAGCTCAGAGTTTATTTTTTATCATTCACTTGTTGAATAAAGTGTTGAAAAAATAAAATATACACCAAAAAATGTATTATAAATGCAAAAATTCCAAATTTAGCGGATGTCAACAAAACACACTGCTGCTGTGTCATTTCATACACCCGATTACCATGACCAAGGTAAATACAAAATGTTGCCAGACAAAGATCAAATTGGTTCGAATTTGGCCGGCAACAAAGTTGCGCTAGCTGTCAAAATCCATACATTTTGCCAGCAACAATGTCGCGCGCAACAAGATTAGACCAGTGCCTTAGAGAAGCAGCACTGTATTAAAACACAATTTTAACATCACGACCCGATTGAACGATAAAAGCAATGTGATTGATAACAATGAAATGAAAAAATAATAATTTCGTAAGTTTTAAATGCGAATAACAACAATTTCTACACAAAAACTATTATTTACTACATTTTTATCACCTGTTTCGCATCATCGAACGATCCAAGTACGGAGCTATCAATTGTGTTGTTGTTTTCGTTATTTGGAGATTTGTAACGAGTGTTTTTATAACCAGGATAGCTACCGCCGGATTCATTGCCTAAAGTTGTAGAACCGCCAGATCTCTTATCATCAAAGGTGAAGCTTCTAGTGTCTTCGGTATTTTTTTTCATTTTCATTGATTTATTTTTAGCAACAACCCCCTTTTTAGGCATAACAACGATGTTTTACAGTGCACAGTTTCTCAGGTTTAAAGCAATTCGGCAGTCGTCTAGAACGTAAAATACATTAAAAATATTAAAAATAAGCATGAATGATTGTTACTTTCAGGTTATTACTATTAGTAAAACGTAGCAAAAGCAAAACGCTTTTAAAAACATTTCTGTTATTTAAACGATATTCAAATGATAATGTATAATTTACAGTAAAAGCTACACATAGCAGTAAATCACAAATAACAAATCACTTCATTTTGCTAATAATGCAACAACCTCCACAACCCATGCAGAATTTGAAAATTGTGCAATTGACATCAAGGATGTTATAAGAGACCAAGTGGTGGAATAGCCATTCTGACAGCAAACCATTGGAGAACTCATATGTCATTTTTCCTAACTTTTAATCGGCAATTAAAGAAACTACGTTTATTTTTAATTTAATTACATTTTAAAAATCATAGAAAAGCAAAAAGCAATACGGCCTTTCCGGTCCGTTCCTCATGCATTAAAAAAAATCTTACCCCTATTCATAGTTTATTTCGTTACATATGTCACAAAAACATAAAATTAATCAACACGAAATTTGAAAATGTATGGCTTTTGACATAGCGACTCTCATTGGTCTCTGGTCCCACCTGGTCTCTTATAACATCCTTGATTGAAATCGACGATTGTGTTTTTTAATTCGACAGTGCAGCTTATACCATCTGACTTGTGAACAAGTGGTTATTGAGACAATTATTGTTTAATCCTAGCGTCAATAAACGTCTACCCAGGTGATGATGATAATGATGCCCACCACATCAAGGGTAATGTATTTAGAAGGTTGATTTTTATCACTTTTGCTGGGCGACATTGTGGGAAACATCTGTCACTCACTGCATATAAATTGCATTACCCCGCACCACCCCTCTCTGATTTTTATACCGGAGCCAATGTGGATTTAAAAATATCAGGTGGTGGACTTTAGTGCATTTTGACAATTCGTCACTTGACGTAATTGTCAAAATGGATTCAAACTTTGTTTACATTTATTAAATTTGTCCATATAATTTATCTACCCCATTTTTTCGATTGAATATTCTTCAAAAATATATTTTGGACTTCGCGAGTTCTTATTTAACATTAAAACATGGATAAAAGTGTGTTATTTTGTGTTATTACGTGAATTTATTCTATGATTCATTGTGTTTGCGATATTTTTGATGATAAAAACTAAGAAATTATTTTTTTTAAATATTCACATTAATTCCTAATTATCTACGAGCCGCATGGACAATTTACTTGAGATTAGAACTCTTACTAACATGATTTTAAGTTTCGTGCATAAACTAATCATCAAATCTTTTGTTAATATATCTCATTTTTTCTATAAAATCAATAGACACACAAAAATGCATGTAATAACAAATAAATCTGTTCTATTTGCTAAGATTTGTGTGCGGAAACCAATGGTTAACGGTTTTAAAATGACGTAAAGTCCCTCAACTATGGCGACCCCCTAAATGCCCTTATCCACCTGATATTTTTAATCCACCTTGGCTCCATCGGAAGGCCTGTCAAAATTTTATATGGGATTTGACAGATAACGTCGGATTTGTGATTTCGTCGTACGACGAAATAAAAAAAAATGATTTCGTCGGACGCCGCATCCGATGATATCTGTCAAGCAAGCAAGCAAAATTTTTCGGGAATAATGAACATGAAATGAAAAACACCTCTTTCTATTCTTCAGCCCTATCTCTCACACGCATCGATGAACTTTTGCACCCTTGTTCACATCTCTTTGTTCATTGTGCTATATTTAGGGTAAGTCAGGGTTGGTTCGACACTGTGGGTAAGTTCGACACCTTGTTGTTTTAGTATTTATAGAACTTTTTGAAGAAAAAAAATTTATACACATTATTTATATTAACTGTTTCGAATATTTGAGTCACATTTCACTGACCAGAAACCTATCAATTGTCAGAAAAAAAATAACAAAATAAACACATGGTGGTTCTGATTGACAGCCGATGTAAGTTTTTACTTCTGAGACTTAATTAGTTTTGGCGTTTATTCAACAAAATTAAAGATTCCGTGTTAATAGTATTATTTTATAAACACTATTGATTATTTTTGTATCAAAGGGCGTAATTTTTATATTAAACTGTATAATATAAAATGTCACTAAAACTTGTGTTCTCAATGAACATTGAGCAAACGCATGTATAAAAATCGAAAAACCAACTTTGTCACAGGTTAACACCATAAACTTCTTCTTCTTCTTCTTTGGCACAACGTATGGGAGCACGGTCTATTCGGGGCTTGAACCTATGACGGGCATGTTCTTACGTCGTACGAGTTGACGACTGTACCACCAGACCGGCCCAAACACCATAAACACTTTCTTAAAATAGATACTTATACTTAGTTGAAACAAAAATATTTCACGTTTTATCAAAAACTTACTGAGATATAGGCCATCAAAGTATAAACTTTGAGTTTTTGTCCCAAATTTGAGCTATTTTTCGACCGGACATAAACCATCATATTTTATTTATTTATTTTTTTTTTATTCAGGAGTAACGGTCCAAAAAGGCCGTATTGCTTAATCATATTTTATTATATGATAGATAGATTTTGATATATTTATTATATATTTATTATATATTTATTTAAATTATGATATATTTATTTTGATATTTTATTATATGATAGATAGATTTTGATAATCAATGTGTCGTTAGGATATGTTATGTTGTCATACTTTGATGTTATGCCTGAATAATTTGCAAAAACTTGTTTTCAAAGTTCATAAACGCCAACCATCACTGCCGAATTTTTGGATACAGTGGAGCGCCGTTTATCGGGCCTTGTCGGGACTTGACCTCGCCCGGATTTGCGAATAATACGGATAATGAGTCAAATGATACATTTTATCACCAATTCCTGATTAGGTTTTGGAAAATTTGCTTATTTTTTGTTAAAAATAACCAAGTTTTTATTGCCTTTATGGTTTTCCAATGAGAATATTTGAAATTTGCTATGAACTATAGGGTTTTTTGTTATGACAATGTGCTCTTATAACCGCTTTTTCAAATATCATCCTCAACTCTTCTTATGTATGCGGATGACCTAAAAATTTTCTTTCCTGTCTCTTCTTCTGAGGATTGTTGTGAACTTCAAAATGTACTATCCTCTTTCTCTGTTTGGTGTGAACATAATGGCTTGCGTCTTTGTCCACTAAAATGCAACACCATCACGTTTGGTCGGTCCACCCGTAAGGTACTTTGGAACTACACGTTGAGAGATATTCCCATCAATCGTGTAAATTCCGTCAAAGATCTTGGCGTCTGGTTGGATGAAAAGCTTACGTTCAAAGACCATATCGACTTTGTCACAAGCAAAGCTTACCGTACTTTGGGCCTTATTACCCGTCTGTCTCATTTTATCCGTGATCCCTTGTGTCTCAAGTCTCTCTATTGTTGCCCTATTTTCGATTACGCTTGTGTGGTTTGGTCCCCCAATAATGTGCAGGATATTGCTAGATTGGAAGGTGTTCAACGCAAATTTACTCGACTTGCCACGAGGCGTTTTCTTTCGGGTCATGATAATGCAGTAATCCCGTCTTACCCACATCGTTGTCGACTCTTGGGTCTGGACTTGATAAAAACTCGCCACTCGCACTTGCAAGCTTGTTTCATTGCCAGCGTCATCCTTAATGAGCTTGATGTTCCTTATCTTTTATCTGCCATTTCCTTTTATGCCCCTTCCCGCCATCTTCGCAATAGGCCACCTCGTTGTATTCCCACCCGGCTAACTCGATATGGGCAAAATGACCCATTCCTTAAAGCTCAGATTGCATTTAATTCATACTATCATTTGTTCGATTTTAACACTCCTTTATCCCTCTTCCGTTCTCGTCTTCACTCTTCCTCATCCTTATCCTTTCCTTAGTAATTAAGAAACATTGTTAAGCCCTCGAGGCGGACATTTGTAGAAATAAATAAATAAATAAATAACGCAATGTCACCTTTGTATTGAACTGTCATTTCTCAACAGCACGGATAAAAAGAAAGCCGGATAAAAGGTACCCGGATAAACGGCGCTCCACTGTATTTCCATTTTAAGGAGCGATTTTTTTATGATTCGACTCGATTTCACTCGTAAATCGAATATCATAGGAACTTACTTATCATAGGAAAGATCAACATTTTTCCTACGTTTTGTCGCTGAATTTAGCTGCGACCATCCGCGACCCCAAAAATTATTAAACTTTTTTTTCGAAAATAGCGCAAGCGATTTGGACATGTGTTGTTACAGGAGCCATACATCACCAGTATCCAACTACCTGTCATAAACCGATATTTGAGACAAACTGACATAAAAAACAAAGCTGAACAGAAGAAAACCAGTTTAAAAAGAGGTCGTAAGATACGAATCAGCTCTTTTCAAGACCAACCGTGAAAAACTCGACTTTTTTTAGCGAGTAATACTTTAAAAATTCGTTTTTAGTAAGAAATTTATTCCACCTTCGTTTTAATTCCTAACAATTGATGTTGATGCTGTTGACTACTAAGCAATAGTGAAATGTTGTGAGCGCTAATTATTTATCATTAGCTGTCGTGACGATTTGAATATGGGACTGCCCTGTATAGTAAGAGCAATTGTATTGAATGAAGCATCACGACAATAACACGAGACATTGTTTTTCATCCCGGCGTCCCATATAACAATGGGGAATTATTTCTATGGCAAACGGGGTGTGAGGTAGCGAGAAACAGGTTGCGACGAGCGAGAGGCTCTGTCAATTCAGAGAGAGGGGAATGAAATAAAGGGGGAAGCGAAGAGCAATACATAAGGAGAGCGCGAATGCCATGGCGAGGAGTAACAAAAGATGAGGAAGAAATAGAAGAAGCTATGTAGGAAGCAAACAGCAACACATACGGAGAGCGAGGATGCTATAATGAGCGGTGACAAAGAAAGAGAAAGAGTGATATAAAACAAGGAGCGTGACAACACATGGAGAGAGTGTAGCTAAGGGGATAAGAGAAGAGCCACACATACGAAGAGCAAGAATATTTGCGCTTGCTATAGCTTGCTCAATTTTCATACATGCCGCTCTTATTAAAAAGCCGGTAGTTCTTCGCTGATGATCGTTTGAATCAAATAAAAAACTTTTCGCGCAACGGTACCGTTTGTATTTACGGCCGTTTTGTACGTAAAATCGGAAAGTTTGAATGACTACCTTTGTCCATCGACGCATTCGCCTGGAACCGTCCGAAGCCATCCGCAACCGTCCCGAGCTGTTTGGAATCGGCTTTGGATGGATCCAACGAATACGACGGCTGAAGTTACCGACTAACGCAACCGGCCAGTCCTGGTCGGCTACAACAGATGACACCAAACATTACCGAGATTGCATCTACCTTTCACAACTTGCGATTATTGTGGAGTAATTCGGCAGCGATTCCGGTGTTTTTTTCAAATTTATCCATCGCTAATAGCTTGACCCTAAATAGCCACATTCATGATTCTCAGATGGAGAAGAAAACACAGACAAATTGACTTGCGAGCGCGCTAGGGTTTTTCTTCTCGAGACCTTCTAGCGAACTCAAAGAATACTTTCGATCTCCAAGACTCGCTCGGCCACTTATTTTGCGTAGAGATTGATGGCAAGAAACAAGAACGCATTGAATAGTATTTTGTTCACTCATAGCGTAGGCAGGTACGTGCAACCAAGATAGCCGAAAACATTGACGATGGATCCAACACAATGCCGGTAAAGTATGAAAACCTAAATGATTACGCTCTTCTTCCAATATTCTCTTCAATCACAGCAAAGAAACGCAGCGAAAAAAAACGTGCGAGAGAAACGAAGATCCGCCCTCAGATTAAAAGCCACAACGCACCAAGAACAGCTGTACACAATACACTCATAAATACATATACAGAGCGAACAGAGCGGATACAGGTACAAGCCACGCACGGCCGAGGTCCCACCCCCTTTTTTCGCAAACCGCCGTTTGCATATGCCGTCATATTCACCAAACCTCTTGTTTTGCTGAAATCAAGAGGTTTTGAGGTGAATTTGTGGTGAAAATTGTTATATGGGGTTTGTATGGCCGTTGCCCACTGTGCAATGTGGGTAAAATCGACACCCCACTTGCTAGTGGCGTAATGCTTATTTGTAGCATGTTAACTTTTTTTTGATATCGTAATTTTAAAGCGCCTATATTTTATACATATGTCCCTTAACTATGTATCACAAATGTAATGATCAAGCTGAGCAAACACGCAATTAAAAATACCGCAGAAGCTTTAAAACTCACGATGTCAACAAACCAAGGAAGTTATAATTATAGAATTCAGCTATCATTCTGTCATATAACGTTTGCCAAACTCGGACTCAAAACATGTATATGTACTTGTACAATACATGGTTTAGGCTTATTAAAATTAATATTGTTATGGCTTTGAACGTATTTTAGGTTTACTTTAGGCCGGTTTAGACTTAAATGAAGAAAAAAAAGCTGGTATGGAATCACATTGACCGATGTTCGACGTATTGCAATCAGGGGAAAACCTTAAGGTGTCGAAACTACTCCCATTTCCCCTAAAGGGTTTAAAACCGAAAGATCACGAAGCGTGTTCCTGAAATAGTTGCGGTCGAATGGTAATGGTGTTATGTTTGTACCATGGTCTTAGTTATTCAATCTTTTTTTCTTAGTTCAATCCTTTTTTTATTGTTTTCATTGATAATTTAATGTTTTATTTGATTTTTAAAACATCCCACTCAAGTAACTTCAGACCTCTTTACTCATTATTATAAATGCATATGGTATATTCAATCTTTTCTGTTGATTATTTTATTTATTTATTTTAATTAATTTAGTATCAGTACCCCTTCATAAAACAAAAACAAGAAGGAACATGGATTTTGGATAGGCAGTGCGCTCGCGAGCTAGGCAGTTTTTTCCTGCATAGATTTTGGATAGGCAGTGCGCTCGCGAGCTACCCTGATTTTTTTCTGCATGGATTTTGGATAGGCAGTGCGCTCGGGAGCTAGGCAGTTTTTTCTGCATGTATTTTGGATAGGCAGTGCGCTCGCGAGCTAGGCAGTTTTTTTCTGCATGGATTTTAAGTATACAGGCCGCTCGCGAGGTACCCTGATCTTCTCGCTACGGATTTTGGACAAGCAGTGCGCTTGCAAGCCAGGCTGTTTTTTTCTCTCTGTTTTGCGCATACGATGCGGTCGCGCTCTACGATGTTTTATACGTGTGTTTTGTATAGGCAGTGTGGGTCGACGACAGTAGCTTGTGATGTTTTTTTTTTTTAATAAAAACGTTAATTTGAGTTTCAGTTTAACCACAATAAAAATATTTGATTTTTTTACATGCGGCTATTTACATTCCGTATAAGCCCAACAGTATTATAGATTTTGATTTTTTTTCTCGGGGCAACTATTTTCAAACGAGCTTTTTTATATTTTTCTATGCGAGCGGGCGAATCATATTTTTCTGGAATGAAGAGCGACGAGCGCCCGCTCACTAATGGGAGCGAGCGAACTTTATGATTCCCGCTCTTCTTGCCCATGTCTACAAGGGTGCAAAAGTTCATCGTTGCGTGTGAGATAACCGGGGCGAGTACCGGCTTCGAGCGACGAAATCCGTTCGACGCTCATGAGAGAATGAGAATCATGAGATACAATTGTCAAGCATTTAAAGACGTTTATATCTACGATTTCATTCGTTACATCATTATTGGATGATTTGTTATCAATTATAAGGCAGCTTTACTCACTTTCTTGAAATTTGAATTTAACTTAGTTTAAATTTAGGAGGGACGACATGATTGGATTTACTTTATAAAATGTCAAATTTAATGTTTTTCATAAATTTGTTACACTGTTTTAAAAACTTTATAGAAAAATATCGCAAAACATTTTCACCATGTAAATAACGTTTATAACTCTTTAAAATAAAATCAATCAGTATTTTTATACATTTTTATAAAGTAAATCCAATCCTGTCGTCCCTCCTAAATTTAAACTAAGTTAAATTCAAATTTCAAGAAAGTGAGTAAAGCTGACTTATAATTGATAACAAATCATCCAATAATGATGTAACGAATGAAATCGTAGATATAAACGTCTTTAAATGCTTGACAATTGTATCTCATGATTCTCATTCTCTCATGAGCGTCGAACGGATTTCGTCGCTCGAAGCCGGTACTCGCCCCGGTTATCTCACACGCAACGATGAACTTTTGCACCCTTGTAGACATGGGCAAGAAGAGCGGGAATCATAAAGTTCGCTCGCTCCCATTAGTGAGCGGGCGCTCGCCGCTCTTCATTCCAGAAAAATATGATTCGCCCGCTCGCATAGAAAAATATAAAAAGGCTCGTTTGAAACTAGTTGCCCCGAGAAAAAAAAATCAAAATCTATAATACTGTTGGGCTTATACGGAATGTAAATAGCCGCATGTAAAAAAATCAAATATTTTTATTGTGGTTAAACTGAAACTCAAATTAACGTTTTTATTAAAAAAAACATCACAAGCTACTGTCGTCGACCCACACTGCCTATACAAAACACACGTATAAAACATCGTAGAGCGCGACCGCATCGTATGCGCAAAACAGAGAGAAAAAAACAGCCTGGCTTGCAAGCGCACTGCTTGTCCAAAATCCGTAGCGAGAAGATCAGGGTACCTCGCGAGCGGCCTGTATACTTAAAATCCATGCAAAAAAAAACTGCCTAGCTCGCGAGCGCACTGCCTATCCAAAATACATGCAGAAAAAACTGCCTAGCTCCCGAGCGCACTGCCTATCCAAAATCCATGCAGAAAAAAAAAACAGGGTAGCTCGCGAGCGCACTGCCTATCCAACATCCATGCAGGAAAAAACTGCCTAGCTCGCGAGCGCACTGCCTATCCAGAATCCATGTTCCATCCTGGTTTTGTTGTATGAAGGGGTACTGATACTAAATTAATTAAAATAAATAAATAAAATAATCAACAGAAAAGATTGAATATACCACATGCATTTATAACAATGAGTGAAAAGGTCTGAAGTTACTTGAGCGGGATGTTTTAAAAATCAAATAAAACATTAAATTATCAATGAAAACAATAAAAAAAGGATTGAACTAAGAAAAAAAGATTGAATAACTAAGACCATGGTACAAACATAACACCATTACCATTCGACCACAACTATTTCAGGAACACGATTCGTGATCTTTCGGTTTTAAACCCTTTAGGGGAAATGGGGGTAGTTTCGACACCTTAAGGTTTTCCCCTGATTGCAATACTTTTGCCAATGTAAACTTACTAGTAGACATCGAAAAAGCTTTTTTGATTCATTATGTGCCTTCTTACAAGAAACTACGTTTCCTGGATTGATTTTGATAACATTTTGATAAAAATAAAAACGTGTGTTTTTTTTTTGCATCACAACTGCAGGTAAGATCGACACCATGATGGGGTAAAATCGGCACCTTGTGGGGTGATTACGACACATTGGCTATGGCTTTAAAATAACAAACTTTGATGGCCGGTTTTTTTCATTGAAGTTCAACAGAGTATTTCATACCAATTTTAAGAAAAATTTACACAAAACATTATTGAAATATGCGGAAGAAATAAAGTTACAAGCAAGAACAAAAATTTCATTACAAATAGCACCAGACTCCGTATAGTAGAAGCTACCGAGATAGCATCTGGTTTACTTAATGAATGTTTAAATTTCCTTTTAAAAAATAACCTGGCAGACAGTATTTTCCAGTAATCTTCTTCTTTTTTCAGAAAATTGAAGGGCGTTCAATTTTATTTTTCTCTGCCAACTCGAAAGCCAAAAGTCGAACATCGGTCAATGTGATTCCATACCAGCTTTTTTTCTTCATTTAAGTCTAAACCGGCCTAAAGTAAACCTAAAATACGTTCAAAGCCATAACAATATTAATTTTAATAAGCCTAAATCATGTATTGTACAAGTACATATACATGTTTTGAGTCGCGGTTTTCTCCCCATACAAACGGGAACGTTCGACCCCGGCAGGTAGAATTCATTCTTTCACGCGCTTCTTACGGGCTCTCAATGGTACGTTATTTTAAAACTGAGCGCCAAGTGAGCGCCTTCTGACAACCGCAGCGAACGGATCTCGTCGTTCGAAGCCCATAGTCGCCCCGAATAGGGCTGAAGAATAGAAAGAGGTGTCATGATTTTGTGTTCATTATCCCCGAAAAAAATCGTTTGGGTATAAAATGAATAGGCGCAAGGCGTTGGGAGTGACAAAATGCTGATTTTTTATTTCAAAATAATTAAGCCGGTCTCATGGTAAAGTCGTCAACTCGTACGACTTAACAACATGCCCGTCATGGGTTCAATCCCCAAATAGACCGCGCCGCCATACGTAGGACTGACTATCCTGCTATGGAAGGGGGGAATCAATTGGTCACTGAAAGCCAAGCCCACAAGTGGGTACAGGCAGGCCTTGACCGACATCGGTTGTTGAGCCAAAGAAGAAGAAGAAGAACTTATGTCACTTTTTTTTTATTAAAACAAATCCAGCCAGGAAATAAAATTGACGAATGTTTATAAAAATTAACAAAATATGACGTTCGCGAAAAAGCGTAAAAAACAGCTATTTGGTGCAGTAGTGACGCATTGCTTTGAAAATAATGCTAAAATGCATGTTTCTATTTGATTTATGTACCAATTTATTACTTCTTAAACCAAATATCGATGATGTTCAGGGGTTTGAGCTTTTTGTCGTACCTGTGTGGATTTTTGATGAGGCCACGAGAAAAGCTATTTATGCAGTGGACAAGCAGTTTTGACAAAAATAAAATTTGTTCCAACATTTTGTCACCTCCGTGGCGCCGAACCATATACAGTCTGTTCACGAGTTACGCGGATCTCGAATTACGCGGATTCGGAGATACGCGGTTTTCTAAATTTGATAGATCAAATGTCAATTCAGTACAATTTGCGGCAAGAAATGTCCAGTGCAGTATGAATTGCTTTTTGCTAATTAACTTACAAGCAAAAAAATATCCGATAGGCACAATTCGTGTCGAATAAATGATTAAGTGTGTAAATGTACTTAATTGAAAAAAAAATTACAGAATAACCAATTGTATTTCGGTCGAAACCGCGAAATTCGAGTTAGGGCGAAAATGCAAACACCGGAATTCCGCTTGCTGAAAAATGTATGGATGTGACAATTCGGGAGAGTTACAATTGATTCTTCGTATATGGGTTTGACAGCATGCGGAATTCCGCGGCCGCGAAATTCTGGTCCGTGTATTTTTGGCCTTACGCGGATTTCCCGGGAACGCACAAACCGCGTACCTCGGAAACAGACTGTAGTTATAACACTATGCCTAAGCACATCGCATTAGTTCACAACAAATTACACTACGATTGTTCAGAAACGAGATCAGGATAAACTAATTGTTGGGTTGAGCCATTGCAAGAATCAATAACATAGTTGATAAATATTTCAATTATTTTATACATAGGATAATGAATTAACTATCAAAAACCATAAATACGCACCTTGCTGATCCTAGCTATTTGACCCCCGTTCAATATCCAGAATCAAATATGTGGAACGCTTCTCGATGACACGAAAAAAAAATATAATACTTGTAAAAGGCAGAGATTTCACTGTCAATTAATTACAAGACAATTGATGATGTGAAATAGCTTTGTAATTAGTAAGAAAACTTGGTCAAAACAATCAGCAAATCAAGTATGCCATACGTGTTCAAGTCAATGTCATTTCACTCAAAAATTTATCAAGATGCGGACAGAGACATGTGCTTCTATTTGACACATGTTTATTCCCAGCGAACATAACACCAGAGTGACCAGAAAAATTGATTTGTGAGCAGATCCGAATCGAGGATAATACGGACGTCACACGAGGCGTAAACTCAAAAAGTTTACGCTTGATTTGTATGGGAGAGCGTAAACTTCCTGTTAAAATATTATAGGGTTGTATGGCTGAAATCCAGTTTACGCCAAAGCTTACGCATCGTGTGACGTCCGTATAATGTATTTAGAAGGTTGATTTTTATCAAGTAGGAATATAGAGAAGGTATCTTCTTAGCGTTTGGCATGTTGCAATTTTGAGATTCAGTTTGACAACAGACGTCGATATTTGTTTGCATCAGCTGCATTATAACGTGTAATATAGACGTCACACGACGCGTAAGCTTTGGCGTAAACTGGATTTCAGCCATACAACCCTACAATCTTTTGACAGGAAGTTTAAGTTCTCCCATACAAACCAAGCGTAAACTTTTTGAGTTTACGCCTCGTGTGTCGTCCGTGTAAAATCCCAAGCGCCACAGCTTAAACGACTGGAAAATTGAATATCCATAGAAAAAAAAAATGAAAGCTCCACAACTTCATTGGTTTGATCAATAGATGGCGTATTAAAACTGATTATTATATTGCTATCCTTTTCTTGCAATGTGTTTCGACAAGTTTCATCTTATCATGACCTATAAAGCCTTCTGACTTTCCGAGCAAAAATCTATATGAATGGTCGTGTGGTCAGATACGTGGGTATCAACACCAACGACTATTACTCAAATCTCACTTGCTTCAGTGCTGGTTGTTTCCATTGGAGTTTAGTTATAGTTATAAGTTATAAGTTTAGTTATAACTTCAATGCAAAACCATACAACAGTACAGAGGAAATGAGAAGGCTCTCCTCCAAGCAAGGAAGCTCCACTGGTTGGGTATGCCACAAACAGATGGCGCCACCAGCTTTTTTAAGAATGCATGAGTCGTTTGCCGTCTGCTAAACGAAGTCTTTCTATATTCCGTTTAGGTAGAGTGCTTGAGTCGTTTAGAAGCCGTTTAGTGGTCGTGTAGTGGATTTGTGGCACTTGGGATGCCGATCTATGGAATGTGGTTGCCAAATATAATTTTTTATTGCTAAACGAATGTTTATTAAACGAAAACAATTCATTTATCATATCCTAATACCAGCAATATTCGTCGCATATGACAACTACCGTCAATCCTGCCCTACCCGCAAATTTCCGTTAAATGCCTTCTAATCGCCTTGTAATCACCGGCGAATTGAAGGCGATCAGCAGTGCATTTAGCAGTAATTAAATGCCTTTGAAATATGTCAATGAAAAATTTCGACTTCAATTTGAAATTTTAAATTGCAACTGTCAAAAGAAAACCTTACAAGCGTCTACAGAACTGCACTGTTGTAGTGTTCCCAGATATGAGCCTGAGATTCGATAGCACGATTTACGTGCTATGATCTCTTGCGTCAAACTCTGAGCTATTTCACTTTATTAAAGATGGTCTGCATTATTCGGTTGTTAAAGACCAACCCTTTAAAAGGTGTTAATATATCTAGCTCATTTCGATAACTCTAATAAAAGGAGAAATGAGATACACATTTCTCCCATCCTGATAATGAAGGGTGAACAGTGTAATTATTATGTTATTTAAAAAGGAATTGTTTTAATTTAGCATCACATAAAATTTTGTTTGTATTAATCATAGCAAGAAAATAGTAACTTAAAAAGAAATAAACACAGAAAAAAGATCATAAAAATCAGGGTTTGAACACACGCTTTCTCGGTTCGGAACCAAAAGCGTTGTCACTGCTTTATTTGGCAGTTACGTTTGTAAGAGTGCAAGACCAGGATATAAACAATCTAAGATGGCGGCAAGCTATCTGTTCTCGTTGAATAAAAAAGTTGAAAGATTTCGAAGAGAACTCGTTACAGCCGTTAAACTTTCAGTTGAAATCTTTATTCGCCTTCTAAGGCGACTAACGCCTTAAATGCCTTCTGAATGCCTTCAAAGCCGTTTAATGCTGGTAGGGATATGAAGAACAAATGAGTACAGGCGGTCCCCGAGATACACAGTTAATGGGGACCGAAAACGGCCGTCAAATACCGTGTACCTCGAATTTCCGCGTATGTCGAATCTCGTGATTTCCATCTAAAATATCACTGATTTTCGTGTAATTTTGCAAGTAGGGGGCGGTTTTAGTCACTTTATGAATTATTTGATATGATTTTGACTGAATACAACAGTTTTAAGCCATTTGAAATAGTTTTTAACATTCGATCAAAACGGAAATTATTTGGCAATTTACAATTTATGTGTCAAATTAGTACAATTTGCTCATAGAATTGTCAAATTTAGAAAACCGCGTATCTCCGAATCCGCGTATAAGGCCCGTGTCTGTGCTCCATCGGATGCGATTTTATCGGAAGGCCTGTCAAAATTTTATATGGAATTTGACAGACAACGTCGGACGTGCGATTTCGTCGTACGACGGAATCAAAAATTTTGATTTCGTCGGACGCCGCATCCGATTTTATCTGTCAAACTAAATGTGTGGTGTTTTGTAGGAACAATCTCAACTTAATTTTTCATAATCATTATATTATTAAAATCATCCAAATAATCGCAATATTATACGAAAAAGCGTTTGACAGCACGTGCGATAAAATCGCATGCGATGGAGCACAGACACGGGCCTAAGAGGTACCATGTATCTCGAAGACCACCTGTATATCTCTATCTAAAAAATATGTGTGGAGACTATTTTCAACGCATTTTTTCGTAATTACACGTTTTTAGTTGTCCTGCCGAAAACAGATACACTGCCGAATACTGGTACAGTTACCCTAATATTTTGTTGTTTCTTTATAAAGATAATCATTACAGTGGAGCGCCGTTAATCCGGGCTTCTCGGGACTTGACCTCGCCCGGATAAGCGAATAACACGGATAATGAGTCAAATGATATATTTTATCACCAATTCCTGGTTATTTTTTGGATTTTTTTTTATTTTTTGATAAAAATAACCCAGTTAAACTAACGTCATGTTTTTCCAATGAGAATATTTAAAATTTGCCATGTATTATAGTTTTTGAAATGACAATGTGCTCTAATCCGCAATGTGCTTCACAATTCACGACAATGTGCTTTTCAAATATCCTCCTCATAACGCAATGTCACTTTTGTATTGAACTGTCATTTCTCAACAGGACGGATGAACGGAAAGCCGGATAAAAGGTACCCGAATAAACGGTGCTCCACTGTATTTGATATGATTTTAAACATTTGACATCTGAAACCAAATCGCACGCGGCGATGCGGCAAAATCAAAACCATTTGATTTTAACGCATCGCCGCATGCAGCATATTCGCAAGTGCTGTCATTAACGTCAAATCCCATACAAAAGCTTGCGGCAAAATCGCATGCTGTGAGGTTCTGACCGTTCCCTCAAAATGCTCTAGATTTCACCACCTGATATTTTGAATCCACCTTGTGTCAAATCAAAAAATGACATGTTGCTCTGAA
The DNA here is from genome assembly GCF_016920715.1 of Anopheles arabiensis. NCBI lineage: Eukaryota > Metazoa > Arthropoda > Insecta > Diptera > Culicidae > Anopheles > Anopheles arabiensis. Next base: position 52,153,985 of record NC_053518.1, on the reverse strand, counting down.
TAACTTCACCTTGTCATATGAAAACACCTTGGTTTTGTGTCCATTTTTACATATGAACGTAACAAGTTATAAATAAATTGTGAAGTCTCCGCGTATTTACAATGACTGATGGAAGCTTAGGAATGTGTATTTTAAAGTTTCTTCCATTTCAATCTTTCATTCACAACGATTTTTGGCACAAGTATGTCGATATTAAAATAGACATCGATCGTTTAAATGAAACAGGTCGAACAATTATCGGTACTATAGCCTTGAGAAAGAATAAGGTCCCAATGGTAGAAGTGACATGCAGTTCTCTCAACACGTAAGAAGAATTTTACTTCTAAATGCTTGAAATGGAGCTTACCGATCCAATATTTTTCAGAAAATACGAAGATGACTCGGTTTTAGGATTCCGATGCAAAGGAATTTTGTTAAATCATAATACGTTAGAGACTTTTAAGAATTGTGATAAAAAAGCACTTCTTAAAATAGAAGCCATTAAGTTATACAGTGATCTGCTGAATCAGGAATCAATACAGAGCAGCTCAGATTTAGTGAAATTTTGTTTGCTTTCATTTGCTGTAAGTGCAGTATATTGCTCTCTGATATCGATGTGTAATAAGTTTAACAACGAGTTATCTACAAAACCCTTGTTATCTCTTAGGATCTAAAAAAATATAAATTCTACCACTGGTTTGCGTTTCCTGCACCTACGGAACTGATATTCAAGTATGATGATGAAAAAACTATCACATCAATCTCAGAAGAAAGACTTCGATCGTGCATCGTTCAGTTTCTGTATCGAAAACCTACACCAAATGAACCTTTTTTTATTTATCATGTCAATGAAGGGATCAAACTAATCTCAGAGTATATCCAACATCACAATAAATTAGCGAACTTTCGTGAACAGGATTTAAATAATTTATATTTTTGTTGCTATGACCCATCGGGTCACAACATCTCTTCACCTCCCGGTTGGCAATTAAGACAATTTCTAACGTATCTCGTGATAACAAGGTATTGTATTTTTTTTTTCATTAACTATCATATGTAATTATACCAGTAGCCCTGAATATCTATGTTTATTATTATTATTTACATAGTCCTGCCCTTGCGGAACAAGGAATAAAATGTATTCGAATAACTGGCGGCACTGCATCTGAACTTCAATTTAGTGAAATGAGAATATTTCTACCAAAACATGTGTCGAACGTAAACAGCCTGTCATCTTGGGTAGGTTGGGAATCAGATGAAAGTGGAAAATATCTTCCACGCTTAACATCTTTGAATAACAGCATGTCTCCGAAAAGGTAAGCATTTGAACATTCATGAACTCAAATATAAAAGCTAAATACCAACAATGATGTTTTCAGACTCGCAGAGAATGCTATAAACCTAAATTTGAAGCTTATGAAATGGCGTCTAGTCCCTTCAATTAATCTTAACGCTATCAGTCGTACTAAATGCCTTCTACTAGGTGCTGGAACGTTGGGATGTAATGTTGCTAGGTCTTTATTGGTAAGTCATTATTAATTATTTGTTATTGGTTAATTATTAATTTACATTCAACGAAACGCGAGGGACCTTCTTGAAGCGAATTCTCTTACATACTTTGCATTAAAGCCACATTTCAATCATCGATTTGTCACGTTTAGTGTTAGGCCGCAAATACACGGCGCGCGTTTCCGCGGGCGCGTTCAAACGCGTATAACAGTTCCGCAGAGATATCCTGCATGAGCATCTCTGCGTTTCCGCGGTAGCGCGTTCGAATGACATTTCATTTCTATCCCAATGTTCATTTCTATCCCAGGTGTTATAAATGACAAGGTGAAGTTGTTCAGAGCAAAATGACATTTCTCGACTTGACATTTCTCTTCCTGGGGCTCCGGTATAAAAATCGGGGAGGGCTGGTGCGGGGTGATGAAATTTGCATGCAGAGAGTGACAGATGTCCCCCACAATGTCGCCCAGCAAAAGCGGTAAAAATCAACCTTCTAAATACATTATCCTTGATCCCAAGTGACATTTGTTCTAAATTTCTGCTCGAATGTTGCTCGAGATACCAAAATATGTGGATTTTTGTATGATAAAACATGTAGAATGTGTCAAAATTTCGTTTGTGCGTGCGAATGACCTTCTTTTATTGGATGATGATTGAGTCCAAATTGTTTAAGATTAATTTGCTTTAATATTTGACGAAAAAAGAAGGTACTTTTTGTACAGCGTTATTTGGTGAAAATTTAATGATTTTTTGTACAAAATGACTGTACGACCAGTAATAAGAATAGGATACGTAATTTCCCAAAGGATAGAGAAGAAAGAATTGAAAAATACACTTCACCGTCGATTTTAAAGGGCTTGTTATAAAAATCCCTTAAACTGGTGCAGTTTAAGGGAAGTTTAAGGTGCCAGTTTAAGGGAAATAGCTCGAAACCCCGATTTTAGAACTCGAAAATGTCAATTGGGATGGCTAGATTGTTATTGATTGATTGGGATGGCTAGTTTGAGTTTGAGAAGTTTTCGATCGCTTTGCGCAGCGGGTTGGGATATCTCTGCGGAACTGTTATACACGTTTGAACGCGACCGCAGATATAGTATTTGCGGCCTCACATATGCGCGTCGTGTATTAGCGGCCTTAGGAAAAATAATCAACACATAGAAGGTCGTACGGCACGAATACAATTTAACAACGCATCGCGCGATATGTGAGGCCGCAAATACTATATCTGCGGTCGCGTTCAAACGTGTATAACAGTTCCGCAGAGATATCCCAACCCGCTGCGCAAAGCGATCGAAAACTTCTCAAACTCAAACTGCAAACATATTTCGCATTCAAAATTGTTGCAAATTTATAAATGAAATATTTCGAAATTTTCAGCGCTGAAATTTGCCCGTGCCTTCCGCCGCCAGCTGATTGGGTGTTGTGGTGTATGCGTTGATACTCATATGTGCATTGCGGTTGTGTATTGTTATTGGTGGGTGTTAGCATTTATTAATTTGTGTGTGGCCTTGAGACGCTGTGGGAGAAGCTGGATTGGGATTCAAAGTGTTATCGGTGTATTGATGGTTTATTTTATTTCGTGCCGCTGCTGATGAGACCTTTCGATGCCCCTGCCAGTTGAGGGTGAAGAAGTCTATTTAAAACAAGCGTAGGAGAACGTCTAACACTAAACTAATATTTTTTAATTTGAACATGTTTGATGCTTCAACGACCTTCTAAGCATCATGTTGCACAGTCTAAAGTGACAATATTTTTTTTTTTATGTACAGACATTTTTGAATTGAACCCATACAAAAGAGGATTCTGGATTTGTTTATTATGGTGCGCGTATGGTGCTGCACATGTCTGTCCAGAACAAGCCAACAGGCTTAGAGTCGGTATCATGACGTCGATTGACCGGTATTGCCTTGGAGTGGGTTCGGATCGGTAGGTTCATGTTTTGGTCGAGTGCATTCCGTGCATTTGTCGCGTCACAGCGGTAGCCCGGCAGCAACAAAGTCAAGACAAACTCTTACCCGGGTGTGGACTTCTATGCTAATTTATTTTTATGATTATTATTATTATTATTGGCGTAATAGCCAACGCGATCATGCCGGCTGTTTTAGGACTTGAGTACCACGTAGCCTTATCCGGTGACTAATCCCTTGCTACGGCGGATGGTTCATACACGATTAGAACCCACGACAGGCATGCAGATGTGCGGAATGATGGCGGTGCCGCTGGCCCGCTCCTATCCAGTGTGCAACTTGCATACTGCCACACTGTCTCCTGCCCGGTGCATACGCAGCAGGCAGGGGGAAGGATGCACATTCACAGTAAAAAAAAAAAAAAAAAAACACCGTCCATGAACCATGAACCAGCGGTGGATCTAACGGTAGGCGGACTAGGCGGTCACCGAAGATCTCTAGTCTATAGTATGCCGTATGTCTACAAGTGGACAGAGTATTAGCGACAAGGGCCCCCGGAAAGATGGTCGTTGGGGGTCCGTGGCTGGAGAACCATTTGCACCTCCCCTCCCCCGCATGGCGACAACAATTTTAGGGCCTGTTTCCGATGATCGTTGAGGTCCCATCGGAAGGATCGTAGAGATCCCCTTCCGCCGGCAATTTAAGTATACTGTTCAATCTTCCAACAGCTGTGTGCCAGTACCCCCTCCTCCCGGTCATCAGTTACCATTTACAGGGGCCTCAATTCGTCTTTCCGCCTTTCATGAACACCTTCCTTTCCTTGACCAATGGATCATAACATTCCGGAAGAAATTACATTTGGTGACAGTTTTGCATACACACGCACACTCACAACCATGCGCAGGATGCTTAGCATATCTATTTAATCCACAACAGACGAAAGCAAAAGCTTAGTGTTAGAAACGTGTTAGAGCGATTTAGGGTTCTGCGCGTTGCACAGCAAACCCTCCAGCTTGAGCTGGCGTTTCCTTAGTCATTTTTACATTGCAGCAATTGAACTAATTGCGATTTTTTGGTTTGATTTGTGAAAATGCAACTTCATCGCCGCAATGTTTGTTAACGGCATTTTTAGGCGCCACAACAGCTCGCGAGCATTGACCACACGCGAGAAAGAGATGGCGCTATGGAGGGAAAAGGCACGGACGACGGCTGACAGCGATTGGCTGCTTGGCGCACCAACATATCCAAACCTTCGACAGCGCGCTCAGGCGAGGGGTATGAGGCGGAGCCAGGGACGGGTAGCTCGACGAGCTGCTTGACAAATTTGCCGTTGGAGCAAAGATAATGTATCTAGAAGGTTGAGTTTTATCGCTTTTGCTGGGCGACATTGTGGGACATCTTTCACTCTCTGCATATAAATTTCATTACCCCGCACCAGCCCTCCCCGATTTTTATAACGGAGCCCCCGGAACAGTTATGTCAAGTCGAGAAATGTCATTTTGCTCTGAACAACTTCACCTTGTCATTTTAAAACACCTTGCGTTGGACGGAAAAAGAAGGCATGATAAAATTCTCCGAACGCCATGATTTCTTCCGTCGCTTTGCACCGCGGGATGTTTTCAAGCGTTTACCCTAGCGATTCAAAACGCTCGAAAGTAGTAAGGAAAATAGAATATGTAGCGACCAGACCGCCATCTGGCGTGAGAATCGTGAGCGATCGTGACATCCAGGGACAAAGACACGGATCTCCGTGGAGCGCACTCACCAGGCACACGAATGTGTCAAAGTGACGTGCGCCGCGTGTCCAGCGCTACACTTCCTGCTGTCAGCGAGCACATTCTCTCTCTTGCGACCCAACCTCGAAAGCGAACAGACCTCTTCCTTCGCTCCGCGCTCGAAAATTCCTCAACGTGAAACCCTCTCGAACGAACGTGCGCAACCGTTCATAATATAGTGTAAAATAAAGTTCCTTATTACCTACTCACGAAACCCAACGCGTTCGCGACATAAAAAATTAGGGACCACTTTTGTGGCGCCCCTAAAACTGGTGACCCCGACGTGATCGCGTGCGCGAGTGAGTGAGTGGTAAACTGACGAACACCGTGTCCAGCCGGAAAAAACGTGTTTCCATTGTTCCACGGTCCGGACCGACGGCAACGTTCCCCCCATCATCGAGGAGCGGCCGACCACGAAGGAGGCACCACGCAAGCGCAGCCAGCGAAAAAAACCCCCGTGCACAAACCCCGAACCCACGTGAGTGCAAATCGACACCGAAGGTGGCCGACAGTGAAGAACACTGTTCTGGAACATTTTTCCCCGACGGAGCGACCGATCCTAGCGGAAAAGTTTCCTCTCGGTGCTGAGCGATCGCCGAACATTTTGCTGACACACCCCGCGCCGTGTCGCACACCCGCCGAGCATTTTGGTACCCGTACGTGTTTGCGCACCCGCCGATCATAACCTCACACGTACCGCCGAGCGCGCTCCAGACCCACGCGGTTTTTGTGTGTGCACCGTGTGTGTGTGTGTGTGGGTGAATGTGCGCAGGCCGACACCGAGCGGATTGCGTCAGAATTTTGCTCGAGCTACGTTCGTGAATTTTTTCGACCGTGCACCGAAGACGTCGTCAGCGCACGCAGCCATCGTTCTCTTCTCGCCGACACCATCGACCGAACGCCACCGAAGATCATCGCCCCTCGTTTCTCACACCACCGTCATCGACGAACGCAGCCAACGAGCGACTAATCCTAACACGATCGACCGCGTGTGCGGATTTTTCTTCGCCGAAGGATCGACCTAGCCAACCTCAGCTGGACTTGCCTGCGCCCCGCCACTAAGGTAAGATCCACCCTTTTTTAACTAACCTTAGTCGTAAGGATGTTGCACAGTCCGCCGGTCCGCGACGTATCGACTCCCGATGGCGTAACCCCGAGTGCCGATCCAGCCGCGAGTGGATCCAAATCGCCTCACGTACCAACACCGCCCGTTCCGAATACCCCGCGCGTAGCAGGGCCGTCCGCCTGCGACGCCATGTTTATGCCGCCCGAATCGCAGATTGACACTTTGAATGCCATGCAGCTGAAACCACCGGAGATGGACACCACTGACATTCAAACCTTTTTCTTCGCATTGGAAAACTGGTTCGATGCGTGGAATATCACCACGAACCAACATATTCGCCGTTTTAACATTCTTAGAACGCGTATACCGCTTCGTGTCCTTCCTGAGCTTCGCCCCCTGTTGGAGAACATTCGACAGTACGCTACGGACCGTTACGAGGTAGCAAAGCGTGCAATAATTGAGCATTTTGAAGAGTCGCAACGAAGCCGTTTGCATCGTCTGCTTGCCGAAATGAACCTCGGGGACCGAAAACCATCGCAGCTATTAGCGGAGATGCGCCGCGCCGCAAATGGAGCAATGACGGACTCTATGCTGATAGATTTGTGGATCGGCCGTCTCCCGCCATACGTCCAGTCCGCCGTTATTGCCACTAACACGGATACCAACGAGCGAGCTAAAGTAGCAGACTCTGTTATGGATTCGTTCGCGTTATACCACCGAACGGGCCCGTACCAAACCATCCACGAAGTACGCAACGAGGACTTCGAACGTCTTTCTCGGCACGTAACGGAATTAGGTCAGCGCTTGGACGCCGTACTGAGCAAGCTCAACGAACGAGAACGCGCGCGACCACGCTCACGTACCCGGCAACGTCAACCGAACCAGGATGCGGTAACACCCAGCGGACACTGCTATTACCACACGCAATACGGGCAAGCGGCGCGGAACTGTCGTCCCCCTGCTCCTTCAACAGTCGGCGGCAGGGTAGTAACTCGGCCAGTGCTTCCGATTGACGCTTAACCAGAGGCCAACCTCAACAGATACACGTACTTTCGACCCATAGCTATCGTCTCGTAATAACCGATCCAAAAACTAACATCAAATTCTTAATCGATACCGGTGCAGACGTTTCAGTAATCCCTCGACAACACAGTTCCGTCCCGAGTAAACCCTCCACCATGAAGCTGTTCGCCGCTAATTCTACACCAATCCAGGTTTACGGAGAGTCGCTCTATACTCTCGATTTGGGACTTCGCCGATCTTTCCTTTGGAACTTCATCATCGCAGACGTGGGGACAGCGATTATTGGAGCCGATTTTCTCCAACATTTCCATCTGCTCGTGGACTTGCGCAAAAATGTCTTGTCGACGCCTTAACGAACGTACGTTCTACCGGAGTGCCGAGCCAAAACCCGTCGGAACCAACCGTAAAAGTATGTGATTCCACCTCACCGGTCGCCACTCTCCTAAAGGAATTTCCCGGGTTAACTGCACTATCCACTCCTGGCACCTTACGGCAGTCCGAAGTGACGCACCGAATCGAAACGACGGGGCAACCAACATTCGCAAGACCTCGCCGATTACCACCCGAAAAGTACGCAGCTGCCCGCAAAGAGTTCGAATCACTCGTCCAGCTCGGAGTATGTCGCCCCTCGAATAGCAGCTGGGCCAGCCCGCTACATATGACAAAAAAGGCCGACGGCACCTGGCGCCCTTGTGGTGATTACCGCGCCCTAAATGCAAAAACCGTACCCGACCGTTATCCACTACCGTTTTTACAGGACTTCACGATGCATTTGCAAGGCAAGATCATATTTTCCAAGGTCGATTTGCACAAAGCATACCACCAGATACCAATTCATCCGGATGATATAGCGAAGACAGCCATCACGACACCCTTTGGACTTTACGAGTTCACTACCATGCCCTTCGGATTGAGGAACGCAGCGCAAACATTCCAACGCCTTATCCATGATGTCCTACGAGGACTCGAGTTTGTTTTTCCGTATATCGACGATATGATCGTAGCATCAACGTCCGAGGCAGAACACCACGAACACTTACGCCAACTTTTCGAACGATTGGAGAAGCACCAACTAGCCATCAATCCAGCCAAGTGCGAGTTCTACCGGAACGAGATTTCCTTTCTAGGCCATCTGGTCAACGCTTCTGGTATTCGTCCTCTCCCCGATCGAGTCCAAGCCATCAGCGAGCTGCCACAGCCAACGACGATTATGGAGTTGAAGAAGTTCCTCGCCATGATAAACTACTACCGACGTTTTCTGCCGCACGCCCTGGAAACGCAAGGTATACTTCTCGAGATGACTCCAGGTAACAAAAAGAAGGACAGAACGCCATTAACCTGGTCGCTAGAAGCTTCCGAAGCATTCGCCCAATGCAAAGAGCAACTGAAACGTGCAACGTTATTGGCACATCCCGTGAAGAACGCCGAACTTTCTCTATGGACCGACGCTTCAGATTTCGCAGCCGGAGCCGTACTTCACCAACGCACCAACGAAGACCTGCAACCACTAGGCTTCTTCTCGAAACGTCTCGAAAAGGCACAGCAAAAGTACTCGACCTATGACCGAGAACTTACCGCCATCTATCTCGCCATACGACACTTCCGATACCAGCTAGAGGGTCGGGAATTCTGTATTTATACAGACCACAAGCCTCTAAGCTTCGCCTTCCGACAAACGCACGACAATGCTTCACCTCGACGAGCCCGGCAGTTAGACTTCATTGGCCAGTTTTCCACCGACATCCGTCACATCGCCGGAAAAGACAACGTTACAGCCGATCTGCTCTCCCGCATAGAGACAGTGCACGCGACACCGACCATCGATTATGAGCGATTAGCAGAAGAACAAGAGCGCGACCCTGAACTTTCCGACATTCTCAGTGGGAAAATTCAGACGGACCTGTTCCTGCAGAAGACACCAATACCGGGAAGCCCCAAGTCACTCTACGCCGACTGCCCTGGAGGTATCATCAGACCGTACATCACCCGATCGTTTCGAACACAACTTCTCCACGCCGTACATGATCTCAGTCATCCCGGAGCCCGCGCCACAGCTAGACTAATAACAGAGCGTTTCGTGTGGCTCAATGCAAGGAAGGAATCCCAGGACTTCGCTCGGAACTGCTTAGCCTGCCAGCGCGCTAAGGTAGGAAGGCACGTCAAAAGCCCCTTGATACCGTACCCTGCAACAACAGCGAGGTTCAGTCATATCAACGTAGACATAATTGGACCATTTCCCATCAGTAACGGTAACCGATACTGCCTTACGATAATCGACCGATTTACTCGCTGGCCAGAAGCAATACCGATCTCGGATATCACCGCATCTACCGTCGTATCAGCACTACTATTCCACTGGATCGCCCGATTCGGAGTTCCGGCGCACGTAACAACGGACCAAGGGAGACAATTCGAATCCTCCTTGTTCAAAGAGTTGACGAAAGCCCTAGGAACGAAACACATCCGTACGACAGCCTATCACCCGCAGGCAAATGGAATAATCGAGAGGTGGCACCGCACTCTTAAAGCAGCAATCACCTGCAAAGACACCGCAAGATGGAGCGAACACCTACCGCTAATACTGCTTGGGCTACGAACCACGTTCAAAAATGACATCAACGCCTCGCCAGCCGAACTTGTGTATGGAACGACGTTGACCATCCCGGCAGAATTCTTCATCGCGAAACCGCAAAATGCCCTCGCCAACCAATCCGACTTCGCCAAAACGTTAGAGGAGACGATGAGCAGCATTCGACCACAGAGCACCGCTTGGCATACCAACCGCACACCGTTCGTGCATTCCGATCTGAACAAGTGTACTCACGTGTCCATACGCGACGACACCGTCCGACCTGTACTAACTACACCTTACCACGGTCCATATAAGGTTCTTACACGCAATCCTAAGTCTTTTCAGATACTCCTACGTGGACAGCCAACGCTGGTCTCGATCGACCGCTTAAAACCAGCGTATGGCGCAGAAGAGGAAGCCACCCCGGCCCCGCAGTGCTCGTGGGAAGGGCTAACGACAAACCTGCTGCCGCCAATAACCGACCACTCGGAAACTCTGCCGTTACCGGACGTCCAGGCAAATTCGGACCGCAGAGACGCCACCGCAGCCTCCAAACCGACGTCACGCGAACAACCAGTGCGTAATCAGACGACACCCGCACCACCATCGCACCCGACGACATCGAGACAAACCGACCGAGCCACCGTCGACGCCCCACCACCCTCCATCCTACGCCGCAACGACCAGACGGTATCGACCGGCGTCACCAGGTCTCAGCGGAAGGTCATCATACCTCTACGTTACCGGTGACACCGCTCTAGGAGGGGAGTACTGTAGCGACCAGACCGCCATCTGGCGTGAGAATCGTGAGCGATCGTGACATCCAGGGACAAAGACACGGATCTCCGTGGAGCGCACTCACCAGGCACACGAATGTGTCAAAGTGACGTGCGCCGCGTGTCCAGCGCTACACTTCCTGCTGTCAGCGAGCACATTCTCTCTCTTGCGACCCAACCTCGAAAGCGAACAGACCTCTTCCTTCGCTCCGCGCTCGAAAATTCCTCAACGTGAAACCCTCTCGAACGAACGTGCGCAACCGTTCATAATATAGTGTAAAATAAAGTTCCTTATTACCTACTCACGAAACCCAACGCGTTCGCGACATAAAAAATTAGGGACCACTTTTGTGGCGCCCCTAAAAATATGAAGTAGCCGTCTACTTCCCGTTCTACTTTGGTTGCTTAAAATCAGAAAAATGTAGAACATGTGGGTTCCAGGAAAGAGCAAAAAATGAGTTCTCGAGTGTCACCACACACACACACACACGCGACGACTAACTCACGCTTACGTTCTTTGTTCTGCCCCCCCCCCTCACTCGCCCCACAGATCTATTTTTAGATCATCACACTTCCATCGACGGCGGTCGATGTGACGGTGTGTGTCGTCTAGTGTGTGTTGTCGATTTGGTCAGAAGAACTTTTTCTTTCACACCAAATCTCTGATGTCGCCGTTCCGATTTAACCATCGCGACTTTGATCAGTGCGCGCGGTTAAAACGACCTTTTGTATTGTGTTGTACGTAGCGTGCGCGCCAAAATTGTAAGAGTGCGCGGAGAGTGTATGTGGGAGTGTGGGGGTGGGGGAGTGAGAGACAGAGACAAATTTCGCTACACATTAACACATACATTCTCACTGCACGGGTTGAACTGCGAATACTCAGTTCTGAGAGAATATACTCGAGCGCTCGCGCATGAGTGTAAGCAAGCGCGGCATAGAGGATAGAGGAAGACAAACGATTATTTTGCTCCAAGCTTTCTACTTTTGTCCCGTTGGGTATATGAGACAATGCCCGCACAACAAAATCGAGCAGGTGAACGCATTTTTGAAGTCGTCCCGAATTCACCTATGTCGGATCAACGGCCAGTTCCGACAATAGCATGGATGAGTTGCGAGCAAGGACGCTGGCTGGCAACCGGTCATTCTTCTTCTTCTTCTATTTGGCATAACGTCTAACGAGGACATGTCGGCCTGTACAGACTTTCGAGACTAAATTCATTATCACGCAGCCGGATAGTCAATCCTTGTTACGGAGGAATGGTCCATTCCAGGCTTGAACCCCTGACGGGCATGTTATTGAGTCGTTGGAGTTGACGATTGTACCACGGGACCGCCTCATTACCGGTTATTATACTGCCTGAAAAATCAGTCAATGACCTCAATGAACCTGTCGCAACGGACGAAGCAGGGATTATATAGCACCTATATAATACCGGTTCTCACATACGTCTCTGAGACATGGGCACTGTCCAAACCTGATGAAACCCTTTTGGTCGCGTTCGAGAAGATGATGCTCAGAAGAATTCTTAGCCCCGTATGTGTGGAAGGACAATGGAGGAGCCGTTATAACGACGAGCTGCAGGATGGCATCACTTCCGTGAGGCGTTTTTGGTGGGGTGGCCATGTTGTATGCATGGAAACGAACGACCCAGCGTAAAGTCTTTTCCGCCATTTTCGCCTGTAATGATTGTTTTAAAAATGAAAACCAAAGTATGTAAAAAAATTTCAAACATTGGGGCCAGACATTGAGTCAGTTTTTTGTATGGAGTTTGACAGTTGGAGGCTGAAATCATGTAAACACTCCATACAAAACCACACAAAATACTAGCCTGCAATTTGCAGTCTAGATTATTCTGACCTCAAAGCTGAAATTAGATTCTAGTATCTGCTCGAAAACACGGTGTTGTTTACATTTACCCCAAGGTACATTTAAGAGATCACGTGGTGGAATCTAGAATCAAAGTGTATGTAGTCCAGGTGGTCTCATAGTATATTTTTTAAAACCAAATTTGAATATCACTTTTGATAGGATGGGTGAAAACTTTTGTTCAAACAAGCTTTCTTGAGGCTTGACGAATACTCAAATCACTCTTAAAATCTTCATTCAGAAGCAGAACCGATAAAAATCAGCCTTATAAATTCATACACCTTGGGATAAGCCCACCTGTATATTATACCTACTTAGAAAGCTGCTCGAAAACTGCTATACAATGCAAACACAATGACAGGCTGAAATTTCAGCCTAAGAACTTACAACGGAAAGGGCCCCATTATTTGTAAATTGCCATGAGAACCTTATCAAATTTGTGAACAACGGTTCAAAAACCGACACAAAAACCTCAACAACGATTTTATAGCATATTCTAAATATTTGTTGCTGTTATATCTTCTTCTTCTTCTTTGGCTCAACAACCGATGTCGGTCAAGGCCTGTCTGTACCCACTTGTGGGCTTGGCTTTCAGTGACTAATTGATTCCCCCCATAGCAGGATAGTCAGTCCTACGTATGGCGACGCGGTCTATTTGGGGATTGAACCCATGACGGGCATGTTGTTAAGTCGTACGAGTTGACGACTGTACTACGAGACCGGCCACATACAAGGGCTGTTATATACTAAGGATTTAATCCTAGCCTAATATTTTTTTTCCTCCTACTACCTACATCATTGGGGATGTTCTCTTCGACTACAAAGGCGCCCGTAGCCGTCTGCTTGTAACGTTTGGTCGAGAATTCGTAAGGTAGTTTATGAGCCTAAATAAGGGCTGGCTGAAGTAATGTGTTATTTACTACATTAGATAAATATTTGCAATTCCGGTAAGAATACATGCAAATTAAGAGAAAAAAACTGGGAAATGGGAAATAAGACAAAAATAGATACATTACCTTTTTTCGTGTGCGATGTTGCAGTGCATCAAACCATCAAAATAATTAAAACTGATCCATTAATAACAATTAAAACAGTATTTATTTATTTCTTTAAAATATTGAAATTGTTTTTAGGCTTGGGGCATTACTGACATTTCAATAGTCGATTGCGGACATATTTCCTTATCGAATCCGATTAGGCAATCTTTGTATCGGTACGAAGATACATTAAATGGAGGGAAACCAAAGGCTTCAACAGTTGCTGAAAGATTATTAGAAATTAATCCATCCGCGGTAAACGATTCACTTTTATATTGTTGACTTTAAATGTTTTTAAGTGAAAATTGAAATTAAAAAAAAAAAATATTTTTTGTAGAAAATTACCGGAATAAATTTGAAAATTCCCATGCCTGGACATCCCGTTGGACTAGGAAACGAAGTAAATGAGACGAGAGAGATATTGACCAAGCTTATAAATCTCATACAACAACATGATGTCATTTACTTACTGACGGACTCGCGTGAAAGTCGTTGGTTACCAACAATGCTTGGTCGGTTTTATAACAAGGTGAATCATTTAACTCTTAACCGCGATTAAGAGGAACCGCGATATATATATATATATATATATATATATATATATATATATATATATATATATATATACATATATATATACCTTTCCTTTTTTGTATGACACAGATTGTTATGAATGCAGCTCTCGGATTCGATTCTTACCTTGTTATGCGACATGGATTTCAAACAAACAACATCATGGAAGCAGAAGGCGATACTAATCTCTCGTCGACAGTTATTGCAGGATTTCATAAGATCAACTGCTGTGATTTAGGATGTTACTTTTGCAATGACATTGTTGCTCCTGGGAATGTACGTGTATTTGTATATGTTATTCCCGATTGCTTTTGTATTGGGTGCATGTTTTTTATGCTTTTTCTTTTATTATCAGTCGATGAAGGATCGTACATTAGATCAACAGTGCACTGTTACGAGACCAGGTGTATCGAGTATGGCTTCAGCATTAGCAGTAGAATTGATGATATCGATCATTCAACATGGGTAAGTAAAAAGACATTTATTTTAGTCTAATCGATGTGTTTCAAGAATGGCTTCAGTATTAGCACAATAATTCTTGATATCGCTCATTCAACATCGGGATATCGAACATTGTTTATTATTAATTTCTCCATTTTTTTTTTGAGCAACTCGTGGCTTCGAGAATCGGTCTAAATTAGTTGCACTTGAACCGTTCTGTACAAACGGTGTTCAGGTTGTTTTGCATAATTTGCTGATTTTTATTTACTGGTAATGTTTATATGTGTTTTCATTGTTTTTTTATTCAGTAGGAACGGCTACGGCCGTATTGTTTAACGCTCCATAGTTATGTGAAACTGAAACTAAAAAAATCAAAATGTCAATGAAAGCCAAGTCCATTACTGGTTTAGGCAGGCCTTCACCGACAACGGCTGTTATGCCAAAGAAGAAGAAGAATATGTGTTTATGTGCCAAAGAAGAAGAAGAATAGCGTTTAGTTCAATTTTCTTTATTTTTACTTTTCCAAATCGGTCTCTCTCAAAATGGGCGCCAAACAGAATGATCGTTTACGCCAAGGAATTCTGACAGCTCTCTTGATGACAGCTCGTACTCTGCGTACGAGCCACGCGAACTGCACAGTGGGCTGCTACAGTACTCCCCTTCGAGACTAGGATACGTACTGTTGAAGATGGGTAGGAAACACCACTCTTCGGCCTGAACGAGTGGTCTTAGTCGGTGGTAACTCAGAAGAACTGGTAGGTGGAGCAGGAACACTTGCAGAAGATTCTTGTAGGATGTGGGCTGGTTTGAGGCGGTCTATTGATATAGATACTGTACGACCTTTCACGTTGATCTTGAAGATTTTTTCTGTTCGATCCATAACCTCATAAGGCCCTTCGTACGGTGGTGAAAGTGTTGGTCGTATGGAATCATTGCGAATAAAGACGAATTTACATGATTTTAGTTCGGTGGGAATAAAAATATTCCGAGAACCATGCCATGAGGTTTGTCTGGGGCGTAATGATCGCATGGCATTTCGTAAATTAGCAACAAACTCAGCTTCATTTGTTGTTTCGCCAATATAGTTGAAAAATTCAGAGGGGATACGAAGTGTGGTACCATAAACCATCTCAGCTGGTGATGCTTTAATATCTTCTTTGTATGTTGTTCTTAAGCCAAGTAGTATCACTGCGAGATTTTCACACCAGTGTTCATTATCGTGGCAGAGAAGAGCTGCTTTAAATGTTCTATGGAATCTTTCGATGATTCCATTGCTTTGAGGATGGTATGCAGTTGTACGCAGGTGTTGAACCTAACAGGCGGTTTAATTCCAAGAAGAGTGATGACTCAAATTGTCTACCTTGATCAGAAGTAATATATTTGGGTACGCCAAAACGCGCAATCCATCCCGAAACTAGAGCATCAGCTATTGTAGAAGCAGTCATGTCCGGAATAGGTAAAGCCTCTGGCCATCGAGTAAATCTATCGATTATAGTCAAGCAGTACCTATTTCCTCTGCTGATTGGAAAAGGACCGACTATGTCGATGTTAATATGGGAAAATCGATCGTCTGGAGAAGGGTATTGAGATAATGGTGATTGAGTATGCCTTGATATTTTTGAACGTTGGCATTGTATACAACTTCTCGCAAAGGCAATGCTATCTTTTCGAATATTTGGCCAAACGAATCTTTCGGTCATCAATTTGGCTGTGTTTCGTGTCCCAGGATGCGATGATTAAGTACCGCTCGCAGCGCAATATTTCGAAATGATGGTGTGACATACGGCCGAATACGATTAGTAGAGCAATCACAATATAATTGTGTGTTGCTGCCTGGAATCTCAATTAATTTTAATTGCAGCGACGATTCAATTGTACCTTGCAATATCTTGCGGAGTTCCTCGTCATTTTTTTGATCATTTGCCAGCGCAACAAAACCCATCGAAGGCAATGTGTGTATAGCTGATATGCGAGACAGCAGATCGGCGACGATATTTTCTGTACCATTTATGTGGCGTATGTCAGTAGTTATTTGGCCTATGAAATCTAGTTGACGGGCTTGCCGATCAGAAGCTTTGTCGAGTTTTTGGCGAAATGCATATATAATGGGTTTATGATCAGTGTAAATATGACAGCTGCGCCCTTCCAGCATATACTTAAAGTGACGCACTGCCAAATATATTGCTGATAATTCTCGATCGTAAGTACTATACCGCAGTTGCGCTTTATCAAATTTTTTGGAAAAGAATCCCAGGGGTTGAACCTTTCTCTCCACAATTTGATGTAATACAGCACCAGCGGCAATGTCTGAGGCATCCACCCAAAGAGAAAGCTCAGCAGATTTAGCAGGATGAGATAATAAGGTGGCTTGTGTGAGTTGTTGTTTACATTGATCGAAAGCTGCAAGAGTGTTTTCAGTCCAGGACAAAGGAGAGCAGTTGTAGTTGTTTCCTGACCGATAGAGCTAATATTTCGCAGGCTCATAGATTCGACAATAGCATCAGCTATAGTCGTCTTGTCAGCGGCATCACCACGCGAAGCGATTACTGCTGCTTGGGCGTGAGCAGGAAGTCGAGCTGCCCATAAGTCTAGCAGCAAGGTGTCCCCTAGAGAATCGCCGGCAACTCGCTTCATCTCGTTAAAAAGATGGCTAGGCTTTAAATTTCCAAGGGGCATTTCAGACAACACACGATGCAAACGCCGCTGCTGGCTGTCAGCGAAATGTTCCGTCAGCTTTGATTTGATATATGCGTATTTTCCACTAGTTATTCTAGGTATTCTAGCGTATTTTCCACTAGTTAGGAGTATTCTCGACAATTGTGCGAAGTTCACCAAGTTTCTGCGGGGGAACCTGAGCCATGACGATATTGTACCGTTGAGAGTCATGTTGGGCGGTGATTCCAGATGCAGCAAACCAAAACTCAAGGGACATAAAATATGCGTCAATGTTGGTGTCGGCCATAACTGGTGGGTTAAGACGCGGGGTAGCAATTGCTGCAACAGTCGCGGATGATGATGATGATGATGCTACACTTTCACCAGCATAAACATGCTGAGCACACGGTACAGCTGCGTTCTCGTTCTCCATTGTTTGTATTAGTTCGTAATTGTGAAAAATATTGACGGATCACGTCGGGGTCACCACTTTAGCGTTTAGTTCAATTATCTTTATTTTTACTTTTCCAAATCGATCTCTCTCAAAATGGGCGCCTAACAGAATGGTCGTTTACGCCAAGTAATTCTGACAGCTCTCTTGATGACAGCTCGTACTCTGCGTACGAGCCACGCGAACTGCACAGTGGGCTGCTACATGTGCGATATAAAATTTGTGTATGCTAGTTAATTTGGCCCGGTTACAGAATTCTTCTTCATCTTCTTTGGCACAACAACCGTTGCCGGTCAAGGCCTTCCTCTACCCACTAGTGAAAATGAGCTTTTCTTTCAGTGACTTATTGTTACCATAGCAGGAGAGTTAGTCCTACGGTACCCCTACCCATACCAAGACACGGTGTATTCAGGGCTTGATCCCATGACGGCTACAGGATTAAACAATGTAATTTTAGGGATATTTAATAGCTTAAGAATGCACACAAAGGTCTTCTTAAGACAACGCAAATCGCAAGTGCCTCTTACGCTTTGTTTGTAATAGCTTTTTCGAACCAATCAAACCCTTAGAATTCCATTCCCGCAGGTGATAGAAAACTCATCCATCGAACCCATCATACCGTCAACTCCATACAATTTTGACCGGAGTTCGATGGGTAGCTGAATCGCTTCGCGTGGTGATTTTTCTGAGACTGAAGATTGTCATGTGTAATAGGCGGATGGATACAGAAATTGGTTCAGAACCCATACCGATTCTAGTACTGTTGTCAAATCCATATCCTTCTTGCAACTTTTAAATAACCCGCATTCAATTCGACTCTAATTCCAGGTCTTATAGTTGATCAATAACTTACATAGGCCATCTCGAACCCATACCTGCCATGAACCTTATCCTGATCCCCTTTTCCATCCATAGTTTTCTGAGTATGGTTACTAGGATCATTTCAAGCACATTGCATCAAATTCAAGAAATAGAGAAAGCAGACAAATTTCACCCTAACAACGAATAGAAAAAGGGAGAATTCAATCTAGAGCGTAGGGTGCATATTAGAGAGTTGGTGGAATAATGCTCACAGAACATGGCGATGTGTGACAACCCTTACATTTTCATAGCCAAAAGTAAGCGACTTCAATAAAAAAACGTAAAAAAATAATAAATAAAATAATAAAAAAATAATCTTGAAAAATCTCGGATTACCATCCCAAAATATAAAAAAAGGCTTGAAGCTTATAAGCGCCCCTGAAAGTCATTCATTTGCAAATAGTTTACCAACCATATGCATTATGGTGTTTAAATAAAATAATTATAGTGATTATTCATTTTTGGTACATCATGTGCGTTTTAAGTATCTTAAGGTTAGAATACCAGTTCTGATGGTGTTGCTAAGCGTTTTCATGATTTTCTAGATATCGACATGGTTGCATCAGAATGGTCAAAGAATTTTGTAATGTTTTTGAAAAATGTTATCCAGAAAGTTGGTAAATCTTTTGGATCTTTTTCAATATTTTGGGCGATAAAAATCCAAAAAAACTAAAAAATATATTTAATTTTTTAAAATAATGGTTTGCCTGTCAATACTAAATAACTGAACTCGATAGGAATCGACTTCATGTAAGGGTATGAAAGAAATAGTTACACAGTCAGTTTTAGTCAGATAGTCATTTAAAATTTCGATTTATAAAGATTCGCAAGAATATAAATAGATAGAACACATTGTTAACCTACAAACCCCGTCAATTGTGTACGTCAATACGTCAAACTATTTAACGCAATACGTTAAAAATACCTGCGAAAATTTGGTTGTCAACTTTACGGTTAATCTGGCGTCTTAAATTTCCCCTATCATACGTTATCACACGGGGGAAAATACAGGGTTTACCAAGTCACTTTGCGATGTGAGCTGCACAATTCATCTCACTTGAGAGGTATTTCTATTCTGAAGTGCTACTTCATTTGGCCCGAAATAATTTTCTATTCCGCCGCATTCATTTTCATCCATTATATGAAGTCTTTTCGCGCGTGTTTGTATGTGTGCGTGCGTTTGGAAACCCCAAAACTATTTTATTCTGATGCGTACATTTTCATCCGCTGCGGCTACAAAGTCCATGCATTTTCGATCTCGCTACCTGAGAGACAACACAACCATTGGCATTGGCATCTTTGCGATCGGCTCTGCTGTTGGGGGTATTAAAAAGACACACGATCTAAGCAAACGTGCGTGTGATATGTTGCACATTTATTTCTAATTCAGCTAGCGGGCGCAAGTGGAAACAACATTTTGAAGTGAATCCATACAAAAGAGGATTCTGGATTTGTTTATTACGGTGCGCGTATGGTGCTGCACCTGTCCGTCCAGACTCTGGTGGCTTGTTGGTTTGGAGTAGTTATTATGACGCCGATTGCCGACAGTCCTTCCCCGAGTGTGGACTGCTATGTTAAATTCTTCTTCTTCTTCTTCTTCTTCTTATTATTATTATTATTATTATTATTATTGTCATTATGGCCTACGCGATCATACCGGCCTATTCAGGACTTGAGTACCACGTAGCCGGATAGTCAGCTCTTGCTACGGCGGACGGTTCATACGCGGTTAGAACCCACGCCGGGCATGCAGATGTGAGTAATGAGGTGCCGCGGGATCGCTCCTATCCAGCGTGCAACTTGCATACTGCCACACTGTCTTCTGCCCGATGCATACGCTGCAGGCAGGGGGAAGAATGCACCTCCACGATAAAAAAAAACCCAGTCATGAACCAGCGGTGGACCTAACGGTAGGCGGACTAAGCGGTCGCCGAAGATCTCTAGTCTGTAGTATGCCGTATGTCTACAAGTGGACAGATTATTAGCGACAAGGGCCCCCGGAAAGATGAACGTTATGGCTCCGTGCCCCCCCCCCATCCGCCGGCAATTTAAGTATACTGTTCAATCTTCCAACAGCTGTGTGTCAGTACCCCCTGCTCCCGGTCATCAGTTACCATTGACAGGGGCCTCAATTCGTCTTTCCGCCTTTCATGAACACCTTCCTTTCTTTGACCGATTGATCATAACATTCCGGAAGAAAACACATTTGGCGAAAGTGTTGCACACACACGCACGCTCACACCCACGCGCAGATGGCTCAGGATATCTATGTAATCTACAGCATACGAAAGCAAAAGCTTAGGGTAACAAAGTTATGCTTGATGCTTAACACGTTCAGCACGATGACATGTCCCAGGGACTACCAGTGAACTTTCCAGGATGCCGGTATCATAATCAGCTTGCGTTCTAGATGCCGGCCGAACGGAATGTTGGTGGAAATCAGCGCCGGGCTGAACGTGTTAATGCGAATTAGGGTTCTGCGCGTTGCACAGCAAACCCTCCAGCGTAAACTAGCGATTCCTTAGTCATTTTTACATTGCAGCAATTGAACTTATTGCGATTTTTTAGTTTGATTTGTGAAAATGCAACTTCATCGCCGCAATGTTTGTTAACGGCATTTTTGACGCCACAACAGCTCGCGAGCATTGACCACACGCGAGAAAGAGATAGCGCTATGGGGGGAAAAAGCACGGACGACGGCTGACAGCGATTGGCCGTGTGACGCACTAACACATTCAAACCTTCGACAGCGCGCTCAGGCGAGGGGAATGAGGCGGAGCCAGGGACGGGCAGTTCGACGAGCTGCTCGACAAATTTGCCGTTGGAGAGAAAAGGAAGGCATGATAAAATTCTCAGAACGCCATAACGCCTTCCGTCGCTTTGCACAGCGGGCTATCGCTACCTTGCTTGCTGACTAACCTTTGAGGTCGGAGTCGCGACAGCGATAGATGTGCTGCTGGGGACACGGATTTCCAAGCCTAATTATGCCATATTGCCACCAGCGATTACACCACAGAACCCCCCACCAGTGGCGGAGTCGCGATCAACAATACTAATTGTGTGTCGCTGGTTGTAATTCGGTTGTAGTTTTAATTGTCCACCAAGAACCGAACACCCTTTTTTTTGTATTTTTCTTTTTGGGAGAGACCTTCCATTTCAAACGCAGGTTTTATACGGTCTATAGCGGCATGTTCACCGTGAAAAATTTTCTACATCTCCGAACCACCTCATATGGTCCTTCATACGGTGCCTGTAGGCTCTTCTTTACTTTATCTACACGCACAAAAACATGCTTACATGTATCCAAACCTTTCGGTATATATGTGGTTGTGCTATCATTTAGTTGGGTAGGATTTGGATCAATTCGTCTAAATGCTTCTTTTAATTTTTGGATAAAATCCGGCAAGTCTTCTATTGTTTTTGGAGCAGAAGGTATGAATGCTTCGGATGGCAGCCGCAGGCTTTCTCCGTATACCATTTCTGCTGGTGATCCATTCAAAGCGTCTTTGTATGCTACGCGAATGCCCAGTAGAATCAAGGGCAGACGCGAGATCCAATGAGTAGTGTCTTCACACGCTTTTAATGCAGATTTTAAATGGCGATGAAATCGCTCAACCATTCCGTTGGCTTGAGGGTGGTATGCAGTCGTTTTGATGTGATTTGTTCCCAGTAATTTTGTCAGTTCTTCAAATAACTTTGATTGAAACTGTCTACCTCTATCGGTAGTAATTGTTAATGGGCACCCAAACCGTGGAATATAATTCCTAACGAAAGTTTTTGCCACCGTTAATGCTGAGATATCAGCCATAGGGTAACACTCCGGCCAACCCAACGAGTGAACCGATCCACGATGGGAAAAACCTTTCTGATAAGAGTTTCCGTGAGGCACGAATGCCTGGATGAGACCAATTGTGCAAGCTGTAAAATGTTGATTTCCTTAGAGAAAGAGGGACATATAACCTATTACGCCCTGTGGATGACTCAAACATTAGGTTGTTCTTATCGAGAATCAGCCCATTCAATTTATATTTGGAGTCTTCCCTTTTATCTTTTAACATTCTTTGTAGCTGATCATCTATTTGTTAATATTTGGCAAAATTTTCGTAAGAAATTTCTGTGATTGATTCGGAATCTCCGACTCGGGATAGGGCATCAGCAACGACATTATTCTCGCCAGTAATATATCTAATGTCCGTTGTGAATTGCGAAATAAAATCTAGTTGCCTACTTTGTCTCGGCGATTTCTCTGCTTTGGACATGAGGGCATGGACTAGTGGTTTATGGTCAGTATAGACCGTAAATATTCTGCCTTCTAGGAAAAGTCGAAAGTGCTTAATTCCTAGAGTTATTGCAAGCAATTCTCTGTCGAATGTGGAGTACCTCTGTTCCGTGGGCATTATCATTTTGGAGAAAAACGCAAGAGGTTCCGGTATTCCCTGGTTGACTTGCTGCAAAACTGCCCCAACGGCAAAATTGGATGCATCAGTCGTCAGTGTGTAAATGGCGTCACACTTAGGATGCACAGGCATGGTGGCGTTCGATAGCTCACTTTTGATGTGTTTTAGGGCCTCCTCGCATTCGTCTGACCATACGAATTCTTTTTTGCTCTTTTTGCTGTGTTCCTTCACCAGTTTGTGTAGCGTTCTTAACTTGTGTGAAACATTGGGAATAAAGCGATGGTAATAGTTTACCATTCCCAAGATTCTTTGAAGTTGTTTTACAGTAGTTGGCGCGGGAAAGTTGCAAATTATTTCAATTTTATCCGAGGTTGGACTTATTCCCTTTTCACAAATGGTGTGACTTAGGAAATCGATTTTATTAACACCAAACACACATTTTGATGGCTTGAGTTTTATGTCGTGGTCCGTTAAACGTTTTAGAACCATATGTACGTGCTCTAAATGGGACTCACGCGACGGGCTGGCGATCAAAATGTCGTCAATGTAGACGAATACAAAATCTAGGTCGTGGAAAATGTTGTTCATTAGTCGTTGGAAGCTTTGACTCGCATTTCTGAGACCAAAGGGCATCCTCAAGAATTAGAATAACACAAACGGTGTAGTTATCGCCGTTTTGTGAACGTCTTCCTCGGCTACCGGTATGATGTGATATGCCCGCACGATATCTAACTTTGTAAAAAAATTACAACCATCTAGATTCATTGTAAAATCTTGTATGTGCGGGATCGGATATCGATCTGGAATTGTGATAGCGTTCAACCGTCGATAGTCGCCGCATGGTCGCCAATCTGCATCGGATTTGGGTACCATATGTAATGGCGAAGAAGCTGACGAAGATGATACTCTACAGATTCCCAAGTCCAACATGTGTTGGAATTCCGCTTGAGCAATCTTCAACTTCTTTGGTTCGAGACGGCGG
Organism: Anopheles arabiensis; assembly: GCF_016920715.1. Classification (NCBI taxonomy): domain Eukaryota; kingdom Metazoa; phylum Arthropoda; class Insecta; order Diptera; family Culicidae; genus Anopheles; species Anopheles arabiensis. Next base: position 52,130,117 of record NC_053518.1, on the reverse strand, counting down.
GGTTTGGCAAACGGCAGTGAACCTTTTGTTTCTATATGGTGGACTACCGAATGTTTGACTGGTTTCTTAGAATCCGGCGGATCCATCAGTGATGGATACTCTTTTAAAAGATTCTCAAAACCATTTGTGTCGATTATAAAATTTTTTGGAGTTGGCGTGTCCACAAAAGCAATAGTTGCGATCGTTTCTTGTCCCGTAAGATGATCAATCAACCTTTTCCTTCTGAGGTCGACCCATAAGTCGTTTTTCGCCAAAAAATCAGCTCCTATTATCGGTCGATTTACTTCGGCTAGTATAAAACAATGAGAAAATACTCTCCTCAGGCCAAGGCTTAGTTTCAACAACTTTGTTCCATAGGTAGCAATAGGGCTTCCATTAGCTGCTACAAGTGAGTGTTCTGTCTGTCTGATTACTTTCCCTAGCAAATTGTAAGGAATGACGGACACATCGGCTCCTGTATCCACTAGGAAAGTGAATATTGTCATTTCATCATCTATAAAAAGGCGATAGGAGTCGAATATTGCTCTTGGGTTGTCCGCCACTACCGTTGAGCATATTAGTTTTTTTGTTGAGAAAAATTACAAGCTTTTTGGCATCTTCGTGCTTGATCACCAAATCTAAAGTGAAAATAGCACATTGGATGTTTTCGAACCTGTGACGGCTTTCTTGAGCGACTGCCACTCGATGATCGATTTCGTTGGCGTCCTCTAATGTTACGATCTGGTTGTACTGAGATCGTTTTTAGCATGTCTCTCAATTCGGCAATTTCCTGCCGCAGGGTATTCATTTCGTTAGAGGGATTTCCACCCGATGTTTCTTTGAAGGAAGGCCCTGCGATTGACGAAATCGCACCGGCTTGGGTTGCTTCCCACAGCCTGTCTGCCACCTTTAAAAGTTCACCGATGTCCCGGCTGCCTATTGCAATTACCGAGATTTCGATTGTTTTGGGCAGCCTTGATAGCCAAAGCTTACGGATAAGCTCCGTGGTGAGGTTTGTTGAGTCACCGGCTAGTTGGACCATATGTCGATAAAAATCCGACGGACTTCGGTCACCCATTTGTACATGATACAAGAGTTGGGTAATACGGTGCTCCTCACTCACATTGAGCCTATCTAATAACTGGCTTTTGAGGTGTGTGTAAGGGTTGCTAGGTAATGGAGCCGAAACAATATCCATTATCTTTGCCAAAATGTTTTTTGGAAGCACACTCAATACATAAGAGTACCTTGTACGTTCCCTAGTCACATTCGAAACTTCGAATTCCGCTTCTGCTGCCACAAACCATGCGGATGGAGCGTCTTCCCAAAAATTAGGTAGTCTGGTCGAAATCCTTTAGATTTCTAAAGGTGTTATCCTTGGTTGGTTGGTCTCCGTCACTGGAGGTCGACCCGGTGCCATAACTGGGGATTGCTGTGGAATTTCCCTGTGCCCAGCACTGTCCCCATCGCTATCGTTCGTCTTCATCTTCGGCCTTACAATGTTTTTACTCCCTGTCTAAACTCGTAAGTAAACTATATATGTATGCTCACTTGACACGAATGATACAAAATTATTGATATATAAATGTGATAATCGCGAAAGAATATATGTAAGAAATTATATTAAAAAAAATTAAAATATTTTTAAAATTTGATAAAAAAATGTGCGAGTGTCATAGATGAATTGAACAACGCAGGTAAATAATATGTATGGTGTTATATAAAAAAAATGTTCACTGTATGAATTTTACAATTCGCCTTACTGTACGCAATTGCGGAAGTATGTAGCGTGAAAAAAAAAAATAAAATCGTAACAAAGCAAAAAAAAAAAAAAGGAACGAGCTCACCGATCTTTCCCATGTATGGTGTAGCGCACGGTTGGCACCAGCAATCGAACGTCTCCCTCGATGGTCGCTGAGGCCGGTCGCTGATCCGCTTCACGTTGACCCGGTTGATGAAGGGATGTCTTCTGCGATGTTAAAACCGGACAGGTTATCCGCGATGATCACACCGCGCTGACGATGATTTCTTATGATGTCGCCGGTTTCGCCACGATGTCCGTGATGACGGTGGTCATATCGATGGTCACACCGTGATGTCAATGGTTGCACCGTGCCAAGTACGATGGTAGCTGGCCGTCGCCCGGTCCAGGCGTAAATATGATCCTTGTAGTCTCAGCGGAACGGCTGCACTTTGTACTCCGAAGAGGATCGCCGCTCCTTATGGTCCGAGCGTGATAAATGCGATGGCCGCGCCTCGTGGTCCGAGCGCGGTAAATGCGATGGCCGCGCCTCGTGGTCCGAGCGTGATAAATGCGATGGCCGCGCCTCGTGGTCCGAGCGTGGTAGGAGTGGATTTTCTGACCCGCCCGGTAAAGTTACGTGTCTTCGGAGGATCTTCCTCTCATCTGCTGGTGTCCTCTGCACTGATAACCACGGTCGTGGGTGCGCGGCTTTATTCGGTACGTTCTGTTACCTTTAATGTACGGGTGTACGAGGATGCTTTGGGTACGGTTGTGCGTGGTCGGCTGCGCGGATGATCCGGGAGGTCGGACACTTAGCACGTGCCTCCGGTGTCGGTTTTTGTCGGTGGACCTCAGAGCGGTCAGCACCACAAGGCGGAGCGGTCGGAACAGAACGTTTATAGCACGCGGTTGGGTAACCGGCAAAACGGTTGGGGTGCGGCGGTACGCTAATCGTTGCCGATAGATTTTTCGTAGCCACACCAGCGCGGTGAAGCACAATCTCAGCACCCTTTTTGCACCACTTCCTGGGAACCTTTTCACACCACTTTTTATCACCACTCGCGACACGTTATCGGATCACCTGATCACGTCGGGGTCACCACTTGTTGGTTTTGTACAACTTTTATTCACGCACTCGTATAATGCCGCACCGTACAATTATATTCTCCCGCTCTCGCACCGTACAATTCGAAGGATAATTCAGAAGAGAGCGATCGTCCGATCGAACACCTACTTTTATGCGCACCTGCTTTGCTCTCACGCACCTTGCTTTGCTCGGCCCTACGCTTCGTGTACTACGCTTCGTGTGCCATACTTCGTGTGCTACGCTTCGTGTGCTAGGCTTCGTGCCCTTATCTGTTCTAACTCTGTTCTAGATGTTCTAACTCTAACATCTGTGCTAACGGTTTGTAACGCTTCCGTTATCCTATCGCTACCTTGCTTGCTGACTAACCTTTGAGGTCGGAGTCACGACAGCGATAGGTGTGCTGCTGGGGACACGGATTTCCAAGCCTAATTATGCCATATTGCCACCAGCGATTACACCACAAGGTGTTAATTGGAGATGCAGTTGATGCAGTCAGCCCTTGTTTCGTCAAAGTTACAAAATTAAAATACATAAATACATGAATGTAAATACGCCGAAAATACAGGCGAAACTCTTTCAAACATTACCGATTTTGGTCGTAATTTGTAGGACATGCGTAACATATTAAACATCACATGTAATGTGAAATAGAATAATCAAATTGATGATGATACAACATCTGAAGCCCAAGAAACATTTCTGGAAAGATAGACATATTTATGGAGGACCAGGAAGATGGCTGGTTGAAAAACGCTTCTGATGATGGTGATGCAAGTACATTGCAGACCGTGCTGCATAGTACAGCTTTTCTTTGTATAACACTTTGACCGCCAGCCTGACGTCACAGTTTTTCGAGAAAGCACCCCAACGGGACAAAAGTAGAAAGCTTGGAGCAAAATAATCGTTTGTCTCGATCTATCCTCTATACCGCGCTTGCTTGCACTCATGCGCGAGCGCTCGAGTATATTATCTCAGAACTGAGTATTCGCAGTTCAACCCGTGCAGTGAGAATGTATGTGTTAATGTGTAGCGAAATTTGTCTCTGTCTCTCACTCCCCCACCCCCACACTCCCACATACACTCTCCGCGCACTCTTAAAATTTTGGCGCGCGCCATTTATAACACAATACAAAAGGTCGTTTGAACCGCACGCACTGATCAAAGTCGCGATGGTCCAATCGGAACGCCGACACTCCAAGTCACAGATTTGGTGTGAAGAAAACGTTTTTCTGACCAAATCGACAACACACACGCAACGACACGCATCGACACGCCGACGATGGAAGTGATGATCTAAAAATAGATCTGTGGGGCGAGTGTGGTAGGGGGGAAGGGACAAGAGAGGAGAATTCGTATAGAGAATACTCCAAACGACCAAAACGCGATGATTGGGTAAAACTATGGACCCTGATATGGGGCCCTATCTCAGTACCCATACTGGTACCCAAAGGCAGACAAATTTAGACTTATTTTTTGAGAGAGAGCAAAAAGCTGATGCTCCTCCCTCTTAGACATGGGCAAATTGAATCAGAACTAAATAATTCATTCCAATCTTTACACTGAGTGAACGAGTACTGCACCACCAGATAAATGGAAATGATTCTTTCGCACGCTAGCGGTGCGGTATTGATTCTCCGTGCGGAAACTCTCCATACCGATCATGAAAGTGTGCAACAAACCACCACACGCAATGCGGAATTCATTATCCTATTCAGAAAATCAGCATGCTTTTTCGACCTGATAGTGTGTTGACTAGAACTAGAAAGCTTGATAATTCTGTCATCCATGTCTTATTTCCCGATCCGCAAAATAGCGATACACTCTCGCTCTAGCAGTTTTTTTTCATCAGACCAAAACTGCTGGTAATTTTCCATATGTTAGAAGAGCAACCTAGTGTCGGCTTTGAATACAGGCGGTCCCTGAGATACACGGTACCTCTTATACGCGGTGTTCTAAATTTGACAATTCTATGAGCAAATTGTACTGGTTTAAAGGCCGGGCTATATTGATCGTACTTCATAGCGTAATTTCGATTTTCACTAGCGGATCTGGCGGCGACTGACTGAAGCATTTTGCCAAACAATTTGTAGCCGCTTCAGAAAATATGTTATTTTTCCGTGTTTTTTACTTAACTGGTCTGAAAAAGATATGCAATTGATAGATAAATATGTTGTGCAAGTATTTCAGCCATTTTCGCATCAAAAAACGATGAAAAAACTACTTAAATTTGAGATCATGCATGACCATTCCCCCGACGACCAAAAAATGCTTCGGTCAGCCGCCGCCAGATGCGCTAGTGAAAATCAAAATTACACTACGGAGTACGGTCAATGTAGCCCGGCCTTAACACATCAATTGTAAATTGCCAAATAATTTCCGTTTTGATCGAATGTTAAAAACTATTTCCAAAGGTTTAAAACTGTCATATTCAATCAGAATCATATCAAATAATTCATAAAGTGACTAAAACCGCCCCCTACTTGCAAAATTAGTCGAAAATTAGTGATATTTTTGCTCGAAATCAAAAGTTTCTATTTACGCAAAAATTCGAGATACGCGGTATTTTGCGGCCGTTTTCGGTCCCCATTAACCGTGTATCTCGGTGACCGCCTGTATATGAAAAAGATTCTAATCATGAACTATAGTTAACCACCGTTTTTTTAACTGTACGATTAATTGAATGAGTTTTATAAATCCGTTGTTTTGAACGGCGATATTTTTACATTTTTATAAAAAATATTTTAAACGAATAAAACACAAAATAAATAAACGATATAAGAAAATTAAATATATCGAGATACATTTAAAGTTTATTTGAGCTTTTTTCTCTGCTTGTAAATGTAACGTTATAAAAATACAAAATTAAAATAGGGTGGACATTTTTTCTGCATTTACTCGATATTTAAAAATTTACCGCACCTCGGGCTTGCGAAAGAATCACCGCACGCGTTCAGTTCATTTCACTGAGCGAACTGGACCGCACCTGATCTTTAAAAAGAATCATTTTTCCCATGACTACACCCTCTCTCCCACTTCTCTCTCAAATTTCATTTGTGACATCTCCTAGATGGAAAGGGAAGGAGATGTAGCAAATGAATTTAATTGGTGAGGAGAGGGACTCATTCCCCTACGGACAAAGAGCGCCCTACGGACAAAGAGCGGGTAATTTTTATCATGGTGTGCGTAAAAACCTAGAGTAAAGCCGATGGAAGATTTCCTAAGCTTAAAAAAGGGGGCGGGAACGGCCCAAATAGCATTGGAGCGTTACGTTTCGCGATTTTTGTATGGAGGCGTTACTGCTCGCTACCTGCTCATAACACTGCTCGATAGCAGTCCTTAGTGAGCAGGTAGCGTGTAACATTCTATGTAAGCTCAAAGAAAGCTCAAAGCTCAAGCGTTACTTAGCGAGTGCTCGAACCACAGTATAACGCTGAGGGTTCTGTATTCGGATGTAAACAAAAACACACACACTTTTTTTTAAATTTCGATGCACATTGTCCAGTACAACGATAAAATGTATTTTATTTAACTATTATTCAATACTTACATGCCCCAATACATGGTTTTACACGTTTAAATACGATTTCAACCATCACTTTGGATGGTATCAACGGATGCCGACGGCGTTGTTGTCTCTGCGTCAGGCACATGTATTGTTGCCGCTTCTACCCCTCGGGTGAATCGTTAGAAAGCTGTATCACAACGATTAAACGCTCTAAATGTACCACTTGTAAAGCGATACAAATAAAATAAAACACATAATACACCGTACAACACACTTCTTCGCAACACTTGCACATAAACACCACTTGTCGATGCGGTGATACAATGTCCTGGTTGCAGTGGAAAAACAACAAGGAAAGATTAGAATGCTTTCATATATGACATTATTTTATAATACTTTCCTTTCCATGCTATTTTGTGGTGTATGGCAACGTTGGTTGAGAATGTGCCGATCACGATCACAGCCGGCTTTAGTGATTGTTGTAGAAACTGTAACAAAGATCAATATCATTAAATCTGTATTATTTTTACAATTCATTGTGATTTCATGAAAAAGTAAAGTGAAAAAGTAAAGTAAAAGTGAAAAAGTAAAACATTTCATCTTACCGGCGTCGTATTTCGTCGGCATACACACACACACACACAGCTGCTCGATCATACTCGGACGAATGTTGCCAAATTTCGGGATGAAATGATGTTTTTCCTGTGGAATAATGTGTTCAAGCATTAAAAGATAGTTTATTTACTGAAATATGCACAGAACACTTACCTTTTCCCGAGTTTTCACATAAAATTTCACGATTATTCTGCACACAATCTTTACGGGCGGTTGTCCGTGCTTGTTTACGTTTCTAACTTGACAGATATGCGAGCTGTCATGTGACGAAGTCAAATACATTCAAACCTCGCCAATTGCAAGTCTGCTTTTTCAATTGAATACAAAATTCCGAGTTGTTCACATAAATTTGAGAAAAAGTCAGTTTATCCACATTGTATAAAATAACAAACATGACAAAATACGCAGACATTAGTCGTGTTACAAAATGTCTTTCTAATAAACAAAATCTATCTTTTTTTTGTAGACATATGATATAAATGCAATTAGCGAGTTCTAATTGTATCATATATGTTGATATTTTCAAAGCGGTTTAAGTTAAAACAAACATCAGTGTTTTTTGAAATAATCAGAAAGATAATAATAAACTTAATAATGATTAAAATGTATTTTATTACATTTATGTACAACGATAACCTAACTAGTAAGCATGTTCATGCACGTGTGTAATTATTTGATAATTTTTTTGTGATCCCTATATGAATGTTATTAAGTAAAACAGACAATTTACTCTGTTCCTTTTTCAATTCTTGAAGATAAGGTTTTTTTTTAATAGTAACATGTAGGTTTGTTTAAAAAAAAATATATAAATACATATATATAAACACACATACATATATAAATATAAATATAGAAATATAGAAATATATAGAAAGATATATATATATATATATATATATACATTTATTCATATGGTATATGATATTATAATATAGATAATATACTATATATAAGTTGTTAATATAATTATTTTTATATCATTATACCGATGGCGGAAACCTTTAATTTTTTCATAAAATTTTAGTACAAGTTTTTGTTAATTTTGTTTTAAAATATGTGATCTGAATCGTTATGAAATATCCATCACTCATCTTTTCCAAATTCAGTTAAACCATCTCGCTTTGCTTTGAATTCTAAGTCAGAATATGTATGGGGTGCGCGGTACGGGTAAGAAGAACATAGGGGCGGGGGTACAAATAAACGCATCACAACACCAAAGTCTGGGTGAGACGGTGATGGTGTGAAACGCTTCTTGCTTCAAGCTCTTGCGGTAACAGCGTTAAAGGCAACAACAACAACAGAGAATAACGCATCGCGTAGAAACAAACACACCGTTCGTGGGTATGTCAGGGGGGGAAACAACGGGAAAAGCTCAATTCTCTCTCAGCGATGCCGCTTGGGTCCCCAAATAGCATTGGAGCGTTACGTTTCGCGATTTTTGTATGGAGGCGTTACTGCTCGCTACCTGCTCATAACACTGCTCGATAGCAGTCCTTAGTGAGCAGGTAGCGTGTAACATTCTATGTAAGCTCAAAGAAAGCTCAAAGCTCAAGCGTTACTTAGCGAGTGCTCGAACCACAGTATAACGCTGAGGGTTCTGTATTCGGATGTAAACAAAAACACACACACTTTTTTTTAAATTTCGATGCACATTGTCCAGTACAACGATAAAATGTATTTTATTTAACTATTATTCAATACTTACATGCCCCAATACATGGTTTTACACGTTTAAATACGATTTCAACCATCACTTTGGATGGTATCAACGGATGCCGACGGCGTTGTTGTCTCTGCGTCAGGCACATGTATTGTTGCCGCTTCTACCCCTCGGGTGAATCGTTAGAAAGCTGTATCACAACGATTAAACGCTCTAAATGTACCACTTGTAAAGCGATACAAATAAAATAAAACACATAATACACCGTACAACACACTTCTTCGCAACACTTGCACATAAACACCACTTGTCGATGCGGTGATACAATGTCCTGGTTGCAGTGGAAAAACAACAAGGAAAGATTAGAATGCTTTCATATATGACATTATTTTATAATACTTTCCTTTCCATGCTATTTTGTGGTGTATGGCAACGTTGGTTGAGAATGTGCCGATCACGATCACAGCCGGCTTTAGTGATTGTTGTAGAAACTGTAACAAAGATCAATATCATTAAATCTGTATTATTTTTACAATTCATTGTGATTTCATGAAAAATAAAGTGAAAAAGTAAAGTAAAAGTGAAAAAGTAAAACATTTCATCTTACCGGCGTCGTATTTCGTCGGCATACACACACACACACACAGCTGCTCGATCATACTCGGACGAATGTTGCCAAATTTCGGGATGAAATGATGTTTTTCCTGTGGAATAATGTGTTCAAGCATTAAAAGATAGTTTATTTACTGAAATATGCACAGAACACTTACCTTTTCCCGAGTTTTCACATAAAATTTCACGATTATTCTGCACACAATCTTTACGGGCGGTTGTCCGTGCTTGTTTACGTTTCTAACTTGACAGATATGCGAGCTGTCATGTGACGAAGTCAAATACATTCAAACCTCGCCAATTGCAAGTCTGCTTTTTCAATTGAATACAAAATTCCGAGTTGTTCACATAAATATGAGAAAAAGTCAGTTTATCCAGTTTGTATAAAATAACAAACATGACAAAATACGCAGACATTAGTCGTGTTACAAAATGTCTTTCTAATAAACAAAATCTATTTTTTTGTAGACGTATGATATAAATGCAATTAGCGAGTTCTAATTGTATCATATATATTGCTATTTTCAAAGCGGTTTAAGTTAAAACAAACATCAGTGTTTTTTTTTAAATAATCAGAAAGATAATTATAAACTTAATAATGATTAAAATGTATTTTATTACATTTATGTTCAACGATAACCTAACTAGTAAGCATGTTCATGCACGTGTGTAATTATTTGATAATTTTTTTGTGATCCCTATATGAATGTTATTAAGTAAAACAGACAATTTACTCTGTTCCTTTTTCAATTCTTCAAGATAAGGTTTTTTTTAATAGTAACATGTAGGTTTGTTTAAAAAAAAATATATAAATACATATATATAAACACACATACATATATAAATATAAATATAGAAATATAGAAATATATAGAAAGATATATATATATATATATATATATACATTTATTCATATGGTATATGATATTATAATATAGATAATATACTATATATAAGTTGTTAATATAATTATTTTTATATCATTATACCGATGGCGGAAACCTTTAATTTTTTCATAAAATTTTAGTACAAGTTTTTGTTAATTTTGTTTTAAAATATGTGATCTGAATCGTTATGAAATATCCATCACTCATCTTTTCCAAATTCAGTTAAACCATCTCGCTTTGCTTTGAATTCTAAGTCAGAATATGTATGGGGTGCGCGGTACGGGTAAGAAGAACATAGGGGCGGGGGTACAAATAAACGCATCACAACACCAAAGTCTGGGTGAGACGGTGATGGTGTGAAACGCTTCTTGCTTCAAGCTCTTGCGGTAACAGCGTTAAAGGCAACAACAACAACAGAGAATAACGCATCGCGTAGAAACAAACACACCGTTCGTGGGTATGTCAGGGGGGGAAACAACGGGAAAAGCTCAATTCTCTCTCAGCGATGCCGCTTGGGTCGTTCAGCGATCGCTCACACTCGCGCGTATTTTTTTGTTGTCTAAAGCTAAACAAAAAAACAAACACGCGTAGATCTTTTTTTCATCACTTTATTGAAAAATTTACATAACTTTACAGGATTTCAGACATTTACATACACAATATTAAACTAAACTAAAATCGATCGCTCCATCGATGCAAACGTTGAAGTGGCCGAATATCTGCGTAGATCCTTTTGTACACGTTGATTTCTGTAAAAAAGGTACGAAATGAAGCTGCGCGATGTACATAACATGCATTACGAATCATTCACGCAGCTTCATTTCAATTCGCACAACACTTGAACACTTGAACACTTTACAAAATCATAACACCAATCGTCCAGGACTTAGGCTGACGATTTCGTGTGGTAGCAAGAATGAGAGCACACAGAGGAACTTTCGGTGCAGCAGTGCAAGCGAGACAGCAATATCAGCACAGCGCTGCGAGAAGATCAAACTGAGCGCACTGGCGGAAAGTAAACGCACACATTTACACATTTGTAACTGTGTTAGTGTCAAAAATGTGTAGAAACCAAAACGCGCTCTCGCATCTTTATATTTCACACCGTTTCTCCGCTTAACTCTAGGTTTTTACACACACCATGATAAAATATCCCGCTCGTTGTTTGTATGGTCACCATTCACCGCGAATATCGAGAATTTTATATTTGCTGGCGGTGTTTGGGGAATCGGCGTTCCGTGTGGACCACGGATGCTAAATGAAAAATGTGTGTATATTTTCGTACAGTATCTCATTGTCACGAAACCTTACAAATATTACTGCGCGGTCGAATAAGGAAACGCGCATCGAATCGATGGAAGAAGGGAGTACGAACGAGGGGGGAGAAGAGGAAGCACAGAGAAAAACGCTGCACATTCACTCATACATTCTTACAGCAGCAGGCAATTCGCGAGAACATGAAATCGGGAGAGTATATTTTAACGCTCGCGAATGAGTGCAAGCACCCAAGCGAGTCAACACGCTCGAAAGTAGTAAGGAAAGTAGAAATGAAGTAGGCTTCTACTTCCCGTTCTACTTTTGTTGCTTAAAATCAGAAGAATGTATAACATCTGGGTTCCAGGAAAGAGCAAAAAAAAAAAAGAGTTCTCGCGTGTACACCACACACACGCACGCGACGACTCACTCTCACGCTTACGTTCTTGTTCTACGCTCCTCCCCCTTCTCACTCGCCCAAACAGATCTATTTTTAGAACATCACTCACTGCACGGGTTGAACTGCGAATACTCAATTCTGAGAGAATATACTCGAGCGCTCGCGCATGAGTGCAAGCAAGCGCGGTATAGAGGATAGAGCGAGACAAACGATTATTTTGCTCCAAGCTTTCTACTTTTGTCCCGTTGGGTGAGTGCAAGCAAGCGCGGTATAGAGGATAGAGGGAGACAAACGATTATTTTGCTCCAAGCTTTCTACTTTTGTTCCGTTGGGGAAGAGAGCGCATTCTCTCCGTGGTAGCGCTCCATCCGCCATTTTAAATTTTCAGCCGAAAACAACGGATTTCGGATCCGATCTTGGGCCGGGCTCCCACCGCGTGTTTCTACCAACCCCTCGCCTGAAAATTTCGTTCTCTTTGTCTGTCGGGGAGATATCGCACTACCACCAATATACCGTCCGTGAGTTGCATCTATGGGAAGGTCGCTCAAAGCAGTCGTACTTCTGTAAACATTGCTTGTTGGGTGGTAATGGTCTATGCTTTTACCCTCGTGTCGTGAAATGTATTTTCGTTCTATCTTCTGTTTTGCTGGTCAGAAAAGCCCTTAAAATTCTTCCAAAAATATGTTATCAAAATTAGAACAGTTTTTAATTTTCTCTTGAATCTCTTCTCTTGATCTTTTGAAGCTGTGCCTGTTATCATTATTGAGGCGACAAATACAACACCATAGCCTCACCAGCGCCGTATGTCAAAAGCATCGGCCCATTTTGTCCCAAGCGTAACTGCCAATTTTGCCCCACGTGAAGCATTTTTGTATGTTTTGTTATATTAGTAAAAATACGCATTCAATCGCCTTGCTTTCTTGGGAAAAATTGTATAGAAATATCATATCTTTAAAAAAAAATATCATGTAAAACTGCAACGCATCCCTGTGACACTGGTTTAAGGTTATTTTCGAAGTGGCAAAAATTACATCAATATGCTACTAAACCTTATTTTGCATTTTTCTTGGTTATTTGCTATGCAAGGGTTATGAAACTTACATGGTGTTCATACAACACTAATGAATTCATTTTGAGCATTGGAAAGTATCTTTGTAGTGAAATAATGCTTAAATAGAGGGTGCCTATTTTGCCCCATGTTGATGTTGATAGGTGTTCCGGGTATGTCCTAATCCGGGAATTCGTACCAGGAGGGGGTTGAGCCCTCGCGGCAAGAGGAGGATTCGATATATTGTCGGCTCTCTCAGCACTGGCACTTGAAAAACGTCACTGTAACATTTTTTTTCCACTATGCCCACTGCACCACAATACCACTTCACTTTTGAACAAAAATTTCTTATGAGAGTCCACCAGACTAATGTCTTTAAACACACATTTCTTAAAAACTTACACTATGAGCATACACAAAACAAGTTATATCCTTGAGTCAGAACACTTTACGTAGCGCTTTGAGAAAAGTGAACAACGTAAAGTGCGGTAGGATAATTCTTAATTTTTTTTAGATTTTTAGTTTAACGTCTCGCTGTGAAAACAACGAACGACGTAAAAGGATATCTAAGTTTGTTTTTTCTCACACGCACTACACTGCAGCAAAAAAATCCTGAAACACCAAACACGAACAACACTTTCCAGCGCTGCACTGTATGGACACAGGAAGCTCTGCACTGATCCTCAAATGAGATGAATTGTGCAACTTACATTAGAAAGTGACTTGGTAAACCCTGTAGCAATTAAATGGTCTATTCGTCTGGTAGATAATACGGGATGAATGTGAAAATATTTAAGATAAATGCAGTAAATTCTCTCTAATCTAAAACTTCGCAAATCGAAAAACCGCTTTTATTTCACAGTCCCATCGGCAATGAAATAAGAAAGGATTGACTGTTGTGTATTCCTATCTTTAAATATATCAAGAAAATAGTTAATAATACAATATATTTACGGAATAACATTGGTTTTTGTTATGCTAAACTACAAGGCCCTTGTCCAATATATGTTTAAACGTGAAATAATAATTCATTAAAACCAATATTAGTTCAACAAAAACATTTTATCGAAAAAAAGTTGTCCATAAAATACATGAACAAGTACAAAAACAAATAAAAAAGGTTTTAAATGAAAAGGTTTGTCAAGTGATGCATTATTAAAATGCTCTAAATTACACCACCTGATCTCCTTAATGCGCTTTGCTAAACAACTTCACCTTGTCATGTTCATATCCCAATCTCAATCCAAATCCCAATCCGAATCCGAATAGAATCGCAACAGAATCCTAATCCCAAACTAATTGCAATTTAATCCCAATCCCATACAAATCGAAATCAAATCCCAATCGCAATGGAATCTTTTACAAACGGGTCCGATCGAATCTTTTTAGGGATTAAAAATTTTGAATCTTCCGAATCCTGAATCTCAGAACACTAGTAGGGGAAACGTTGCTTCTAAAATTTCCTCTCTCTCCCGCGTTGTGTGTCTTAAAACGCGTTGAGTCTTGTTCACTTCCGGAGCGAACGTTTTGGGCGTGAACAGTGACTGTATCGTAATTCTTATAAATGAGTACAAATCATGCTCTATAATTTATTTTAACCTTCAATGACGATATAAACCTTTTGTTTTTTAGGGATGCGCCAGCATACTATCGGACACCAAAATCTGATCCACATGCTCAACAACAAGAGCCAGAAGGAATGCTTGGAATAATTCCGCATTCAATACGTGGCAGCATTTCTACGCTACAATCAATGGTTACAGCTACGGCACGTTATACAAACTGTGTGGCATGTTCATCTTTAGTTCTCGAGCGCTATGCCACCAGTGGGCAGGATTTTATTATAAACGTTTTAAATGGATCAGAATCGCTCGAAGCTATAGCGGGATTACACAAATTAATATCTAGCATCAATGAAGTCAATATGAAGGTAAGTTGGAATATAGCATTAAAAATAAAATAATTCATTGAAATGTTTCATAAAAATACATTATGTATGTTTTAGGATACGCTTGACCTCGGTAGCGACTTTTCTGATGATTACTAATATTTTTTCCGAATAAATGTATCCAACATTATTTGTAACGAAATGGAAAATTTTGAATTGGGGTTTAATCCGAAAAAAAAATACAAATGAGTCTTCTATATAATTCCCAGCGCAATTCTCATTAATTGCAAGGCTGCTCTCATTCCCATACTGACCAAACTATTCAACAAATCCTTGCAATCGAAATGCTTCCCGCGTCTTTGGAAATCATCGTGGATGTTTTCTGTTTATAAAAAATCTGACAAAAGTAATGTGTGCAATTATAGAGGAATTTCTATGTTATGTGCGTGCAGTAAACTGTTTGAAAAGATAATGTCTCGTGATATGCTCCAAGCCTTTTCACCATTAATTTCTAATGTTCAACATGGCTTTATGCCGAAACGATCGATTGAGACCAATCTAATATACTTACTTAACTTTTGCCACTCCTATATTGACAAGGGCTTACAGGTTGACGTCATTTATACTGACTTCTGCGCTGCTTTTGACAAGGTCAACCACTTTCTATTGCTATCTAAATTATCAAAGTATGGTGTTCACACAAATGTTGTTGAGTGGTTAAGAAGTTATTTAACTGATTGTTGCATTAACGTTAAGATAGGAACTAGTTTATCTGCCACATTCCATAATTTATCTGGTGTTCCTCAAGGGAGTATATTAGGACCTTTACTATTTACTATTATTTATATTTATTAACGATGTCGTGTTTGCTATTCCTCATGTTAAATTGTTATTATATGCTGACGATCTAAAAATGTTCCTACCTGTTAAATATTCTGACGACTGTGAAATGTAACAAAACTCGTTAAATTATTTTTCTGCATGGTGTTTTAATAATGAAATGTTACTTAATGTTAGCAAATGTATTTGTATAACATTCTCAAAGAAAAAAAACCTATTATTTATAACTACAAAATCAATGAAGACAGCGTTCCACGTTTTTCTCAGGTTCGGGACTTAGGAGTTATTTTAGACAGTAAGCTTAGTTTATCTAGCCATTATGAAACTATCGTCACTAAAGCTCTTAAACTGTTAGGATTTGTCTTACGTGTCTCGGCCGACTTTAAAGATCCTTTCAGTTTAAAAACATTATACTGTTCTCTAGTCCGTCCCATCCTGGAATTTGCCAGTGTAGTTTGGTGTCCCCATCAAATCACATACATAGATAAAATTGAAAAAATTCAGAAAAAAATCACACGTGTTATGTTTCATCGTCTTCCCTGGTCAAACCAAATTCCACGTCCTTCGTATAATGTTCGGTGTTTACTATTTGGCTTAGAGACTTTACAGCATAGGAGAACTACGGCTCAGATAACTTTCATGCATAAATTGGAGATTTTGATGCACCTGACATTTTAAATTTTATTTGCTTTTCTACTCCCTCTAGAGGTCTTAGAAGTAGAGAGCTACTAAGAAGCCCTTTTAGATCGACTGGTTTTGGTGCCAATGATCCACTGCTCAAAATGATTGATGTGTATAATAGGTTAGGGTTATCAGCAGATTTCAATCAATCCGTTAGTCAGCTGCGTCAGCATATTCAAGTTAGTTCTAGGGCCATAATTTAAACTTGTACACTGTAAGCATTAAGTTATTTAGGCATACTGCCCGATAACTTTGATTTAAATAAATAAATAAATAAATAAATAAATAAATAAATAATTGTTCTATCGTAACAATATATGTCATCGCTCTCTCTTGTTGGCTTGCTCACGGTAGAGCACGAATCGTGACGTGGCCCGATCAACAATCATTCTCCAGGATTTTCAGTTCCTGACTGAAGACTCCCTTCTATGTAAACACCCGATCACCGACAAGTCTCGCTTCACCTGATCCAACCATCGAGCTTGCTGAGCTATCCTGCGCTTCATGCCAAATTTGGGATCGCTGTCCAACACCTTCTTAGTGGGGCATGGAGCATTGAACAGGGCTCATACATTAAATATAACGCAGACGTAATTTCTCCTTGAAGGCAGAAATAGACATACTACAATCAAACAATTCTAACACTTCAATGAACTCGAAAGTCATACGTATTGTTGCCACGGTTGTAGCAATCTATTTATTTGAGTAGTGTTTTAGACCTTCTTAGAACTGGCGCTCGCGTATTATAAATTTTCGCCGCACAGTTTAAAAATAAAAATAAAAATTCTCTCGCTTGACTTTTGTTACTAACTTCCTCGATGGCGCCTATTCTTCGTCAGCTGATCCATCTTGACCCCGCTTGACCCTGTTTTGTGACCGCTGCCGAACTTGTTTCTCATTGGCCCTATTTTTGGATCAGCTTGTTGTCTCGCCTTAAGGGTTATCATATTTGCTTATGTTATTTGCTATAGCTATTCGAGCTGTCAGCTGACAGCTCGTTGTTTTGATATTGTTTGGTGCATCTAATATGCACGAGGATGATATCGTGCCAACACGTATCATCGGGTATTATTATTATTATTATGGTATTATCGTATTATTATGGTAACGCAGCGTACGATTCGAGAGGGAGCGAGCAGATTAATCCTGCCTGATGTTCAGCTCGATGGCAGGCTCCAGGAAACAACTGTGCACATGCATAGCAGTGGCGTGCACGTAAAAAAATCGTGTTGTAAGAATGATTGTGGTCTTACAAAAATTTCATCCACACAGTACTATTGATGAACATAGTAGTGTTGACAAAATATAACTCAATTTTACTACATTAGGTTGATTGCTGAGTAGCACCGAGTCCGAGACAACAGTGATGGTAGGAGGGCTGATCGGGATAAGTTTGCCATGGAAGGAGTCGAACTGCATACGTGCCCGCAAGAGAGAGAGAGAGAGAGAGAGAGAGAGAGAGAGAGAGAGAGAGAGAGAGAAAGAGAGAGAGAGAGAAAGAAAGAGAGAGAAAGAGAGAGAGAAAGCGAGAGAGAGAGTTAAAGAGAGAGAGAGAGAAAGAGAGAAAGAGAGAGAGAGAGAGAGAGAGAGAGGGAGAGAGAGAGAGAGAGAGAGAGAGAACTTAATCGTTGTCGCCGTGCGCTGCTCAACAAGAGAGCGCTACGCGTTGACCGAGAGAATTCTTATCAGCTTAAAATCAGTCGCGTTCTGAACTCTGACCCGATCAGTAGCGTTCTGATCCCCACACCAACAAGTCGCGCTTTGACCTCTGACACAGAAAGTCGCGTTCTGACCAATCTGTTCTAAAGTGAAATAAACTTGTGAGTTAACAATATCTTACAAACATATACAGTGTTCGGACAATTAAAAGTGCATATCACATCTAACCTCTAACCCCCAACAAAGGCAAAATATTTTTTCTGTCAGTTCTCAAATTTTTCATCAAATTTATTGTCTTTCTGAGCTTTATCACAAGCAATCATTCAATTTTTATCACTCACGTTGTTTTTATCAAACACCAACAGTAAATTCAAATACTTCTATGGACTTTGACAGAATTATCCTCTCAAGAGCAAATAGGAAATGAGCATGTCCAATTCCGATTTCCAGACCAGTAGTTATCTGTCAATTACGAAATGACAGAAATGATGTCCGGGTGTTTGGTACGAAAACGACGGTACAGATTCCCAAGGGGTATCGGTTTTACGATCTTGCTGCAAGGTGCATGTTGAAAAGTCGCGATGTCATTTTTATCAATGAAGGTGGTGATACGAATGCGCAGATTGCCGAGCTAGGTAGCACAGTGTTGCTTGATTTCGGTGAAGTACAGGGAAGCAGCCAGCCGATCTCATGGTACAGTCGTCAACTCGTACGACTTAACAACAAGCCCCAAATGGACCGTGCCGCCATACGTAGGACTGACTATCCTGCTATGGGGGGTAATCCATAAGTCACTGAAAGCCAAGCCCACAAGTGGTACAGGCAGGCCTTGACCGACAACGGTTGTTGAGCCAAAAAGAAGAAGAACAGGGAAGCAGTCACAATGATGAAAACGATATAGAGCATGTACGCGACAGCACGGCGGGAGACATACCATCACATATCAGCACGAATACTCCATCAACTAGCATGACTGAAGTAGAGCCTCAGGTGTTGAGACGCAGTAAACGTCAGCATAAGGTTCCAGAAAGGTTCAACAATTTCGTGGTTGGCAATACGACCGCACCTGGTTCAATATCGTCTGACGAAAGCAGTGATGATTATGCAAGTGAAAAAGGTGAACCGGAAGGGGTTGCTGCTTTTGGAAGAGTTGTGCAGTGAGGAACCGAAGAGTTATGCAGAGGCAATGACTTCCTGGGATACGGATCAGTGGAAGCAAGCTATAGCTGAAGAGCTCGAGTCTATCGAAGCTAATTACACATGGACGCTGGTAGATTTGCCTCCAGGACGTAAAGCGATTGGGTGCAAATAGGTTTATAAGCGCAAAACCGATGCAGATGGTAAGTTAAGCCGATACAAATCCCGATTAGTTGCACTAGTTAGTTGCATTAGTAGTCTAATGACAGTAGCAGCTAAGAAGAACATGGCGGTGAAGCAATATGACATCAAAACCACATTCTTGTATGCAAAGCTGGAAGAAGAGATTTACATACGGGTTCCATGTGGTCTGAATCTTGATGGATAGGTCTGTAAATTGAACAAGGGACTTTACGGACTGAAGCAGGAGGAAGGTCATGGAATCAGAGACTGGATGAGGAGTTGAGACGTCAAGGCTTCGACAGTTGTTTGGCATACACTTGCTTGTATCGAAGGCGGCATCGAGGAAGCTGGTGTTACGTTCCCGTTTACGTTGATGACTTGATCGTGGCGCAACGATAGCCTTACGGAATCTTGTTCTTCTCTTGTCACGTCTTCCGTCCATTGTGGACACAACGGGTACGTTATCCCTGTAACTCCAAGCTCCTGTGCTATTCCGTGCTTCATAAACGTGGAAGTAGAGCCGTCATCTAAAAAGGCGAACGTATCTACTCGCCCCCTGGGCCCGTGCAGCGTAACGGTTACGTATTTTAAAAGTGTCCCGTTGCAGCAACGGCACACACAGCGTGCGTCATAATTTTATGCGTGAAACTCCTAACATTTAAGTTATTCATGACAAATTGTATCGACGTTTTCATACTTTGACGAATTTTTACGAAAGATATGTAAAAACTTAATGTAGTGCAATTAAAAATAGTGCAATATCATTAGCAGAACATAATATTTTGATATTTGTTTGTAAATTCAGATCCTAGGAGCTACTACTTTTTTGAACAATAACTGTAGAGACACAAATTTTGTCTGAGTTCAGAACAGCAACAGGGAAGATGTCGTACCCTGAGTGTGGAGATGTGTGTGTGTGGGGTACCCCTGTACCAAAATACATGCGACTTTTCTCGAACGGATTGATTAAATGGCGCCCGATTAGACGATCCGATAGAAGCACTTTTCAGACTTAACGGATAGTTTGAATGACGCGACAATGTCGTGTTGCAGCAACGTGTGATATGTATCATGCGATGTCTTTTCACCGTGCATGCGTCTGTATTTGTGAATTCATGCAGTGGTTGCGATGAGAACGAAAATTCGCTCACTCACACAATCACAACCCCCGACCCGTACACGGAACGTACGCGAGCTGTCAGTTTGTAATGCAAACAAAGTGTTGAAGTGGATCTACCCAATGGGACAAAAGTAGAAAGCTTGGAGCAAAATAATCGTTTGTCTCCCTCTATCCTCTATACCGCGCTTGCTTGCACTCCTGTGCGAGCGCAAGAGTATATTCTCTCAGAACTGAGCATTCGCAGATCAACCCGTGCAGTGAGAATGTATGTGTTAACCCAAGGGGCATCGCTGAGAGAGAATTGAGCTTTTCCCGTTGTTTCCCCCCCTGACATACCCACGAACGGTGTGTTTGTTTCTACGCGATGCGTTATTCTCTGTTGTTGTTGTTGCCTTTAACGCTGTTACCGCAAGAGCTTGAAGCAAGAAGCGTTTCACACCATCACCGTCTCAGAGAGCGGTACTTGTTGCGACGCAATGCGTTGCGATTTTGCCAAAATGTATGGGATTTGACAGACGCATGCGTTAACGACGCACGACGCAGCGTCAAAGTAGAAAAAATTCTATTTCGACGCACGTCGTGATGCGTCTGTCAAACTAATGTCATCATTTTTGGAGGGAGATAATGTTTTGATTGGAAAATTGAGTTGAAAGCCGTACAGGATGGATGAAGAAAAATTAATAACACTGGTAGAGCAAAATAAGTGTTTGTGGGCCAGTAGCCATAAAGAATATAAAAATCAATATATGAGACAACAAGCATGGAAATCAATTGCGGCTGTATTGAACTCCACTGGTAAGCATGTTACAGATCGTCAAATCAACTGCGTAGTCATGAACCTTAGAATTATTTACATAAAAGTACATCTTAAATGGAAATAGAACAATACATTAACTCATAAAATGTATTTCTCATTTTTGTGCTGTTAAATCTGAAAATATTTAAGTTGTTACGAATTTGGGCATAGTGAAACATTGCATAGTGAGCTTTTCCTGCGTCGCAGTCGCAAGGTGATCTTGATGTAGTGCAAGAGTGTCTGGAATCGCACCGGGTCCGGACTTTTCGATGTCCCAAGTATTTTGAGCCAACACTTCCCCAGTCCTTGAAGCCGGTTTAAAATCAACGCCAGCAAACGAGTCAAACGGGGCAACACTTATCAACATCGAGATTGCCTTAAAGCTCATGACCCGCTCTGGTGACGGTGCCGTTCTGTTACTTCAACGCTGGTCATCGGTAGCCGAGCGAGCCTCCGTTGTGTATTGAATCCCAAACTATCATGTAACTATACTGACTGTGCAATTGGCTGCGGGTTTCGCGTTGGTCTTCGGACACTATACCACCGATGACTCGCGATGGTATGACGCGGGCTGACATTCGAAGCGACAATGCAAATGGTTGTTTCATGGGTGTTCGAAATCGGACACTTCTAATTTATCCACTGCTGTCGCTTACTAAAATCTTTGAAGCGGATACTGGCGTTGTTGTGATGCCACCAAGGCAGATATTTATCGGTGTTAGGATGCTTGCATACCTGTCCCGAGAAACGACTCTGACTTCGTAGACCGTAGATCAAGACCAGAGAAGTGCCTCCTACTCGAATTTTGTTTTCTCTCTTCTTTCTTGAAGGGAAGTAAAAAAGGATAAAACACAGTACTCTAATTTAAGGTAAAAATGCATCGTTAAGTAGAAAGAGCAGTCGGATTGCGATGTGAATTTCGAATAAGTGTTTGATTTTGAATACCCAGTGTAGCATATTGATGTATCGGATCCTCCATTTCGTCAGAGGATTTTTTTCTTGAAAGATTTGCCTGTGTCTCAAATGTACATTTGAGTACCAGTACAATAAAGGTATATTCTCTTCTTTAACCATTGGGATAGGTGCTTACTATTTACCTGCTTTTTTATGATGTGGAATGAACGCCGGAATCCAGCATCCAGCCTACACCAGTAAAATTTAATTAAAAGCTTCTTAAATTTGCATTGTAGAGTTGTGAATGAACTGTGACTATGGGGGGAAATTCAATGCTTTTATTGTTCGTACTTATTTTCTGTTATAGGTTTACTTGAATCTACGTACATATCCAATTTAAGGTGAATTTTAAACACCGTTTTCAAAGAAATAATTTTTGAAAATCTCCCTCACCCTATAAGCATCGCGTGAGGGATGATTATGACTATTTCTGTTTACGGTAATACCAGTTGGATTTGTCCATCGTAGGATTTTGCGTGGTTTTTTTAAATTTGAGCAAATATTATGCAACAGCATGCTTGTACAATAATTGTTACATGATCAGGAGTCATTTGAAGCTCCGTCATTAGACACCGTCATCTCGTAACTAGTATGCCAAAAGCACACTCAATAATCCGCCTCGCTCTTGCATGCATAAAATTAAACCTAATTTGCTCTGCCGATAAATTATTAAATGGATAGGGTCTGAGCAAATATGTTTTTAAAGGGTATCCTTGGTCCCCTAATAAAACGTATGGCATAGGTTCAATTGACCCTGGAAGTGGTTTCGCTGGAGGGATATTTAGCTCTCCATTCTCTATTGCTTGGTACAATGACGAGCTATTAAACACCCCACTGTCACTACGTCGTCCATATTCACCTACATCGATAAATATAAATTTTCCATGTGCATCAGCGACAGCTTGTAGATGCAAAGAAAAGTACTTTTTGTAGTTAAAGTAATCTGATCCACTATTAGCCGGTGCTTTGATCATCACATGCTTGCAATCGATGCATCCGACGATGTTGGGAAAATTGTATTTTTGCCAAAACTCTCTGCTAATTTGTTGAAATTTTTCAGTTGTTGGTACCGGCATGAATTCGTCTTTCATCATCTTCCAAATAGCATCGCAAGTTTCATACACTATTTTAGCTATTGCATTATGACAGATCCTAAAATCAAATGACAGAGCCCGAAAATTTGTTCCAGTAGATAAGAATCTAAAATTGAAAAAGTATGGTAAAAATAATAAATTATTTTTTTGTGATATCAATTTTCAGAAAATGAAGTAAAAAAGCGGTGGAGATCTCTACGTGACACATATTCGAGGAAGTTAAATGATATGAATCAGCCTTCAGGATCGGGTTATAAACATGTAGGTTGGAAATATTTTCAAGTTATGTCCTTCTTGAAGGATTGTTATGCGTCTAGGCCTCGAGAGGGGAATGTTCCTATCCGCAAAGGTAATACTCTATTATTCATTATTTTATTGATGTTATTATTGAAGCGTTTCATTTTTTTTATATTACAGATCCTGTCAATGAGGAATACTTAGAATACGACTACAACAATAACGAGGTTGAACATCTAGATGAGGATGAATCATATTCTATCTTCGATTCCGAATCATCAAGAACTGCGACAAACAGCCCTGCGCCGTCCAAAAAAAAGAAAACAAACGCAGGATCCGTTGCTAGAGGAGCTTCTTGAGGTAGAACGGTCAAAGCAGGAAACATTAAAAGCCCTTATCGAAACGCGGCCGAAAACATCATCAAATTATTTATTTTTTAATAGTTTGATTGAACCTGTAGATGCTTTACCTTTACATGTACAGCTACAGGTAAAAGAAAGCATCATGAAAGTTGTTCATGACGCCATGTTACTTAATGAATAATTAAATACGTTCAAAAATTATAGCAAAAGTAAATAAAATAAGATATACTGTACAATTAATGTGAATAACGTCATCATGAACATATCAACAGATTGGAATTCAATACAGGAAAGATTATAAATAAGATTGGAATCATTTTAATAGTAAACTCGGCATCAAAATATAATACTCAGTAAATAATTTACCTTAATGTGACCATCAACCGTTCTTCTAAAGAAATATGTTGAATATTCCGCTTCTTTTCGCTAAGCTTGGGGCAATTTTATTGAGAATGTAAAAGAATGTTTCTTTAGGCATCCTCATATATTGAAAAAAAGAAACTTCATCTTCCAGAAGCTGGTTGAATAGAGTATGGAACTCTCCATACTTCGTCCTGTCGGCATAAATTTGCTTAATACTGGCATTAGATCGACGTCGTTTTGCAAGAAAATACTGAAGTACCAGGTTAGGTTCTGCAACAATGCTACAGATAATCTCGTCGAACATCCTTAAAAAGAAAAAAAAAAGTATGTTAATTTGCAGTTACATTAGCAGTTAAGTTAGCAGAGGACATGATTTTAGTGCAAATTTCCAGTAGAAACGGGATTTTACAGCGAACCTCATTTGCGAGATGTTATGTAAATCTATTTTCAGTCTACTGGTTTCAACCAACTTCCGATAAAAGCGATAATGGTGTAAACGTTCGACGTTTACTTTTTCGACTTGTACTGGCCGTATTGTCGTTTGAAGGACCAGACGCTGTAACTACCGTACTACACCAAGTTTACTGTCTTGATACAGTTTGTCTCGTAACTCTTTATGAGTAGATATAATAAATTACCTTTATTTCAATTAGTGATGTTTCAAACAATTTAATTTAATGGTTTATTTAGCAGCAATCATTAAAGAAATCTATCACTCCGTTTATCTAAACCAAACCATTATCAGTTTTATTTATGTTTGTTTACGTTTTTCTTTGTCAGATGTGTTTGACATATCTATGCAGAACGCAGCGAACAGGTACCAGCTTGCGTCACGCAATGCGTTGCGATACGCTGCGTCGCAACAAGTGCCAAGCCCTCACCCAGACTTTGGTGTTGTGATGCGTTTATTTGTACCCCCGCCCCTATGTTCTTCTTACCCGTACCGCGCACCCCATACATATTCTGACTAAGAATTCAAAGCAAAGCGAGATGGTTTAACTGAATTTGGAAAAGATGAGTGATGGATATTTCATAACGATTCAGATCACATATTTTAAAACAAAATTAACAAAAACTTGTACTAAAATTTTATGAAAAAATTAAAGGTTTCCGCCATCGGTATAATGATATAAAAAAGATTATATTAACAACTTATATATAGTGTATTATATATTTTGTAATATTATATACCATCTGAATAAATGTATATATAATTATATATATATATATATATATATATATATATACATATATATATATATATATATATATATATATATATATATATATATATATATATATATATATATATATATATATATATATATATATATATATATATATATATATATATATATATATATATATATATATATATATATATATATATTTATATATATGTTAAAAATGTTATGATTATTTTAAAAAAACACTGATGTTTGTTTTAATTTAAACCGCTTTGAAAATAGCAATATATATGATACAATTAGAACTCGCTATTTGCATTTATATGATATGTCTACAAAAAAAAAGATAGATTTTGTTTATTAGAAAGACATTTTGTAACACGACTAATGTCTGCGTATTTTGTCATGTTTGTTATTTCATACAAACTGGATAAACTGACTTTTTCTCAAATTTATGTGAACAACTCGGAATTTTGTATTCAATTGAAAAAGCAGACTTGCAATTGGCGAGGTTTGAATGTATTTCACTTCGTCACATGACAGCTCGCATATCTGTCAAGTCAGAAACGTAAACAAACACGGACAACCGCCCGTAAAGATTGTGTGCAGAATAATCGTAAAAATTTATGTGAAAACTCGGGAAAAGGTAAGTGTTCTGTGCATATTTCAGTGAATAAACTATCTTTTAATGTTTGAACACATTATTCCACAGGAAAAACATCATATCATCCCGAAATTTAGCAACATTCGTCCGAGTATGATCGAGCAGCTGTGTGTGTGTGTGTATGCCGACGAAATACGACGCCGATAAGATGAAATGTTTTACTTTTTCACTTTTACTTTACTTTTTCACTTTATTTTTCATG
This sequence comes from Anopheles arabiensis, assembly GCF_016920715.1. Taxonomy (NCBI): domain Eukaryota; kingdom Metazoa; phylum Arthropoda; class Insecta; order Diptera; family Culicidae; genus Anopheles; species Anopheles arabiensis. Next base: position 52,103,959 of record NC_053518.1, on the reverse strand, counting down.
AAATCACAATGAATTGTAAAAATAATGCAGATTTAATGATATTGATCTTTGTTACAGTTTCTACAACAATCACTAAAGCCGGCTGTGATCGTGATCGGCACATTCTCAACTGGACCAACACACCAGTCGTTGTGTATCTTCAAGCAAACCAACGTTTCCACACACCACAAAATAGCATGGAAAGGAAAGTATTATAAAATAATGTCATATTTGAAAGCATTCTAATCTTTCATTGTTATTTTTCCACTGCAAACAGGACATTGGATCACCGCATCGACAAGTGGTTTTTATGTGCAAGTGTTGTTAAGAAGTGTGTTGTACGGTGTATTATGTGTTTTACTTTATTTGTATCGCTTTGCAAGTGGTACAATTAGTGCGTTTAATCGTTGTGCTACTGCTAACGAAAAAACGACCCGAGCATTAGAAGCGGCAACAATACATGTGCCTGACGCAGAGACAACAACGCCGTCGGCATCAGTTGATACCATCCAAAGTGATGGTTGAAATCGTATATAAACGTGTAAAAGCATATTTTGGGGCATGTAAGTATTGAATAATAGTTAAATAAAATACATTTTATCGTTGTACTGGACAATGTGCATCGAAATTTAAAAAAAGTGTGTGTGTTTTTGTTTACATCCGAATACAGAACCCTCAGCGTCCCGCTGTGCAAAGCGACGGAAGGCGTTATGGCGTTCTGAGAATTTTATCATGCCTTCCTTTTCTCTCCAACGGCAAATTTGTCGAGCAGCTCGTCGAGCTGCCCGTCCCTGGCTCCGCCTCATTCCCCTCGCCTGAGCGCGCTGCCGAAGGTTTGGATGTGTTGGTGCGTCACACGGCCAATCGCTGTCAGCCGTCGTCCGTGCTTTTTTCCCTCCATAGCGCTATCTCTTTCTCGCGTGTGGTCAATGCTCGCGAGCTGCTGTGGCGCCAAAAATGCCGTTAACAAACATTGCGGCGATGAAGTTGCATTTTCACAAATCAAACCAAAAAATCGCAATGAGTTCAAACACTGCAATATAAAAATGACTAAGGAATCGCTAGTTTACGCTGGAGGGTTTGCTGTGCAAAGCGCTGAGCCCTAATTCGCATTGACACGATCAGCCCGGCGCTGATTTTCATCAACTTTCCGTTCCACCAGCACCTAGAACGCAGGCTGGAAAGTTCACTGGCAGTCCCTGGGGCCTGCCATCGATCTGAACGTGTAAAGCATTAAACATAACTTTTTTTTGCTTTTGCTTTTGCTAAGCTTTTGCTTTCGTATGTTGTAGATTACACAGATATGCTGTGCCGTCTGTGCAAGGGTATGAGCGTGCGTGTGTGTGCACAACTGTCGCCAAATGTGTTTTTTTCCGGAATGTTATGATCCGTCGGTCAAAGAAAGGAAGGTGTTGATGAAAGGCGGAAACGCGAATTGAGGCCCCTGTCAACTGGTACTGAGACACAGCTCTTGGAAGATTGAACAGTATACTTAAATTGCCGTCGGATGGGGGGGGAGGTTGGCCATGGGACCCCTACGATCATTGGTCACAGGCCCTAAAATTGTAGTCGCCATGGGGGGAGGGGGAGGTGCAAATGGTTCTCCAGCCACGGAGCCCTTGTCGCTAATAATCTGTCCACTTGTAGACATACGGCATACTACAGACTAGAGATTTTCGGCGACCGCCTAGTCCGCCTACCGTTAGGTCCACCGCTGGTTCATGACGGTGTTTTTTTTTATCGTGGAGGTGCATCCTTCCCCCTGCCTGCAGCGTATGCATCGAGCGGGAGACAGTGTGGCAGTACGCAAGTTGCACGCTGGATAGGAGCGGGCCCGCGACACCGCCATCATCCCGCACATCTGTATGCCCGTCGTGGGTTCTAACCGCGTAAGAACCGTCCGCCGTAGCAAGAACTGACTATCCGGCTACGTGGTACTCAAGTCCTGAAAAGGCCGGCATGACCGCGTAGGCCATTACGCCAATAATAATAATAATACTAATAAAAAGAACTTAGCGTAGCAGTCCACACTCGGGGAAGGTTTATTTTGTATTTTGGTGCTGCCGGGCTACCGCTGTGGCGCGACAAATGCACGGAATGCACTCGACCAAAACATGAACCTACCGATCCGAACCCATTCCAAGGCATTGCCGGTCAATCGGCGTCATGATAACTACTCCAAACCAACAAGCCACCAGATTCTGGACGGACAGGTTCAGCACCATACGCGCACCGTAATAAACAAATCCAGAATCCTCTTTTGTATGAATTCAATTCAATATGTTGTTTCCACTTGCGTCAGCTAGCTGATTTAGAAATAAATGTGCAATATATCACACGCACGTTTGCTTAGATCGTGTGTCTTTTTAATACCCCCAACAGCAGAGCCGATCGCAAAGCTGCCAATGCCAATAGTTGTGTTGTCTCCCAGGTAGCGAGATCGAAAATGCATGGACTTTGTAGCCGCAGCGGATGAAAATGTACGCATCAGAATCAAAAAGTTTAAGGGTTTCCAAACGCACGCACACACACAAACACGCGCGTGCAAACTCACACACACACACACACACACACACACACGCACACACACACACACGCGCGCGCGCAAGCAATAAGGCACCTACAAACGCGCGCACGCGAGAACGCACCTACGAAAGCGCGCATGCAAGCACGCACCCCCCACCAAACCCCCTCCCCTTCCGCTATCATCAGCTATCATATAGTGCAGGGGCCTCCAAACTTTTCAGCTCGCGGGCCACATTGCTTCAAAAATAACTATATTGAGGGCCATTTGACGCTACCTTTAAATGATTAATGAACGCTTAAATCTCGTTTTTACAACAAAATACTAACGATACTAATACAGTTTCGTGTTACTAAAGCTTGATTTTTGTCTAAGAAAAGTAAAAAATACATTTTTATTTGAATAAGTCATAATAACGTAATATTTATATTAACTCTGGCAAAGTCATCGTGGGCCGCATTATAAGCTCTTGAGGGCCGCATGCGGCCCGCGGGCCGTAGTTTCCTACGTTCTCCTACGCTTGTTTTAAATAGGCTTCTTCACCCTCAATTGGCAGGGGCATCGAATGGTCTCATCAGCAGCGGCACGATAAATAAACCATCAATACACCGATAACACTTTGAATCCCAATCCGAGTCACACACAATTAATAAATGCTAACACCCACCAATAACAACACACAACAGCAATGCACATATACGATTCAACGCATACACCGCAACAACCAATCAGCTGGCGGCAAGCAGGCAGGAAAGGCGCCAATATTTTTAAATTTTTGACCGTTTTTTGCTCCGCTGCCATAAATAGTTCGTCCATTTCGCGCAGATTTTGGCCCGTTCCCCGCGCTGGACTTCAGCGATTCCTGCGCTGGGTCGAGCAAGTTTAGCGCCATCTGTTGGCGAAATGGACGAACTATTTATGGCAGCGGAGCAAAAAACGGTCAAAAAATTTAAAAATATTGGCGCCCATTTTTTCGTCCGCTTCTTCTCCCTCCCTCGCCCTGCCTTGTCTTACTTGTGCTTCTGCCCGTGCCTTCCGCCGCCAGCTGATTGGTTGTTGCGGTGTATGCGTTGAATCGTATATGTGCATTGCTGTTGTGTGTTGTTATTGGTGGGTGTTAGCATTTATTAATTTGTGTGTGACCTTGAGACGCTGTGGGAGAAGCTGTATTGGGATTCAAAGTGTTATCGGTGTATTGATGGTTTATTTTATTTCGTGCCGCTGCTGATGAGACCATTCGATGCCCCTGCCAATTGAGGGTGAAGAAGCCTATTTAAAACAAGCGTAGGAGAACGTCTAACACTAATCTAATATTTTTTTAAATTTGAACATGTTAGATGCTTCAACGACCTTCTAAGCATCATGTAGCACAGTGTATAGTGGCAATAATTTTTTTTTAATGTGCCAAAATCTGTCTCGAGTTTTCGGGTCTCGATACACACACGCACACACACAGCGCGGGGAAAGTGACCATTCACTCTATTATGCCGCGATCCCCCACCCCGCCCGGCGCTTTGGATGATGATGCGCTATATCAGGGGTCTCCAAACTACGGCCCGCGGGCCGCATGCGGCCCTCAAGAGCTTATAATGCGGCCCACGATGACTTTGCCAGAGTTAATATAAATATTACGTTATTATGACTTATTCAAATAAAAATGTATTTTTTACTTTTCTTAGACAAAAATCAAGCTTTAGTAACACGAAACTGTATTAGTATCGTTAGTATTTTGTTGTAAAAACGAGATTTAAGCGTTCATTAATCATTTAAAGGTAGCGTCAAATGGCCCTCAATATAGTTATTTTTGAAGCAATGTGGCCCGCGAGCTGAAAAGTTTGGAGGCCCCTGCACTATATGATAGCTGATGATAGCGGAAGGGGAGGGGGTTTGGTGGGGGGTGCGTGCTTGCATGCGCGCTTTCGTAGGTGCGTTCTCGCGTGCGCGCGTTTGTAGGTGCCTTATCGCTTGCGCGCGCGCGCGTGTGTGTGTGTGTGCGTGTGCGTGTGTGTGTGTGTGTGAGTTTGCACGCGCGTGTTTGTGTGTGTGCGTGCGTTTGGAAACCCTTAAACTTTTTGATTCTGATGCGTACATTTTCATCCGCTGCGGCTACAAAGTCCATGCATTTTCGATCTCGCTACCTGGGAGACAACACAACTATTGGCATTGGCAGCTTTGCGATCGGCTCTGCTGTTGGGGGTATTAAAAAGACACACGATCTAAGCAAACGTGCGTGTGATATATTGCACATTTATTTCTAAATCAGCTAGCTGACGCAAGTGGAAACAACATATTGAATTGAATTCATACAAAAGAGGATTCTGGATTTGTTTATTACGGTGCGCGTATGGTGCTGAACCTGTCCGTCCAGAATCTGATGGCTTTGGAGTAGTTATCATGACGACGATTGACCGGCAATGCCTTGGAATGGGTTCGGATCGGTAGGTTCATGTTTTGGTCGAGTGCATTCCGTGTATTTGTCTCGTCACAGCGATAGCCCGGCTACAACAAAGTCAAGACAAACTCTTACCCGGGTGTGGACTGCTACGCTAAGTTCTTTTTATTGTTATTATTATTATTATTAATGGCGTACTAGCCAACGCGATCATGCCGGCCGTTTTAGGACTTGAGTACCACGTAGCCTGAGCCGGTGACTAGTCCCTTGCTACGGCGGACGGTTCATACGCGATTAGAACCCACGACGGGCATGCAGATGTGCGGAATGATGGCGGTGCCGCGGGCCCGCTCCTATCCAGTGTGCAACTTGCATACTGCCACACTGTCTCCTGCCCGATGCATACGCTGAAGGCAGGGGGAAGGATGCACTCTACAGTAAAAAAAACACCGTCAAGAACCAGCGGCGGATCTAACCGTAGCCGGACTAGGCGGTCGCCGAAGATCGCTAGTCTGTAGTATGCCGTATGTCTACAAGTGGACAGAGTATTAGCGACAAGGGCCCCCGGAAAGATGGTCGTTGGGGCACCATGGCTGGAGAACCATTTGCCCCCCCCCCACCCCCAACACCCCCAACAGAAGTTTAGGATAACAAATTTATGCTTAATGCTTAACATGTTTAGTTCGATGGCAGGCCCCAGGGACTGCCAGTGAACTTTCCAGGATGCCGCTATCATAATCAGCTTGCGTTCTTGATGCCGGCGGAAAGAAAAGTTGATGAAAATCAGCGCCGGGCTGAACGTGTAAATGCGAATTAAGGTTCTGCGCGTTACACAGCAAACCCTCCAGCGTGAGCTAGCGATTCCGTAGTCATTTTTACATTGCAGCAATTGAACTCATTGCGCTTTTTTTTGGTTTGATATGTGAAAATGCAACTTCATCGCCGCAATGTGTATAAACGGTTTTTAAGCGCCACAGCAACTCATGAGCATTGACAACACGCGAGAATGAGATAGCGCTAGGAAGGGAAAGAGCACGGACGATGGCTGACAGCGATTGGCCGTCTGACACACCAACACATTCAAACCTTTGGCAGCGCGCTCAGGCGAGGGGAATGAGGCGGAGCCAGGGACGGGCAGCTCGACGAGCTGCTCGACAAATTTGGCGTTGGAGAGAAAAAGAGGGCATGATAAAATTCTCAGAACGGCATAACGCCTTCCGTCGCTTTGCGCAGCGGGCGGGTGGCCAGCGCAGATTTGGCCTGGTCTCCCGCGCTGTTCTTCAGCGATTTCTGCGCTGGGTCGCGCAGTTCGGGCAGTTCGGACAGTTCGGACAGTTCGGACAGTTCGGGCGGCGGAGCAAAAAAAAACGGTCAAAAAAATTTAAAAAAATTGGCGCCCATTTTTTCGTCCGCTTCTTCTCCCTCCCTCGCCCTGCCCTGCCTTACTTGCGCTTCTGCCCGTGCCTTCAGCCGTCAGCTGATTGGCTGTTGCGGTGTATGCGTTGATACTCATATGTGCATTGCGGTTGTGTATTATTATTGGTGGGTTGTTAAGCATTTATTAATTTGTGTGTGACCTTGAGACGCTGTGGGAGAAGCTGGATTGGGATTCAAAGTGTTATCGGTGTATTGATGGTTTATTTTATTTCGTGCCGCTGCTGATGAGACCATTCGATGCCCCTGCCAATTGAGGGTGAAGAAGCCTATTTAAAACAAGCGTAGGAGAACGTCTAACACTAATCTAATATTTTTTTAATTTGAACATGTTTGATGCTTCAACGACCTTCTATGCATCATGTAGCACAGTGTATAGTGGTTATATTTTTTTAATTTGCCGAAATCTGTTTCGAGTTTTTGGGTCTCGACACACACACGCACGCACACAGCGCGGGGAAAGTGACCGTTCACTCTATCATGCCGCGATCCCCCACACCGCCCGGCGCTAGGGATGAGGATGCTACAAGAAAGCTGAACCAACCGTTCTACCGATAAGGTAGCCGTAATCGATCATGCGTGGAGGGTGGGGGGGGTGGTCTAGTGGGGGGGGAGTGCGTGCTTGCGCGACTTCGGGGGTGCGTGCTCGCGAGTGCGCTTTCGTGGGTGCGTGCTGGCGTGCGCGCTTTCATGCTCGCGGGCGCGCGTACGTGCGTGTGTGTGTGCGTGCGTGCGTGCTGGCGTGCGCGCGTTCATGCATGTGTGCGCGCACGCGTGTGTGTGTGTGTGTGTGTGTGTGTGTGTGTGTATGAGTTTGCGCGCGCGTGTTTGTGTGTTTGTGTGTGTGCGTGCGTTTGGAAACTATTTGATTCTGATGCGTACATTTTCATCCGCTGCGTCTACAAAATACCACGCATTTTCGATCTCGCTACCTGAGAGACAACACAACCATTGGCATTGGCAACTTTGCGATCGGCTCTGCTGTTGGGGGTATCAAAAGACACACGATCAAAGCAAACGTGCGTGTGATATGTTGCACATTTATTTCCTATTCAGCTAGCGGACGCAAGTGGAAACAACATTTTGAATTGAATCCATACAAAAGAGGATTCTGGATTGGTTTATTACGGTGCGCGTATGGTGCTGCACCTGTCCGTCCAGAATCTGGTGGCTTGTTGGTTTGGAGTAGTTATCATGACGCCGATTGACCGGCAATGCCTTGGAATGGGTTCGGATCGGTAGGTTCATGTTTTGGCCGAGTGCATTCCGTGTATTTGTCTCGTCACAGCGATAGCCCGGCTACAACAAAGTCAAGACAAACTCTTACCCGGGTGTGGACTGCTACGCTAAGTTCTTTTTATTATTATTATTATTATTATTATTAATGGCGTACTAGCCAACGCGATCATGCCGGCCTTTTCAAGTCTTGAGTAGCACGTAGCCGGATAGTCGGCCCTTGCTACGGCGGACGGTTCATACGCGGTTAGAACCCACGACGGGCATGCAGATGTGCGGAATGATGGCGTTGCCGCGCGACCGCTCCTGTCCAGCGGGTAACTTGCATACTGCCACACTGTCTCCTGCTCGATGCATACGCTGCAGGCAGGGGGAAGGATGCACCTCCACAATAAAAAAAACACCGTCATGAACCAGCGGCGGACCTAACGGTAGTCGGACTAGGCGGTCGCCGAAGATCTCTAGTCTGTAGTATGCCGTATGTCTACAATTGGACAGAGTATTAACGACAAGGGCCCCCGGAAAGATGGTCGTTAGGGCTCCGTGGCTGGAGAACCATTTGCACCTCCCCTCCCCCATGGCGTCAACAATTTTAGGGCCTGTGACTAATGATCGTAGGGGTCCCATGGCCACCCCCCCGCCCCCCCATCCAGGATGCTGGTGTCACAATCAGGTTGCGTTCTTGATGCTGGTGGAACGGAAAGTGCGAAAATCAGCGCCGGGCTGAACGTGTCAATGCGAATTACAGTTCTGCGCGATGCACAACAAACCCTCCTGCGTGAGCTAGCGATTCCTTAATCATTTTTACATTGCAGTGTTTGAACTCATTGCGCATTTTTTGGTTTGATTTGTGAAAATGCAACTTCATCGCCGCAATGTTTGTTAACGGCATTTTTGGCGCCACAACAGCTCGCGAGCATTGACCACACGAGAGAACGAGATAGCGCTAGGGAGGGAAAGAGCACGGACGATGGCTGACAGCGATTGGCCGTCTGACACACCAACACATCCAAACCTTCGGCAGCGCGCTCAGGCGAGGGGTATGAGGCGGAGCCAGGGACGGGCAGCTCGACGAGCTGCTCGACAAATTTGCCGTTGGAGAGAAAAGGAAGGCATGATCAAACCCGCTGCGCAAAGCGACGGAAGGCGTTATGCCGTTCTGAGAATTTTATCATGCCCTCTTTTTCTCTCCAACGCCAAATTTGTCGAGCAGCTCGTCGAGCTGCTCGTCCCTGGCTCCGCCTCATTCCCCTCGCCCGAGCGCGCTGCCAAAGGTTTGAATGTTGTGTGTCAGACGGCCAATCGCTGTCAGCCATCGTCCGTGCTTCTTTCCCTTCCTAGCGCTATCTCATTCTCGCGTGTTGTCAATGCTCATGAGTTGCTGTGGCGCTTAAAAACCGTTTATACACATTGCGGCGATGAAGTTGCATTTTCACATATCAAACCAAAAAAAGCGCAATGAGTTCAATTGCTGCAATGTAAAAATGACTACGGAATCGCTAGCTCACGCTGGAGGGTTTGCTGTGTAACGCGCAGAACCTTAATTCGCATTTACACGTTCAGCCCGGCGCTGATTTTCATCAACTTTTCTTTCCGCCGGCATCAAGAACGCAAGCTGATTATGATAGCGGCATCCTGGAAGTTCACTGGCAGTCCCTGGGGCCTGCCATCGAACTAAACATGTTAAGCATTAAGCATAAATTTGTTATCCTAAACTTCTGTTGGGGGTGTTGGGGGTGGGGGGGGGGGGCAAATGGTTCTCCAGCCATGGTGCCCCAACGACCATCTTTCCGGGGGCCCTTGTCGCTAATACTCTGTCCACTTGTAGACATACGGCATACTACAGACTAGCGATCTTCGGCGACCGCCTAGTCCGGCTACGGTTAGATCCGCCGCTGGTTCTTGACGGTGTTTTTTTACTGTAGAGTGCATCCTTCCCCCTGCCTTCAGCGTATGCATCGGGCAGGAGACAGTGTGGCAGTATGCAAGTTGCACACTGGATAGGAGCGGGCCCGCGGCACCGCCATCATTCCGCACATCTGCATGCCCGTCGTGGGTTCTAATCGCGTATGAACCGTCCGCCGTAGCAAGGGACTAGTCACCGGCTCAGGCTACGTGGTACTCAAGTCCTAAAACGGCCGGCATGATCGCGTTGGCTAGTACGCCATTAATAATAATAATAATAACAATAAAAAGAACTTAGCGTAGCAGTCCACACCCGGGTAAGAGTTTGTCTTGACTTTGTTGTAGCCGGGCTATCGCTGTGACGAGACAAATACACGGAATGCACTCGACCAAAACATGAACCTACCGATCCGAACCCATTCCAAGGCATTGCCGGTCAATCGTCGTCATGATAACTACTCCAAAGCCATCAGATTCTGGACGGACAGGTTCAGCACCATACGCGCACCGTAATAAACAAATCCAGAATCCTCTTTTGTATGAATTCAATTCAATATGTTGTTTCCACTTGCGTCAGCTAGCTGATTTAGAAATAAATGTGCAATATATCACACGCACGTTTGCTTAGATCGTGTGTCTTTTAATACCCCCAACAGCAGAGCCGATCGCAAAGCTGCCAATGCCAATAGTTGTGTTGTCTCCCAGGTAGCGAGATCGAAAATGCATGGACTTTGTAGCCGCAGCGGATGAAAATGTACGCATCAGAATCAAAAGTTTAAGGGTTTCCAAACGCACGCACACACACAAACACGCGCGTGCAAACTCACACACACACACACACACACACGCACACGCACACACACACACACGCGCGCGCGCGCAAGCGATAAGGCACCTACAAACGCGCGCACGCGAGAACGCACCTACGAAAGCGCGCATGCAAGCACGCACCCCCCACCAAACCCCCTCCCCTTCCGCTATCATCAGCTATCATATAGTGCAGGGGCCTCCAAACTTTTCAGCTCGCGGGCCACATTGCTTCAAAAATAACTATATTGAGGGCCATTTGACGCTACCTTTAAATGATTAATGAACGCTTAAATCTCGTTTTTACAACAAAATACTAACGATACTAATACAGTTTCGTGTTACTAAAGCTTGATTTTTGTCTAAGAAAAGTAAAAAATACATTTTTATTTGAATAAGTCATAATAACGTAATATTTATATTAACTCTGGCAAAGTCATCGTGGGCCGCATTATAAGCTCTTGAGGGCCGCATGCGGCCCGCGGGCCGTAGTTTGGAGACCCCTGATATAGCGCATCATCATCCAAAGCGCCGGGCGGGGTGGGGGATCGCGGCATAATAGAGTGAATGGTCACTTTCCCCGCGCTGTGTGTGTGCGTGTGTGTATCGAGACCCGAAAACTCGAGACAGATTTTGGCACATTAAAAAAAATTATTGCCACTATACACTGTGCTACATGATGCTTAGAAGGTCGTTGAAGCATCTAACATGTTCAAATTAAAAAAATATTAGATTAGTGTTAGACGTTCTCCTACGCTTGTTTTAAATAGGCTTCTTCACCCTCAATTGGCAGGGGCATCGAATGGTCTCATCAGCAGCGGCACGAAATAAAATAAACCATCAATACACCGATAACACTTTGAATCCCAATCCAGCTTCTCCCACAGCGTCTCAAGGTCACACACAAATTAATAAATGCTAACACCCACCAATAACAACACACAACAGCAATGCACATATACGATTCAACGCATACACCGCAACAACCAATCAGCTGGCGGCGGAAGGCACGGGCAGAAGCACAAGTAAGACAAGGCAGGGCGAGGGAGGGAGAAGAAGCGGACGAAAAAATGGGCGCCAATATTTTTAAATTTTTTGACCGTTTTTTTGCTCCGCTGCCATAAATAGTTCGTCCATTTCGCCAACAGATGGCGCTAAACTTGCTCGACCCAGCGCAGGAATCGCTGAAGTCCAGCGCGGGGAACGGGCCAAAATCTGCGCTGGCCAGCGCAGATTTTGGTACATTTTCTGCGCTGGAAACTGCTCGAATTTGCGCAGCGGGTGGCCAGCGCAGATTTGGCCTGGTCTCCCGCGCTGTTCTTCAGCGATTTCTGCGCTGGGTCGCGCAGTTCGGGCAGTTCGGACAGTTCGGACAGTTCGGACAGTTCGGGCGGCGGAGCAAAAAAAAACGGTCAAAAAAATTTAAAAAAATTGGCGCCCATTTTTTCGTCCGCTTCTTCTCCCTCCCTCGCCCTGCCCTGCCTTACTTGCGCTTCTGCCCGTGCCTTCAGCCGTCAGCTGATTGGCTGTTGCGGTGTATGCGTTGATACTCATATGTGCATTGCGGTTGTGTATTATTATTGGTGGGTTGTTAAGCATTTATTAATTTGTGTGTGACCTTGAGACGCTGTGGGAGAAGCTGGATTGGGATTCAAAGTGTTATCGGTGTATTGATGGTTTATTTTATTTCGTGCCGCTGCTGATGAGACCATTCGATGCCCCTGCCAATTGAGGGTGAAGAAGCCTATTTAAAACAAGCGTAGGAGAACGTCTAACACTAATCTAATATTTTTTTAATTTGAACATGTTTGATGCTTCAACGACCTTCTATGCATCATGTAGCACAGTGTATAGTGGTTATATTTTTTTAATTTGCCGAAATCTGTTTCGAGTTTTTGGGTCTCGACACACACACGCACGCACAGCGCGTAGAAAGTGACCGTTCACTCTATCATGCCGCGATCCCCCACCCCGCCCGGCGCTAAGGATGAGGATGCTACAAGAAAGCTGAACCAACCGTTCTACCGATAAGGTAGCCGTAATCGATCATGCGTGGAGGGTGGGGGGGGGTGGTCTAGTGGGGGGGGGAGTGCGTGCTTGCGCGACTTCGGGGGTGCGTGCTCGCGAGCGCGCTTTCGTGGGTGCGTGCTGGCGTGCGCGCTTTCATGCTCGCGGGCGCGCGTACGTGCGTGTGTGTGTGCGTGCGTGCGTGCTGGCGTGCGCGCGTTCATGCATGTGTGCGCGCGCGCGCTCGTTTGTGTGTGTGTGTGTGTGTGTTTGTGTGTGTGTGTATGAGTTTGCGCGCGCGTGTTTGTGTGTTTGTGTGTGTGCGTGCGTTTGGAAACTATTTGATTCTGATGCGTACATTTTCATCCGCTGCGTCTACAAAATACCACGCATTTTCGATCTCGCTACCTGAGAGACAACACAACCATTGGCATTGGCAACTTTGCGATCGGCTCTGCTGTTGGGGGTATCAAAAGACACACGATCAAAGCAAACGTGCGTGTGATATGTTGCACATTTATTTCCTATTCAGCTAGCGGACGCAAGTGGAAACAACATTTTGAATTGAATCCATACAAAAGAGGATTCTGGATTGGTTTATTACGGTGCGCGTATGGTGCTGCACCTGTCCGTCCAGAATCTGGTGGCTTGTTGGTTTGGAGTAGTTATCATGACGCCGATTGACCGGCAATGCCTTGGAATGGGTTCGGATCGGTAGGTTCATGTTTTGGCCGAGTGCATTCCGTGTATTTGTCTCGTCACAGCGATAGCCCGGCTACAACAAAGTCAAGACAAACTCTTACCCGGGTGTGGACTGCTACGCTAAGTTCTTTTTATTATTATTATTATTATTATTATTAATGGCGTACTAGCCAACGCGATCATGCCGGCCTTTTCAAGTCTTGAGTAGCACGTAGCCGGATAGTCGGCCCTTGCTACGGCGGACGTTTCATACGCGGTTAGAACCCACGACGGGCATGCAGATGTGCGGAATGATGGCGTTGCCGCGCGACCGCTCCTGTCCAGCGGGTAACTTGCATACTGCCACACTGTCTCCTGCTCGATGCATACGCTGCAGGCAGGGGGAAGGATGCACCTCCACAATAAAAAAAACACCGTCATGAACCAGCGGCGGACCTAACGGTAGTCGGACTAGGCGGTCGCCGAAGATCTCTAGTCTGTAGTATGCCGTATGTCTACAATTGGACAGAGTATTAACGACAAGGGCCCCCGGAAAGATGGTCGTTAGGGCTCCGTGGCTGGAGAACCATTTGCACCTCCCCTCCCCCCATGGCGTCAACAATTTTAGGGCCTGTGACCGATGATCGTAGGGGTCCCATGGCCACCCCCCCGCCCTCCCCATCCAGGATGCTGGTTTCACAATCAGGATGCGTTCTTGATGCTGGTGGAACGGAAAGTGCGAAAATCAGCGCCGGGCTGAACGTGTCAATGCGAATTAGAGTTCTGCGCGATGCACAGCAAACCCTCCTGCGTGAGCTAGCGATTCCTTAATCATTTTTACATTGCAGTGTTTGAACTCATTGCGATTTTTGGTTTGATTTGTGAAAATGCAACTTCATCGCCGCAATGTTTGTTAACGGCATTTTGGCGCCACAACAGCTCGCGAGCATTGACCACACGAGAGAACGAGATAGCGCTAGGGAAAGAGCACGGACGATGGCTGACAGCGATTGGCCGTCTGACACTAACACATCCAAACCTTCGGCAGCGCGCTCGGGCGAGGGGTATGAGGCGGAGCCAGGGACGGGCAGCTCGACGAGCTGCTCGACAAATTGCCGTTGGAGAGAAAGGAAGGCATGATAAAATTCTCAGAACGCCATAACGCCTTCCGTCGCTTTGCACAGCGGTATGTTACACGCTACCTGCCCGCTGCGCAAATTCGAGCAGTTTCCAGCGCAGAAAACCCGCTGTGCAAAGCGACGGAAGGCGTTATGGCGTTCTGAGAATTTTATCATGCCTTCCTTTTCTCTCCAACGGCAATTTGTCGAGCAGCTCGTCGAGCTGCCCGTCCCTGACTCCGCCTCATACCCCTCGCCTGAGCGCGCTGCCGAAGGTTTGGATGTGTTGGTGCGTCACACGGCCAATCGCTGTCAGCCGTCGTCCGTGCTTTTCCCTCCATAGCGCTATCTCTTTCTCGCGTGTGGTCAATGCTCGCGAGCTGTTGTGGCGCCAAAAATGCCGTTAACAAACATTGCGGCGATGAAGTTGCATTTTCACAAATCAAACCAAAAATCGCAATGAGTTCAAACACTGCAATATAAAAATGACTAAGGAATCGCTAGTTTACGCTGGAGGGTTTGCTGTGCAAAGCGCTGAGCCCTAATTCGCATTGACACGATCAGCCCGGCGCTGATTTTCATCAACTTTCCGTTCCACCAGCACCTAGAACGCAGGCTGGAAAGTTCACTGGCAGTCCCTGGGGCCTGCCATCGATCTGAACGTGTAAAGCATTAAACATAACTTTTTTTTGCTTTTGCTTTTGCTAAGCTTTTGCTTTCGTATGTTGTAGATTACACAGATATGCTGTGCCGTCTGTGCAAGGGTATGAGCGTGCGTGTGTGTGCACAACTGTCGCCAAATGTGTTTTTTTCCGGAATGTTATGATCCGTCGGTCAAAGAAAGGAAGGTGTTGATGAAAGGCGGAAACGCGAATTGAGGCCCCTGTCAACTGGTACTGAGACACAGCTCTTGGAAGATTGAACAGTATACTTAAATTGCCGTCGGATGGGGGGGGGGAGGTTGGCCATGGGACCCCTACGATCATTGGTCACAGGCCCTAAAATTGTAGTCGCCATGGGGGGGAGGGAGGTGCAAATGGTTCTCCAGCCACGGAGCCCTTGTCGCTAATAATCTGTCCACTTGTAGACATACGGCATACTACAGCCTAGAGATCTTCGGCGACCGCTTAGTCCGCCTACCGTTAGGTCCACCGCTGGTTCATGACGGTGTTTTTTTATCGTGGAGGTGCATCCTTCCCCTTGCCTGCAGCGTATGCATCGAGCGGGAGACAGTGTGGCAGTACGCAAGTTGCACGCTGGATAGGAGCGGGCCCGCGACACCGCCATCATTCCGCACATCTGTATGCCCGTCGTGGGTTCTAACCGCGTATGAACCGTTCGCCGTAGCAAGAACTGACTATCCGGCTACGTGGTACTCAAGTCCTGAAAAGGCCGGCATGACCGCGTAGGCCATTACGCCAATAATAATAATAATACTAATAAAAGAACTTAGCGTAGCAGTCCACACTCGGGGAAGGTTTATTTTGTATTTTGGTGCTGCCGGGCTACCGCTGTGGCGCGACAAATGCACGGAATGCACTCGACCAAAACATGAACCTACCGATCCGAACCCATTCCAAGGCATTGCCGGTCAATCGGCGTCATGATAACTACTCCAAACCAACAAGCCACCAGATTCTGGACGGACAGGTTCAGCACCATACGCGCACCGTAATAAACAAATCCAGAATCCTCTTTTGTATGAATTCAATTCAATATGTTGTTTCCACTTGCGTCAGCTAGCTGATTTAGAAATAAATGTGCAATATATCACACGCACGTTTGCTTAGATCGTGTGTCTTTTAATACCCCCAACAGCAGAGCCGATCGCAAAGCTGCCAATGCCAATAGTTGTGTTGTCTCCCAGGTAGCGAGATCGAAAATGCATGGACTTTGTAGCCGCAGCGGATGAAAATGTACGCATCAGAATCAAAAAGTTTAAGGGTTTCCAAACGCACGCACACACACAAACACGCGCGTGCAAACTCACACACACACACACACACACACACACGCACACACACACACACACACGCGCGCGCGCGCAAGCGATAAGGCACCTACAAACGCGCGCACGCGAGAACGCACCTACGAAAGCGCGCATGCAAGCACGCACCCCCCACCAAACCCCCTCCCCTTCCGCTATCATCAGCTATCATATAGTGCAGGGGCCTCCAAACTTTTCAGCTCGCGGGCCACATTGCTTCAAAAATAACTATATTGAGGGCCATTTGACGCTACCTTTAAATGATTAATGAACGCTTAAATCTCGTTTTTACAACAAAATACTAACGATACTAATACAGTTTCGTGTTACTAAAGCTTGATTTTTGTCTAAGAAAAGTAAAAAATACATTTTTATTTGAATAAGTCATAATAACGTAATATTTATATTAACTCTGGCAAAGTCATCGTGGGCCGCATTATAAGCTCTTGAGGGCCGCATGCGGCCCGCGGGCCGTAGTTTGGAGACCCCTGATATAGCGCATCATCATCCAAAGCGCCGGGCGGGGTGGGGGATCGCGGCATAATAGAGTGAATGGTCACTTTCCCGCGCTGTGTGTGTGCGTGTGTGTATCGAGACCCGAAAACTCGAGACAGATTTTGGCACATTAAAAAAATTATTGCCACTATACACTGTGCTACATGATGCTTAGAAGGTCGTTGAAGCATCTAACATGTTCAAATTTAAAAAATATTAGATTAGTGTTAGACGTTCTCCTACGCTTGTTTTAAATAGGCTTCTTCACCCTCAATTGGCAGGGGCATCGAATGGTCTCATCAGCAGCGGCACGAAATAAAATAAACCATCAATACACCGATAACACTTTGAATCCCAATCCAGCTTCTCCCACAGCGTCTCAAGGTCACACACAAATTAATAAATGCTTAACAACCCACCAATAATAATACACAACCGCAATGCACATATGAGTATCAACGCATACACCGCAACAGCCAATCAGCTGACGGCTGAAGGCACGGGCAGAAGCGCAAGTAAGGCAGGGCAGGGCGAGGGAGGGAGAAGAAGCGGACGAAAAAATGGGCGCCAATTTTTTAAATTTTTTGACCGTTTTTTTTTGCTCCGCCGCCCGAACTGTCCGAACTGTCCGAACTGTCCGAACTGCCCGAACTGCGCGACCCAGCGCAGAAATCGCTGAAGAACAGCGCGGGAGACCAGGCCAAATCTGCGCTGGCCACCCGCTGCGCAAATTCGAGCAGTTTCCAGCGCAGAAAATGTACCAAAATCTGCGCTGGCCAGCGCAGATTTTGGCCCGTTCCCCGCGCTGGACTTCAGCGATTCCTGCGCTGGGTCGAGCAAGTTTAGCGCCATCTGTTGGCGAAATGGACGAACTATTTATGGCAGCGGAGCAAAAAACGGTCAAAAAATTTAAAAATATTGGCGCCCATTTTTCGTCCGCTTCTTCTCCCTCCCTCGCCCTGCCTTGTCTTACTTGTGCTTCTGCCCGTGCCTTCCGCCGCCAGCTGATTGGTTGTTGCGGTGTATGCGTTGAATCGTATATGTGCATTGCTGTTGTGTGTTGTTATTGGTGGGTGTTAGCATTTATTAATTTGTGTGTGACCTTGAGACGCTGTGGGAGAAGCTGGATTGGGATTCAAAGTGTTATCGGTGTATTGATGGTTTATTTTATTTCGTGCCGCTGCTGATGAGACCATTCGATGCCCCTGCCAATTGAGGGTGAAGAAGCCTATTTAAAACAAGCGTAGGAGAACGTCTAACACTAATCTAATATTTTTTAAATTTGAACATGTTAGATGCTTCAACGACCTTCTAAGCATCATGTAGCACAGTGTATAGTGGCAATAATTTTTTTAATGTGCCAAAATCTGTCTCGAGTTTTCGGGTCTCGATACACACACGCACACACACAGCGCGGGAAAGTGACCATTCACTCTATTATGCCGCGATCCCCCACCCCGCCCGGCGCTTTGGATGATGATGCGCTATATCAGGGGTCTCCAAACTACGGCCCGCGGGCCGCATGCGGCCCTCAAGAGCTTATAATACGGCCTACGATGACTTTGCCAGAGTTAATATAAATATTACGTTATTATGACTTATTCAAATAAAAATGTATTTTTACTTTTCTTAGACAAAAATCAAGCTTTAGTAAAACGAAACTGTATTAGTATCGTTAGTATTTTGTTGTAAAAACGAGATTTAAACGTTCATTAATCATTTAAAGGTAGCGTCAAATGGCCCTCAATATAGTTATTTTTGAAGCAATGTGGCCCGCGAGCTGAAAAGTTTGGAGGCCCCTGCACTATATGATAGCTGATGATAGCGGAAGGGGAGGGGTTTGGTGGGGGTGCGTGCTTGCATGCGCGCTTTCGTAGGTGCGTTCTCGCGTGCGCGCGTTTGTAGGTGCCTTATCGCTTGCGCGCGCGCGCGTGTGTGTGTGTGCGTGTGCGTGTGTGTGTGTGTGTGTGTGTGTGAGTTTGCACGCGCGTGTTTGTGTGTGTACGTGCGTTTGGAAACCCCAAAACTATTTGATTATGATGCGTACATTTTCATCCGCTGCGGCTACAAAGTCCATGCATTTTCGATCTCGCTACCTGGGAGACAACACAACTATTGGCATTGGCAGCTTTGCGATCGGCTCTGCTGTTGGGGGTATTAAAAAGACACACGATCTAAGCAAACGTGCGTGTGATATATTGCACATTTATTTCTAAATCAGCTAGCTGACGCAAGTGGAAACAACATATTGAATTGAATTCATACAAAAGAGGATTCTGGATTTGTTTATTACGGTGCGCGTATGGTGCTGAACCTGTCCGTCCAGAATCTGGTGGCTTGTTGGTTTGGAGTAGTTATCATGACGACGATTGACCGGCAATGCCTTGGAATGGGTTCGGATCGGTAGGTTCATGTTTTGGTCGAGTGCATTCCGTGCATTTGTCGCGCCACAGCGGTAGCCCGGCAGCACCAAAATACAAAATAAACCTTCCCCGAGTGTGGACTGCTACGCTAAGTTCTTTTTATTAGTATTATTATTATTATTGGCGTAATGGCCTACGCGGTCATGCCGGCCTTTTCAGGACTTGAGTACCACGTAGCCGGATAGTCAGTTCTTGCTACGGCGAACGGTTCATACGCCCCGCTGTGCAAAGCAACGGAAGGCGTTATGCCGTTCTGAGAATTCTATCATGCCCTCTTTTTCTCTCCAACGGCAAATTTGTCGAGCAGCTCGTCGAGCTGCCCGTCCCTGGCTCCGCCTCATACCCCTCGCCTGAGCACGCTGCCGAAGGTTTGGATGTGTTGGTGTGTCAGACGGCCAATCGCTGTCAGCCATCGTCCGTGCTTTTTCCCTCCATAGCGCTATCTCTTTCTCGCGTGTGGTCAATGCTCGCGAGCTGTTGTGGCGCCTAAAAATGCCGTTAACAAACATTGCGGCGATCAAGTTGCATTTTCACAAATCAAACCAAAAAATCGCAATGATTTCAAACACTGCAATGTAAAAATGACTAAGCAATCGCTAGTTTACGCTGGAGGGTTTGCTGTGCAACGCGCTGAACCCTAATTCGCATTGACACGTTCATCCCGGCGCTGATTTTCATCAACTTTTCGTTCCACCAACATCAAGAACGCAAGCTGATTGTGAAACCAGCATCCTGGAAAGTTCACTGGTAGTCCCTGGGACATGTCATCGTGCTGAACGTGTTAAGCATTAAGCATAACTTTGTTACCCTAAGCTTTTGTTTTCGTATGCTGTAGATTACATAGATATGCTAAGTATCCTGCGCATGGTTGTGAGTGTGCGTGTGTGTGCACAACTGTCGCCAAATGTGTTTTCTTCCGGAATGTTATGATCAATCAGTCAAAGAAAGGAAGGTGTTCATGAAAGGCGGAAAGACGAATTGAGGCCCCTGTCAATGGTAACTGATGACCGGGAGGAGGGAGTACTGACACACAGCTGTTGGAAGATTGAACAGTATACTTAAATTGCCGGCAGATGGATGGGGGGGGGGAGAGGGGTTGGCCATGGGACCCCTACGATCATCGGTCGCAGGCCCTAAAATTGTTATCGCCATGGGGGGAGGGGGAGGTGCAAATGGTTCTCCAGGTTCTTCTTTCTGGGGGCCCTTGTCGCTAATACTCTGTCCACTTGTAGACATACGGCATAATACAGACTAGAGATCTTCGGCGACCGCCTAGTCCGCCTACCGTTAGATCCGCCGATGGTTCATGACGGTGTTTTTTTTTTTTTTTTTATCGTGGACGTGCATCCTTCCCCCCTGCCTGCAGCGTATGCATCGAGCAGGAGACAGTGTGGCAGTATGCAAGTAACCCGCTGGATGGGAGCGGTCGCGAGGCAACGCCATCGTTCCGCACATCTGCATGCCCGTCGTGGGTTCTAGCCGCGTATGAACCGTCCGCCGTAGCAAGAGGTGACTATCCGGCTACGTGGTACTCAAGTCCTGAAAAGGCCGGCATGATCGCGTAGGCCATTACGCCAATAATAATAATAATAATAATACTAATAAGAACTTAGCATAACAGCCCACACTCGGGGAAGTTTTTTGTTTTGACTTTGGTGCTGCCGGGTCTACTGCTGTGGCGCGACAAATGCACGGAATGCACTCGACCAAAACATGAACCTACCGATCCGAACCCATTCCAAGGCATTGCCGGTCAATCGGCGTCATGATAACTACTCCAAACCAACAAGCCACCAGATTCTGGGCGGACAGGTGCAGCACCATACGTGCACCGTAATAAACAAATCCAGAATCCTCTTTTGTATGGATTCAATTCAAAATGTTGTTTCCACTTGCATCCGCTAGCGGAATTGGAAAGAAATGTGCTACATATCACACGCACGTTTGCTTAGATCGTGTGTCTTTTTAATACACCCAACAGCAGAGCCGATCGCAAAGATGCCAATGCCAATGGTTGTGTTGTCTCTCAGGTAGCGAGATCGAAAATGCATGGACTTTGTAGCCGCAGCGGATGAAAATGTACCCATCGGAATCAAATAGTTTTGAGGTTTCCAAACACACACACACACAAACACGCGCGCGCAAACTCACACACAAACACGCACGCGCAAACTCACACACAAACACACACACACACACAAACACGCGCGCGCGCACACATGCATGAACGCGCGCACGCCAGCACGCACGCACGCACACACACACACGTACGCGCGCCCGCGAGCATGAAAGCGCGCACGCCAGCAAGCACCCGCGAAAGCGCGCTCGCGAGCACGCACCCCCGAAGTCGCGCAAGCACGCACCCCCCCCCTCTCCCCTACTAGACCAACCCCCCCGCATGATCGATAACGGCTACCTTATCGGTACAACGGTTGGTTCAGCTTTCTTGTAGCATCCTCATTCAAAGCGCCGGGCGGGGTGGGGGATCGCGACATGATAGAATGAACTGTCACTTTCCCCGCGCTGTGTGTGTGTGTGACGAGACTCGAAAAATCGAGACAGATTTCGGCACATTAAAAAAAAAAATCATAGCCACTATACATTGTGCTACATGATGCTTAGAAGGTCGTTAAAGCATCAAACATGTTCAAATTAAAAAATATTAGATTAGTGTTAGACGTTCTCCTACGCTTGTTTTAAATAGGCTTCTTTGCCCTCAACTGGCAGGGGCATCGAATGGTCTCATCAGCAGCGGCACGAAATAAAATAAACCATCAATACACCGATAACACTTTGAATCCCAATCCAGCTTCTCCCACAGCGTCTCAAGGTCACACACAAATTAATAAATGCTAACACCCACCAATAACAACACACAACCGCAATGCACATATATGAATCAACGCATACACCGCAACAGCCAATCCGCTGGCGGCGGAAGGCACGGGCAGAAGCGCAAGTAAGGCAGGGTAGGGTGAGGGAGGGAGAAGAAGGGAACGAAAAAATGGGCGCCAATATTTTTAAATTTTTTGACCAATTTTTTTGCTCCGCCGCCATAAATAGTTCGTCCATTTCGCCAACAGATGGCGCTAAACTTGCTCGACCCAGCGCAGGAATCGCTGAAGAACAGCGCGGGAGACCAGCCAAAATCTGCGCTGGCCAGCGCAGATTTTGGTGCATTTTCTGCGCTGGAAACTGCTCGAATTTGCGCAGCGGGGCGGTTAGAACCCACGACGGGCATACAGATGTGCGGGATGATGGCGGTGTCGCGGGCCCGCTCCTATCCAGCGTGCAACTTGCGTACTGCCACACTGTCTCCCGCTCGATGCATACGCTGCAGGCAGGGGGGAAGGATGCACCTCCACGATAAAAAAACACCGTCATGAACCAGCGGTGGACCTAACGGTAGGCGGACTAGGCGGTCGCCGAAAATCTCTAGGCTGTAGTATGCCGTATGTCTACAAGTGGACAGATTATTAGCGACAAGGGCTCCGTGGCTGGAGAACCATTTGCACCTCCCCTCCCCCCATGGCGACTACAATTTTAGGGCCTGTGACCAATGATCGTAGGGGTCCCATGGCCAACCTCCCCCCCCATCCGACGGCAATTTAAGTATACTGTTCAATCTTCCAAGAGCTGTGTCTCAGTACCAGTTGACAGGGGCCTCAATTCGCGTTTCCGCCTTTCATCAACACCTTCCTTTCTTTGACCGACGGATCATAACATTCCGGAAAAAAACACATTTGGCGACAGTTGTGCACACACACGCACGCTCATACCCTTGCACAGACGGCACAGCATATCTGTGTAATCTACAACATACGAAAGCAAAAGCTTAGCAAAAGCAAAAGCAAAAAAAGTTATGTTTAATGCTTTACACGTTCAGATCGATGGCAGGCCCCAGGGACTGCCAGTGAACTTTCCAGCCTGCGTTCTAGGTGCTGGTGGAACGGAAAGTTGATGAAAATCAGCGCCGGGCTGATCGTGTCAATGCGAATTAGGGCTCAGCGCTTTGCACAGCAAACCCTCCAGCGTAAACTAGCGATTCCTTAGTCATTTTTATATTGCAGTGTTTGAACTCATTGCGATTTTTTGGTTTGATTTGTGAAAATGCAACTTCATCGCCGCAATGTTTGTTAACGGCATTTTTGGCGCCACAACAGCTCGCGAGCATTGACCACACGCGAGAAAGAGATAGCGCTATGGAGGGAAAAAGCACGGACGACGGCTGACAGCGATTGGCCGTCTGACGCACCAACACATCCAAACCTTCGGCAGCGCGCTCAGGCGAGGGGTATGAGGCGGAGTCAGGGACGGGCAGCTCGACGAGCTGCTCGACAAATTTGCCGTTGGAGAGAAAAGGAAGGCATGATAAAATTCTCAGAACGCCATAACGCCTTCCGTCGCTTTGCACAGCGGGGGTAGCGAGCAGTAACGCCTCCATACA
This sequence comes from Anopheles arabiensis, assembly GCF_016920715.1. Classification (NCBI taxonomy): domain Eukaryota; kingdom Metazoa; phylum Arthropoda; class Insecta; order Diptera; family Culicidae; genus Anopheles; species Anopheles arabiensis. Next base: position 52,080,524 of record NC_053518.1, on the reverse strand, counting down.
AAAATCGCGAAACGTAACGCTCCAATGCTATCTGGAGCAGCCATTAATGTGCAGCGAAATTTGTCTCTGTATCTCATTCCCCCACCCCCAAAAAACCACATTCACTCTCCGCGCACTCTAACAATTTTGGCGCGCACGCTACATACAACACAATACAAAAGGTCGTTTTAACCGCGCGCACTGATCAATGTCGCGATGGTCCAATCGGAACGCCGACACTCCAAGTCACAGATTTGGTGTGAAGAAAACGTTTTTCTGACCAAATCGACAACACACACGCAACGACACGCATCGTCACATCGACACGCCGTCGATGGAAGTGAGTGATGTTCTAAAAATAGATCTGTGGGGCGAGTGAGAAGAGGAAGGGGTGTAGAACAAGAACGAAAGCGATGAGAGTGAGTCGTAGCGTGCGTGTGTGTGGTGTACACGCGAGAACTCATTTTTTGCTCTTTCCTGGAATCCAGATGTTCTACATTCTTCTGATTTTAAGCAACAAAAGTAGAACGGGAAGTAGAAGGCTACTTCATTTCTACTTTCCTTATTACTTTCGAGCGTGTTGACTCGCTTGGGTAGTAGTTGATATGTTTCTAAATCATTCAAATAACAGAAATATATTAGATACGGTAAGTGTAACAATATCCGCTTTGTTTTGTTTGTTCTCAACAATTTGGCTTATATGTTGGAAATAGATTCCGAAAATGAACCAAAACAACGTGCTGCAGTCCGGTAGAGGTAAGAAAATTCCTGCATCTGGAAAAAGATCCCACAGTGTTTTGGAGAAGGAAAATGAAGAACCTGGAACTAAAAAAAAGGTAAGATTGCAATGCATTGTTTACATGTGCGATTGTTAAATGTATGCAATTATTTTCAGCGTGCAATATGGTCCAACCGAAGTCAAGCCGACCAATTAGTGCAAATTTTAAAACCGTCATCAAATCGTCAAAGACAAAAACGGAAACCATTGGTAAGACAATATTTGTAGGAGTGATTTCATGAATTAACGTGTAGCATTTTCAGTCAAAGAAGAAGTTGCTTATAACAGCACAACGAATACGATCCAAGCAGCAAGCACCTCGTCATCGTCATATCCGAAAACGGAAAACAAAAAAAGGCACCCACTAATGAAAATGGTAAGGAACGAGGAAATATATCTGAGGAAATTGTTGGCGGATGACCGAAATGCAACGAATAGTTGTTATCGGCACCGTATATAGAACAAACTATGACGAACAGGATTGTAACCCGACAACAATGATTAAGGTCGACACCAACTCGATACATCCACGGGTCAGATTTGATTCCAACTCAAAATAAGCGCACCCGCTGCACTTCACGGGTTGGAATCGATTCCGTTTGGATCACACCCACGGATTGTGAAATGAAACATATGACTCACCACTAGTATAAAATCATTGCAAACATGTTCGTCACTCACCATCAAAATTTTAACACAGTAATATCAAACAAATTTCCAGTTTTATTAGCTCCCCCAACCGCCGACGTGCAAGCAATAATGTCGTACTTAACGAAGTGTCCCTGGCGAACATCAATGATTCCTAAACAAGAAAAAGAAACTCCAGTTTGTTCAACACACAACACACAACAACAACAAGATCTCCAAAAAAATAGCCAAGAACAATTTCAAACAGTATTGGTAGATTTGAAGAACAATACCAACAAGATCCAACAACAAATGTTTCCACATCAAATGGTATGAAATGCTTTAACAATCTTGAAAAAATCCCATTTTTAAATATTAATCTATTTGCAGTCTCCATGACAGGGTCACATCCTCAGTATTTGCCACGTTCTAGATGCAATTCATTATATGGTGAGTGAGATGATAATAAAATTAAATGTACTTGAAAAAGTTTATTAATTTGCTTTGTTACAGATTATCTTTACAACCATTCATTCGAAGAAACCCTATCCATACCGATATCGACACCCGCACCAAATGACAATAGTAAGGCAATACCTACAACAACCTCAACTACGACTGCAACTACATCAGTAAATCAGAAAAGCAAAAAAACAAATTCAACATTAGAGCGCTAATTGGACATTTAAATACCAAATTAGATTACATAATAGATGTATTACACGAAAAATCAGGACATAGTGAGCAAATGAATGAATTTGATTTCGATGCAATACAGGACCAAAAACAATTAGAGGATTTTGAAAGCCAGCTAGGAGAATCAAACGGTACTTTCAAACAAAACATTTTAACGGAACTGCGAAGTTCATTAAAGTTAGGGAACTCTAAATACCAAATACACCAAGCATTGGACTTACTATTTTCCCGGCAATTTTTAGCTAAAATGACTTGGTCCGGACGCAGTAAAACAGAGCAAAAGATTCCTTTCTCGTCCTACACTAAAATAAAAAAAATTCTTGGAAATTGCGGAGACAAAATTTGTAAACCGGCGGAAACATTTGTTTTTGATTATATAGGACAGAAATTACGACATGTCAGCTCTAGACTTAACCTGTCCGGAGCTCGTGCTTCTACTTCTCATAATTTTAAGCCGAAAAACTTAACAAAGTAATGCTAGAGAAAATAGAATTTATAAAAAGCATGTTCCTTTATATATTACATTATATTATGTTTATTATGTTCGTTATGCTTACACATGATCTTATACTTGTGATAACATATGTTAAGTATATAATGAAACAAAGTTTGAATTTATGAATTGAATTAAAATTAAAAGAATTGAAAATTCTAAGCAATGTGAACTATTAAATAAATGAACTGTCATTATCGCTCTTTATGAATATGTTTAATTATTTATGTTTCTAAAGTATGAAGCAATAGAATGTACACATACTCTTCTGACATTGTTTTTATAGCTACTAATTTACTTTATACTAGTCGGAGCCGTACTCTATAGCCGTCAGGCAGTCTCATTTCTCCAGTGCTTACTTTGTTTGTCATTCAAATCAAAATGATTGTAAAAATTGCCAGCAAAATGCCCAAAAAGGGCAACATAAAATTAAGAACTTAAGTACTTTTCAACACCAATCTTAGGAAAGTGAGAGTGTAAAACTGTTTTTTAACATTTTTGTCTACCTTTTGGCATTAATTAAAACATTTTCCGACCCGTATTCGCGTTGCCGAAAATAGGACCAAACTGCCGAAAATAGGGACCAAAACAGTGTTTGCATTTTCATCAATATCGCTAAAATGCATTTGAAACGGCAAATAAAAAATAGCACAACATATCATAAACTATCGTATTATCGATCAAAATAACGTCACTTTCATGAAAAGTAATAAAAATTGTAAGTATACCAGCAGTTTTAGTGAAACTGCTGCACTAGCCTGCCCAATACTGGTACATTTACCCTAGTTCATTTTCAAACGGATAAATTGATATTAATGGAAGAGGCCCAAATGACAATCGGACAGCATCTCACTATAGCGAGCCCGATGACAGCTTGACGTTTTCATACTGAGACGTTGCCTTTGGCTGCCTCCCCCGTATTGAGCGAGCATTGTCTTTCTCATCGCCATGGTGAGCTGCAGAGGTTTGTATGGTGAGCATTCTGGCTAGCGCCAAATTTTCTCATGAGACGATCTGGCGCGCTTAATGAGATGCCTTACCACATGATAGTGAGGTCGGATTTTGAATCGGCTGCCGATCTTGCTCATGTGAGTTGAACTACGTGCTGCATGGTGAGGTGTGTAGTTGTGTGGTGTATGTGGATACCCGATGGAGGTGAGACAACCCAAGCGAGTCAACACGTTCGAAAGTAGTAAGGAAGAAATTAAGTAGTATTTTTATAGAACATCACTCACTTCCATCGACGGCGGTCGATGTGACGATGTGTGTCGTCGCGTGTGTGTTGTCGATTTGGTCAGAAAAACTTTTTTCTACAGACCAAATCTCTGACTTGGAGCGTCGGCGTTCCGATTGAACCATCGCGACATTGATCAATGCGTGCGGTTAAAACGACTTTTTGTATTGTGTTGTATGTAGCGTGCGCGCCAAAATTGTAAGAGTGCGCGGAGAGTGAATGTGGTTTTTTGGGGGTGGGGGAATGAGATACAGAGACAAATTTCGCTGCACATTAACACATACATTCTCACTGCACGGGTTGAACTGCGAATGCTCAGTTCTGAGAGAATATACTCGAGTGCTCGCGCATGAGTGCAAGCAGCGCGGTATAGAGGATAGAGGGAGACAAACGATTATTTTGCTCCAAGCTTTCTACTTTTGTCCCGTTGGGAGTTTACTTGCAATACTGCGAAAAGCGTCTTCTCTTTCTGCTTTTTCATCTCTTCGGCAGGATGTTAGGACATTACTGAAAGCTCCGGTGAACGTCAGCCAGCAGATAACTAAGGTTCCAGGTGGAGGTGAAATGTGGTACCAAGGCGTTGAATGTTGTTTTCAGTATTATTTCCGGTAAACTATTTATTGTTAAAGTAATTGAGTAATGCATTTTTAACGTTACTATTATTTTCTTTTATTTTTATTCAGTGGCGTGGACGTATCAGAAGATGAATTTGAGCTGAATCTTTCAGTGGATGGAATATCCATTGATAACCGCAGCGCTATACAGATGTGGCCTATACTGATGCAGTTGCACAATATGCCGAATGTTCCTGTTATGGTGGTAGGGATATTTTGCGGAACTTCAAAACCATCCGATGTTGAGCCTTTCCTGAGCCCTTTAGTGGAGGAACTTAATAGGCTACATGATAACAAAATGACTCTGAATGGCAAAAAAATATCTGTTTCGGTTAGAGTTATTATCGCTGACTCGCCTGCACGTGCATTTATTAAACGTAAGTATTTTTTTATATAAAATGTTTTATTAAAAACGTGCTTAGGTTCTATTTAACATTAATATTTACAATGAACATCGCAGAACTTCTATGTCAATCACAGCCAAGGTGGATTTAAAAATATCAGGTGGTGGACTCTAGTGCATTTTGACAATTCGTCACTTGACGTAAGGTCCCCAGGATTCAAACTTTGTTTACATTTATTAAATTTGTTCATATAATTTATCTACCCCATTTTTTCGATTTAACATTCTTTAAAAATATAGTTTGGACTTCGCGAGCTCTTATTTAACATTAAAACATGGATTAATGTGTGTTATTTTGTGTTATTCCGTGAATTTATTCTATAATTCATTGTGTTTTCGACATTTTTGATGATAAAAATTAAGAAAGCATTTTTTTTTCAATTTTCACAATAATTCCTCATTATCTACGAGCCGCATGGACAATTTACGTGAGATTAGAACTCTTACTCACATGATTTTAAATTTCGTGCATAAACAAATCATCAAATCTTTTGTTAATACATCTCATTTTTTCGATAAAACCAATAGACACACAAAAATGTACATAATAACAAAGAAATCTGTTCTATTTGCTAAGATTTGTGTGCGGAAACCATTAGTTAACGGTTTTAAAAAAACCGTAAAGTCCCTCAACTATGGCGACCCCCCAAAGGCCCTAATCCACCACCTGATATTTTTAATCCACCTTGAATCACAGCATCATTGTTTCCAATGATGTGGATGACATAGTACGCAAACAAACTTAGGATATAGCTGCGTTTAGCTGCACTAATGCCATTTAGTACAGGCAAACGCATCAAACCGAACAATAACGTTGACGAAGACGGACACCCTGAAATTGCAGCCAGCGAATTTGTGTTCGAGGTTGTCTATTGCAGGACAAAACGAACATGACGGAGATGGGACGCGGTTCATTCGATGCAGCAGCTCTCCATGGTGATCAAATGAAATTCTGCTTTTATTAATAATATGTACTAATTTCTTTGTTTAATTTATTGCAGAGGTTTATTGCTACTACAACGAAGTACACGGGTGCTTAAAATGTAAATGTTGTGAAACTTCCCTAAAATCTCAAAAAAAAGTTATTTTCGAGGATACAAAAGCACCACCAAGAACAGATAAGGAATTTCGAGATGAAAAACCCAGTTCTACAGGCCATCGGAGAGGTAAAACACCTCTTACGGATTTAAAACGATTCGACATGATAAAAGGTATAGCTACTAGTGATTTACTACATTTAATACAATTAGGTATAGTTTTCAAACTTCTCCTAGGCTGGGTCGAAGGAGCTCTTGCTCCTTTTAAAAAATGGTGCAAAGAAGATATTATTGAAATATCAGAAGAGCTTATCAGCATATTATTGCCCTCAGAAATCCATAGAAAGTTTAGGTCGTTTAATTATTTGCACTTTTTGAAAGGTACATAATTTGGTAGTTTTTTCCATTACGCAGGTATAGTTGTTTTGCAAGATAGAATAGGAAAACTAGCATATGAACATTTTAAATTATTGTATTGCGCTATAACGATGTTATCGTCTCGGGCATTTAAGGATCAGTGGGAATATGCAGGAACATTATTGAAGCAATTTGTAGAAGATAACAGTGTTGTTTATGACCGTGTACATCTTGTTAGTAACGTTCATCTTTTGCTTCATGTATACGAAGAGGTAGACAGATTAGGCCCTTTGATAACTTTTATATGCTACAGATAATTAAACATAGCTACGTAACATCTGGTTATAGAAGTTTACATCAAGCTATAGGAAAAATTATATTATTGCGAGATATAGAAACTGCTAGTAACCAGGAAAGTATAACGTATCCGAAACTCAAAGTAAAAAAGGATGAAACAATTTTACAAGTTAGACAGGGGTTTTTGTTATGGAAACAGTTTAGGGATTGTTGGTTTTTAAGAAAAAAGAATATTATAGTCATGTACGATAAAGTCATCGAGGAGTCAGGATCTGTAATTATACATGGTTATCCTTTAGTAAGGCGTTTTCAAGCATTCACAACTCCTTGCGCGTCCGATAAAATATATAATTATATCGGATATGAAAACGATACTTCACCAACGCTTCGAACCATATCTATAAGTGACATTAAATGTAAAATGGTAGCTATTAAGACAATACGAACTGGTTCTAAACTACATTTTCCTCCATTATTACACACTTTAACAGAATGAGGTGTAATGCGATGATCGTACAACTGTACTTCGAGTACCGTAGCGGTAGGTCAGTGTTTCGCTGACATGAGCCGAGGTGGAATAAAACTTCGTTCGAGCGGACTTTTCGACACTTGATCGTCCAGGCGATCATTGAAACCTTTAGGAGGTTTCCCTTACTGGAAACGTTGGAGTTTAGAAGCCTTACCTTGGGAAGGGGGACATAACTAAACTCTTGAAATAAGTTGGAAGGTGAAGATTTTTGGGCAGCGTAATGTCCTATCTTGACAGTCCGAACGAATCTGACTTGCCATGATTGGAATTGGTTTTATTTATACTCAAATGAAGTTAAGGGTTTCGCACATTTGGTTCCGGGTTTTATGTTGGAAAGTTATTGTTTTCACTCAGCTAGTTACGTTTGTCTTTTGTTGACAAGAACGATGGTTCTTGTCACTAAGTTCCTGTTTTGGGTTTAATGCATATACTGTTCCTGCTTTGGGTTACATACTGTTCCTGCTTATGTTGTGCGTTTCGGTTGTTTTTGATAAGTGTGTCACATCTGTTATTTGTTTGAATGGACGGCCTGAACTCTTCCGGTTGCGGTGCTATGGTATGATCTGATTTACTGAATGTGTTATAATGAATGTGTTACAATGGTGTGGTTTGGCTTTCCAAAGTGTGTTACAATGTGTCTATAGCTGATAGTGTGTATTATAATAAGTTTTGTATAACAGATATGCTACAGAGGTATGAGTAGGTTAAATATGCTAAATAGGTTAAGTAGGTTAAGTAGGTTAAGTAGGTTAAGTAGGCTAAGTAGGTTAAGTTATAGATATTAAGCAACCGAGTAGACCCGATATCAGGTCGGACTTAATCCAGAGACAGAACTAAATACTCTGTCTCAAAGTTGCCTTAAGAATACTGTAAATTTACAAATAATGTTGAAAAATGTAAGATGTATGTTCAATAAAAAAAAATGTTTATATGAATTGGAAAAAAAAGTTTTAAATATTCTGAGAAGAATCCTGTATATATTACGATTATTTATACAGAGTTCATAGTTAACATTTTTATTAATCGTGATTACATTTTAATACAAAAAACATTATAAGTTGAGGTAGCTTAATTTCTTCTTTAACATAGTAAAGTTTTAACTTAGTACATAATACATTATTATTATTAAACATCAATTTTGTATAGCTCTATTCCTGTTCTTTTTCATTACGTTTAAAAGAGCCAATGATTTTATAATTATAGACAAAAACAGGATACACGAGTCAAGTGATTTGATTGCTTATCGTAAATCTCTTTGCGGATTGTAGCCAGAATGAAGATTCGTCATCTTCCCACCATTTCCTTAGCCACATATTCATTTCATTTTAGAAGGATTAAAGCTAGAATTTTTTAAATTCAGGCTATCTTTGTCATATCGAAGCTTTAGTTTAAAAAAATCTTCCACATCTTTTTCAGTGGCCTGTTGGAAGGAATTGCTACCTGCGATATTTTTGCCTCGCGCTTTGCCGCCACCTTCCTTCCAGCTGTAACTGATGAGAGGCAGATAGCCGACGCATTATCAAACGTACCGGTGGATGCTATGGCCCCAAACTTGCCGATCATCGATGAGTATTCAGTCTCGAAAGCGGTTGACAGGCTGAAATCTTCGTTTGCTCCAGGGCCTGACGGGATCCCGACTTCCACGCTTAAGCGTTGTGGCACCACCATCGCGCCTATCCTGGCCTCGATTTTTCGCGACTCGCTGCGTTCGGGCATCTATCCTGCCTGCTGGAAAACTTCGTGGCTTGTTCCAGTGCACAAAAAGGGGGACAAATCAAATGCATGTAATTACCGTGGCATTACATCGCTTTGTGCCTGCGCTAAGGTCTTCGAGCTCCTGGTGTACGAACCTCTCCTCGCAGCTGCCTCGAACTACATTAGCACAGCTCAACATGGATTTGTCCCTCAGCGTTCAACCACCACCAACCTGTTTGAGTTCGTTAGCCTCTGCCACAGGACCATCGATGCCGGCTCGCAGATCGACGCAGTCTACACGGACATCAAGGCTGCCTTCGATAGCGTTCCGCACGCCTTGCTGCTCGCAAAGCTCGAAACGCTTGGTCTGCCCGTGCAGCTGCTGGCCTGGATGCGCTCCTATCTTGCTGGTCGCACATACTGCGTGAAGATGGGACCCCATACGTCGCGCCGTATCGATGCTTCTTCGGGGGTGCCGCAGGGGAGTAACCTTGGACCGCTGCTGTTTGTCATTTTCATGAATGACGTAACACGGTTGCTCCCTCCTGACGGCCACCTACTGTATGCAGACGACGCGAAGCTGTTCCTGCCTATCCGCGAGCGGTCAGACCAACTCCGCCTTCAAGCCACTTGAATGGTCTTGAATTGTGCGTCGAGAAGTGTGTTGTCGTTACGTTTGCGAGAAAGCGGTGCCCCTTAGTGTATGACTATGCGTTAAATGGATCTACCATTGGTCGCAAAAGCTGTGTCACGGATCTAGGAGTGCTCCTTGACGAAAAGTTGAGCTTCCACGACCAGCTAGAGCACGTTGTCACTAAGGGTAACCAATTGATCGGCTTACTAAAACAAATAGCACGAGACATCACCGACCCGATTTGCATCAAGACGCTATACTGTGCTTTGGTGCGACCAGTGTTAGAATACGCTTCAGTAGTATGGTGGCCTACAGCTGCTCGCCCCCTAGCTCGTTTAGAGTCGATCCAGCGCAAATTCACGCGGTTCGCTTTGCGCTCCTGGAGTGTCCAACTTGACTATGAGGGACGCTGTGCGTTGCTTGGCATCGAGACGCTGAAGCAGCGGAACTGCAACGCTCAGAGGCTGTTTGTCGCGGGACTTCTTGACAATCGGATCGACTCGCCCGCGCTTCTTTCGAGGCTCAACATGTATGTCCCGCCGAGATCGCTCCGAGCTAGATCGCTACTTGACGTGGAGGAACGCCGCACTCGCTTTGGCTCCTCTGATCCGATTATTCGTATGTGCCGTGAATTTAATGTTATTTGTGATCGTCATCAACCTGACATGTCGCGCACAGCATTGTTAAATAGTATTCGTGTCGTGCGACCTTTTACATGTTAATTATGTTACTTAAGACTAAGCGTGACAAATGAATGACCGAAATGTGACTATGTTATAATGAATGAATGTAAATGAATTCGCTTCAAGTGGGCCACTTGCGGTCCGTTGAATTTTAATTAATAAATAACAAATAACAAATAACCTATGGCTCTAAACAGTTCTAATATGTTTGAATATGTGATTAAGGGAATTTTGGGGTTATAAGACGGACCACCTTTCCAGTTGCAACCTGCAAACAGTTCTGGATCAAAAATCAAATCGCGTGCCTCGTGCATCCTGTCTTTTACTTCCGCTTTCTTTATGCTTTCATCCAGCCATTTGTGTATAATATCCTTGAAATTGGGTTCATGGGTTCAATCCCCAAATAGACCGCGTCGCCATACGTAGGACTGACTATCCTGCTATGGTGGGAATCAATTATTCACTGAAAGCCAAGCCCACAAGTGGGTACAGACAGGCCTTGACCGACATCGGTTGTTGAACCAAAGAAGAAGAAGAAGAAGATCCTTGAAATTATCTTCTGTTCCTAAACTTTGGTTAAAATTATCCATATCGTCTTTTGTTTTTAGTTTTTGAAACCATTCTGGGGCTTTTGATTGAGCTCCTACACCTTTCCCTACACATACCACGTTGCTAATTTGTTCAACAAAAACTTGAACATGCGTAATTTTTTTCGATTGCTTCGATAAACTTTCTAAAATACCGTTTTGGCTATTTTTCATTTCCAAAAATTCTTCTCTCTGACTGCGCAATTCATCAAGTATAGTTGCTTGATTTTTTAAAATTTGTTTCAATAGTCCCATCACATCGCTTGAAGAATATGATGAGTCCTTTTCTCCGTCACATTCAATTAATTCATCTTCAAAATCGTCTATCGATGAAATATGTTCCCCATCGTCTTCTCGTTGACGCGTAGCAGCTCCATAATTACTCGAATTCATTTTTTCCTAAAATTATTAAGAATAACAAAAACAGGTGTTATACAGGATATTAACATGTTAACATATTAACAACAATACAATATCATCATACATATTTCACACACGCAAAACACTAACAGCTGCTTTCGAACATAAAGTTTCTGAATCAACTCATCTTTAACAATTTCACGCTACTGCAAAAGCACCGGGCAGTTATGCTGAAACTCCTTTTTATCGCTCTGTGCAGCTCGTGTGGCACGATCCGGAATGGTGTAACACGCAAGATGCTGGACTGGCATTTAGTCACACGAGGTTCGGTTTACGGCGATTTCTATAGAAAAAAGGTAAGTCCCTCTGATGTTAATCTATATGTATGCTTCTTCTCTTCCAATAGCTCCTGCTCCACCACCTTACACATTACCTTCCTGATAAACATCTCCCTAGGCTGGAAATAGACGAACCGAGATCATCGCGGTACCGCGAAAATAGCGTATGACTTGAGCTGTCAATTATGTTATAAAATCTGACAGATAGGCGAGATAATCGCGGTTCGTGTATGGAACCATCCGAGGTCTGGTGACGATTGAATGTGCCAAGAAGAAATATTTTTCTATCAATTTGCGAATCAAATTATTTATTTCACATAGTTTATACAAAATAAAATACAAAACTCATTTCTCGACTTGAGTTTTCACACAAATCCGCCAGAAAAAGTAAAAATAATCGGTTCGCGCTACCGCGAAAATCTCAGCAATACCGAAGTTGGGTATCTCTGCGAAACAGCAGGCGCGATTAAAGGCGCGGAACCCGCTGTGCAAAGCGACGGAAGGCGTTATGGCGTTCTGAGAATTTTATCATGCCTTCCTTTTCTCTCCAACGGCAAATTTGTCGAGCAGCTCGTCGAGCTGCCCGTCCCTGACTCCGCCTCATACCCCTCGCCTGAGCGCGCTGCCGAAGGTTTGGATGTGTTGGTGCGTCACACGGCCAATCGCTGTCAGCCGTCGTCCGTGCTTTTTCCCTCCATAGCGCTATCTCTTTCTCGCGTGTGGTCAATGCTCGCGAGCTGTTGTGGCGCCAAAAATGCCGTTAACAAACATTGCGGCGATGAAGTTGCATTTTCACAAATCAAACCAAAAAATCGCAATGAGTTCAAACACTGCAATATAAAAATGACTAAGGAATCGCTAGTTTACGCTGGAGGGTTTGCTGTGCAAAGCGCTGAGCCCTAATTCGCATTGACACGATCAGCCCGGCGCTGATTTTCATCAACTTTCCGTTCCACCAGCACCTAGAACGCAGGCTGGAAAGTTCACTGGCAGTCCCTGGGGCCTGCCATCGATCTGAACGTGTAAAGCATTAAACATAACTTTTTTTTGCTTTTGCTTTTGCTAAGCTTTTGCTTTCGTATGTTGTAGATTACACAGATATGCTGTGCCGTCTGTGCAAGGGTATGAGCGTGCGTGTGTGTGCACAACTGTCGCCAAATGTGTTTTTTTCCGGAATGTTATGATCCGTCGGTCAAAGAAAGGAAGGTGTTGATGAAAGGCGGAAACGCGAATTGAGGCCCCTGTCAACTGGTACTGAGACACAGCTCTTGGAAGATTGAACAGTATACTTAAATTGCCGTCGGATGGGGGGGGGAGGTTGGCCATGGGACCCCTACGATCATTGGTCACAGGCCCTAAAATTGTAGTCGCCATGGGGGGAGGGGGAGGTGCAAATGGTTCTCCAGCCACGGAGCCCTTGTCGCTAATAATCTGTCCACTTGTAGACATACGGCATACTACAGCCTAGAGATCTTCGGCGACCGCTTAGTCCGCCTACCGTTAGGTCCACCGCTGGTTCATGACGGTGTTTTTTTTATCGTGGAGGTGCATCCTTCCCCCTGCCTGCAGCGTATGCATCGAGCAGGAGACAGTGTGGCAGTATGCAAGTTGCACGCTGGATAGGAGCGGGCCCGCGACACCGCCATCATTCCGCACATCTGTATGCCCGTCGTGGGTTCTAACCGCGTATGAACCGTTCGCCGTAGCAAGAACTGACTATCCGGCTACGTGGTACTCAAGTCCTGAAAAGGCCGGCATGACCGCGTAGGCCATTACGCCAATAATAATAATAATACTAATAAAAGAACTTAGCGTAGCAGTCCACACTCGGGGAAGGTTTATTTTGTATTTTGGTGCTGCCGGGCTACCGCTGTGGCGCGACAAATGCACGGAATGCACTCGACCAAAACATGAACCTACCGATCCGAACCCATTCCAAGGCATTGCCGGTCAATCGTCGTCATGATAACTACTCCAAACCAACAAGCCACCAGATTCTGGACGGACAGGTTCAGCACCATACGCGCACCGTAATAAACAAATCCAGAATCCTCTTTTGTATGAATTCAATTCAATATGTTGTTTCCACTTGCGTCAGCTAGCTGATTTAGAAATAAATGTGCAATATATCACACGCACGTTTGCTTAGATCGTGTGTCTTTTTAATACCCCCAACAGCAGAGCCGATCGCAAAGCTGCCAATGCCAATAGTTGTGTTGTCTCCCAGGTAGCGAGATCGAAAATGCATGGACTTTGTAGCCGCAGCGGATGAAAATGTACGCATCAGAATCAAAAAGTTTAAGGGTTTCCAAACGCACGCACACACACAAACACGCGCGTGCAAACTCACACACACACACACACACACACACACGCACACACACACACACGCGCGCGCGCAAGCAATAAGGCACCTACAAACGCGCGCACGCGAGAACGCACCTACGAAAGCGCGCATGCAAGCACGCACCCCCACCAAACCCCTCCCCTTCCGCTATCATCAGCTATCATATAGTGCAGGGGCCTCCAAACTTTTCAGCTCGCGGGCCACATTGCTTCAAAAATAACTATATTGAGGGCCATTTGACGCTACCTTTAAATGATTAATGAACGCTTAAATCTCGTTTTTACAACAAAATACTAACGATACTAATACAGTTTCGTGTTACTAAAGCTTGATTTTTGTCTAAGAAAAGTAAAAATACATTTTTATTTGAATAAGTCATAATAACGTAATATTTATATTAACTCTGGCAAAGTCATCGTGGGCCGCATTATAAGCTCTTGAGGGCCGCATGCGGCCCGCGGGCCGTAGTTTGGAGACCCCTGATATAGCGCATCATCATCCAAAGCGCCGGGCGGGGTGGGGGATCGCGGCATAATAGAGTGAATGGTCACTTTCCCGCGCTGTGTGTGTGCGTGTGTGTATCGAGACCCGAAAACTCGAGACAGATTTTGGCACATTAAAAAAAAATTATTGCCACTATACACTGTGCTACATGATGCTTAGAAGGTCGTTGAAGCATCAAACATGTTCAAATTTAAAAAAAATATTAGATTAGTGTTAGACGTTCTCCTATGCTTGTTTTAAATAGGCTTCTTCACCCTCAATTGGCAGGGGCATCGAATGGTCTCATCAGCAGCGGCACGAAATAAAATAAACCATCAATACACCGATAACACTTTGAATCCCAATCCAGCTTCTCCCACAGCGTCTCAAGGTCACACACAAATTAATAAATGCTAACACCCACCAATAACAACACACAACAGCAATGCACATATACGATTCAACGCATACACCACAACACCCAATCAGCTGGCGGCGGAAGGTACGGGCAGAAGCACAAGTAAGACAAGGCAGGGCGAGGGAGGGAGAAGAAGCGGACGAAAAAATGGGCGCCAATATTTTTAAATTTTTTGACCGTTTTTTTGCTCCGCTGCCATAAATAGTTCGTCCATTTCGCCAACAGATGGCGCTAAACTTGCTCGACCCAGCGCAGGAATCGCTGAAGTCCAGCGCGGGGATCGGGCCAAAATCTGCGCTGGCCAGCGCAGATTTTGGTACATTTTCTGCGCTGGAAACTGCTCGAATTTGCGCAGCGGGAAGATTTGACAGCTCTACTGTTATACAACTGTTATAAACAAGGCGCTGGCCAGCGCAGATTTGGCCTGGTCTCCCGCCCGCTGCGCAAATTCGAGCAGTTTCCAGCGCAGAAAATGTACCAAAATCTGCGCTGGCCAGCGCAGATTTTGGCCCGTTCCCGCGCTGGACTTCAGCGATTCCTGCGCTGGGTCGAGCAAGTTTAGCGCCATCTGTTGGCGAAATGGACGAACTATTTATGGCAGCGGAGCAAAAAACGGTCAAAAAATTTAAAAATATTGGCGCCCATTTTTCGTCCGCTTCTTCTCCCTCCCTCGCCCTGCCTTGTCTTACTTGTGCTTCTGCCCGTGCCTTCCGCCGCCAGCTGATTGGTTGTTGCGGTGTATGCGTTGAATCGTATATGTGCATTGCTGTTGTGTGTTGTTATTGGTGGGTGTTAGCATTTATTAATTTGTGTGTGACCTTGAGACGCTGTGGGAGAAGCTGGATTGGGATTCAAAGTGTTATCGGTGTATTGATGGTTTATTTTATTTCGTGCCGCTGCTGATGAGACCATTCGATGCCCCTGCCAATTGAGGGTGAAGAAGCCTATTTAAAACAAGCGTAGGAGAACGTCTAACACTAATCTAATATTTTTTAAATTTGAACATGTTAGATGCTTCAACGACCTTCTAAGCATCATGTAGCACAGTGTATAGTGGCACAATTTTTTTAATGTGCCAAAATCTGTCTCGAGTTTTCGGTCTCGATACACACGCACACACAGCGCGGGGAAAGTGACCATTCACTCTATTATGCCGCGATCCCCCACCCCGCCCGGCGCTTTGGATGATGATGCGCTATATCAGGGTCTCCAAACTACGGCCCGCGGGCCGCATGCGGCCCTCAAGAGCTTATAATGCGGCCCACGATGACTTTGCCAGAGTTAATATAAATATTACGTTATTATGACTTATTCAAATAAAAATGTATTTTTACTTTTCTTAGACAAAAATCAAGCTTTAGTAACACGAAACTGTATTAGTATCGTTAGTATTTTGTTGTAAAAACGAGATTTAAACGTTCATTAATCATTTAAAGGTAGCGTCAAATGGCCCTCAATATAGTTATTTTTGAAGCAATGTGGCCCGCGAGCTGAAAAGTTTGGAGGCCCCTGCACTATATGATAGCTGATGATAGCGGAAGGGGAGGGGTTTGGTGGGGGTGCGTGCTTACGCGCTTTCGTAGGTGCGTTCGCGTGCGCGCGTTTGTAGGTGCCTTATCGCTTGCGCGCGCGCGCGTGTGTGTGTGTGTGTGTGTGAGTTTGCACGCGCGTGCGAAACCCTTAAACTTTTGATTCTGATGCGTACATTTTCATCCGCTGCGGCTACAAAGTCCATGCATTTTCGATCTCGCTACCTGGGAGACAACACAACTATTGGCATTGGCAGCTTTGCGATCGGCTCTGCTGTTGGGGGTATTAAAAGACACACGATCTAAGCAAACGTGCGTGTGATATATTGCACATTTATTGAATTGAATTCATACAAAAGAGGATTCTGGATTTGTTTATTACGGTGCGCGTATGGTGCTGAACCTGTCCGTCCAGAATCTGATGGCTTTGGAGTAGTTATCATGACGACGATTGACCGGCAATGCCTTGGAATGGGTTCGGATCGGTAGGTTCATGTTTTGGTCGAGTGCATTCCGTGTATTTGTCTCGTCACAGCGATAGCCCGGCTACAACAAAGTCAAGACAAACTCTTACCCGGGTGTGGACTGCTACGCTAAGTTCTTTTTGTTGTTATTATTATTATTAATGGCGTACTAGCCAACGCGATCATGCCGGCCGTTTTAGGACTTGAGTACCACGTAGCCTGAGCCGGTGACTAGTCCCTTGCTACGGCGGACGGTTCATACGCGATTAGAACCCACGACGGGCATGCAGATGTGCGGAATGATGGCGGTGCCGCGGGCCCGCTCCTATCCAGTGTGCAACTTGCATACTGCCACACTGTCTCCTGCCCGATGCATACGCTGAAGGCAGGGGGAAGGATGCACTCTACAGTAAAAAAAACACCGTCAAGAACCAGCGGCGGATCTAACCGTAGCCGGACTAGGCGGTCGCCGAAGATCGCTAGTCTGTAGTATGCCGTATGTCTACAAGTGGACAGAGTATTAGCGACAAGGGCCCCCGGAAAGATGGTCGTTGGGGCACCATGGCTGGAGAACCATTTGCCCCCCCCCCACCCCCAACACCCCCAACAGAAGTTTAGGATAACAAATTTATGCTTAATGCTTAACATGTTTAGTTCGATGGCAGGCCCCAGGGACTGCCAGTGAACTTTCCAGGATGCCGCTATCATAATCAGCTTGCGTTCTTGATGCCGGCGGAAAGAAAAGTTGATGAAAATCAGCGCCGGGCTGAACGTGTAAATGCGAATTAAGGTTCTGCGCGTTACACAGCAAACCCTCCAGCGTGAGCTAGCGATTCCGTAGTCATTTTTACATTGCAGCAATTGAACTCATTGCGCTTTTTTTGGTTTGATATGTGAAAATGCAACTTCATCGC
The DNA here is from genome assembly GCF_016920715.1 of Anopheles arabiensis. Lineage (NCBI taxonomy): Eukaryota > Metazoa > Arthropoda > Insecta > Diptera > Culicidae > Anopheles > Anopheles arabiensis. Next base: position 52,063,028 of record NC_053518.1, on the reverse strand, counting down.
CGCAATGTGTATAAACGGTTTTTAAGCGCCACAGCAACTCATGAGCATTGACAACACGCGAGAATGAGATAGCGCTAGGAAGGGAAAGAGCACGGACGATGGCTGACAGCGATTGGCCGTCTGACACACCAACACATTCAAACCTTTGGCAGCGCGCTCAGGCGAGGGGAATGAGGCGGAGCCAGGGACGGGCAGCTCGACGAGCTGCTCGACAAATTGGCGTTGGAGAGAAAAAGAGGGCATGATAAAATTCTCAGAACGGCATAACGCCTTCCGTCGCTTTGCGCAGCGGGCGCGCTGGACTTCAGCGATTCCCGCGCTGGGTCGAGCAAGTTTTGCGCCATCTGCTGGCGAAATGGACGAACTATTTATGGCGGCGGAGCAAAAAAAAAACGGTAAAAAAAATTTAAAAAATTGGTGCCCATTTTCTCGTCCGCTTCTTCTCCCTCCCTCACCCTGCCCTGCCTTACTTGCGCTTCTGCCCGTGCCTTCCGCCGCCAGCTGATTGGCTGTTGCGGTGTATGCGTTGATACTGATATGTGCATTGCGGTTGTGTATTGTTATTGGTGGGTGTTAGCATTTATTAATTTGTGTGTGGCCTTGAGACGCTGTGGGAGAAGCTGGATTGGGATTCAAAGTGTTATCGGTGTATTGATGGTTTATTTTATTTCGTGCCGCTGCTGATGAGACCATTCGATGCCCCTGCCAGTTGAGGGTGAAGAAGTCTATTTAAAACAAGCGTAGGAGAACGTCTAACACTAAACTAATATTTTTTAATTTGAACATGTTTGATGCTTCAACGATCTTCTAAGCATTATGTAGCACAGTGTAAAGTGGCAATAATTATTTTTTTAATGTGTCGAAATCTGTCTCGAGTTTTCGGGTCACGACACACACACGCACACACACAGCGCAGGGAAAGTGATCGTTCACTGTATCATGCCGCGATCCCTCACCCCGCCCGGCGCTTTGGATGATGATGCGCTATATGATAGCTGATGATAGCGGAAGGGGAGGGGGGGTTTGATGGGGGGTGCGTGCTTGCATGCGCGCTTTCGTAGGTGCGTTCTCGCGTGCGCGCGTTCGTAGGTGCCTTATCGCGAGCGCGCGCGCGCCTGTGTGTGTGTGTGTGTTTGTGTGAGAGAGAGTGTGTGTGTGTGTGTGTTTTTTTTTTGATTTACAAGGAGGGGGAATCTTCGAAAGACTCCCGTTGTCGCACGGGTGTTGACATGGGATTCTTACCCAGTAAACTCCCTCCTTGGGCCATATACCCTTCCCCATGGGTTCACCTTTCGGTATGCTTCTTGGGGAAGGGCTTATGCATTAGCATTTCATCCTCGCTACTGCACGATGAGCCAAAGTTCGCGAGACAGATTTGACAGTTATCACGCGAACACAAGACGGTCATGACGACGACGCGAAACACTAGACATTAAACGACACTTTTTCCGCCGCGCACTCACGCGTTCACTAACACATACACTCACGACGAATTTAAATATCGCCGAGCTGCTGGTCTTGCTTCCATTTTTGGTGCAGCTTGGTCAGGATCAGACGCATTGTTGTTGCCGCTGCCTCCCATGAGTCGGTGTGCTACAGCATGACTTGTACCAGGTTTGAACGGCCCACCTCTACTCTGCAACTCTCGTTCAACTGCAGGCGTTCCTCGGCGAATCGAGAGCAGTGGAACATGACGTGGTCCACCGTCTCATCTTCATCCTTGCACGCAGGGCACCGAGATGAAGAGGCGCGATTGAACCTGTGCAGATAGCTTCTAAAACAGCCATGGCCGGAAAGAACCTGGGTGACAAAGTAGTCCACATCACCATGTTTCCTGTCTAGCCATGCTGCAACGTCGGGGATCAGCAAGTAGGTCCATCTTCCGTTCAACGAGTTACTCCACTCGTTCTGCCATTGCCGCATCGATGCTTGCCTTGAGGCTTTCTTGGCAGTCTCAGTGAAAGATTCCCCCGCACGCGATTTACGGAAGTTCTTCGAGTCCTCCTCGAGGGTGATGCAAAGAGGCATCATGCTCGCAATAACGCATACCGCTTCGTACGAAATGGTACGGTACGCGCTAGTAACACGCATGGCCAACTTCCTGTGCACCTTATTCACAGTGTTCTGGTGCTGCTTCTCCTTTAGTATATGCGCCCAAACCGGCGCTCCGTACCTCAACACCGAGATGGCGCAGTTAGCATGAAGGCGCCTAATGCTGCTACTCGGTCCGCCAATGTTTGGAGTGAATGCCGCTAGTGCATTTATTGCTTTCATGGCCTTCTTGCAGGCTTCCTCGAGGTGGCTCTTAAATTTCAGTCGGTCATCAATGACTACCCCAAGATACTTCAGCGATCTGGTAGACTCGACTTGTACAGTTCCTGCCATTATCGATGCTTTTTGGTGCACCTTGTGACTGCTGATGACGATGAACTCAGTCTTCGCATGCGCAATCACTAGCTTTGCGTCCCGCATCCACCGGTCAATCCGACCGACTGCGTCGGTGGCGAGCATCTCTACCTCCTCAATAGACACAGCTGAAACAGTGATAGCGATGTCGTCTGCAAAACCAGTGATTTCGACACCAGGAGGGAGGGCGAGGGTCAGTACTCCATCATACATGACGTTCCACAGGGTGGGACCAAGCACTGATCCCTGGGGTACGCCTGCGGTGATGGCATTCCCGCTGCGCAAAGCGACGGAAGGCGTTATGCCGTTCTGAGAATTTTATCATGCCCTCTTTTTCTCTCCAACGCCAGAATTTGTCGAGCAGCTCGTCGAGCTGCCCGTCCCTGGCTCCGCCTCATTCCCCTCGCCTGAGCGCGCTGCCAAAGGTTTGAATGTGTTGGTGTGTCAGACGGCCAATCGCTGTCAGCCATCGTCCGTGCTCTTTCCCTTCCTAGCGCTATCTCATTCTCGCGTGTTGTCAATGCTCATGAGTTGCTGTGGCGCTTAAAAAACCGTTTATACACATTGCGGCGATGAAGTTGCATTTTCACATATCAAACCAAAAAAAGCGCAATGAGTTCAATTGCTGCAATGTAAAAATGACTACGGAATCGCTAGCTCACGCTGGAGGGTTTGCTGTGTAACGCGCAGAACCTTAATTCGCATTTACACGTTCAGCCCGGCGCTGATTTTCATCAACTTTTCTTTCCGCCGGCATCAAGAACGCAAGCTGATTATGATAGCGGCATCCTGGAAAGTTCACTGGCAGTCCCTGGGGCCTGCCATCGAACTAAACATGTTAAGCATTAAGCATAAATTTGTTATCCTAAACTTCTGTTGGGGGTGTTGGGGGTGGGGGGGGGGGCAAATGGTTCTCCAGCCATGGTGCCCCAACGACCATCTTTCCGGGGGCCCTTGTCGCTAATACTCTGTCCACTTGTAGACATACGGCATACTACAGACTAGCGATCTTCGGCGACCGCCTAGTCCGGCTACGGTTAGATCCGCCGCTGGTTCTTGACGGTGTTTTTTTTACTGTAGAGTGCATCCTTCCCCCTGCCTTCAGCGTATGCATCGGGCAGGAGACAGTGTGGCAGTATGCAAGTTGCACACTGGATAGGAGCGGGCCCGCGGCACCGCCATCATTCCGCACATCTGCATGCCCGTCGTGGGTTCTAATCGCGTATGAACCGTCCGCCGTAGCAAGGGACTAGTCACCGGCTCAGGCTACGTGGTACTCAAGTCCTAAAACGGCCGGCATGATCGCGTTGGCTAGTACGCCATTAATAATAATAATAATAACAATAAAAAGAACTTAGCGTAGCAGTCCACACCCGGGTAAGAGTTTGTCTTGACTTTGTTGTAGCCGGGCTATCGCTGTGACGAGACAAATACACGGAATGCACTCGACCAAAACATGAACCTACCGATCCGAACCCATTCCAAGGCATTGCCGGTCAATCGTCGTCATGATAACTACTCCAAAGCCATCAGATTCTGGACGGACAGGTTCAGCACCATACGCGCACCGTAATAAACAAATCCAGAATCCTCTTTTGTATGAATTCAATTCAATATGTTGTTTCCACTTGCGTCAGCTAGCTGATTTAGAAATAAATGTGCAATATATCACACGCACGTTTGCTTAGATCGTGTGTCTTTTTAATACCCCCAACAGCAGAGCCGATCGCAAAGCTGCCAATGCCAATAGTTGTGTTGTCTCCCAGGTAGCGAGATCGAAAATGCATGGACTTTGTAGCCGCAGCGGATGAAAATGTACGCATCAGAATCAAAAAGTTTAAGGGTTTCCAAACGCACGCACACACACAAACACGCGCGTGCAAACTCACACACACACACACACACACACACACGCACACACACACACACACGCGCGCGCGCAAGCAATAAGGCACCTACAAACGCGCGCACGCGAGAACGCACCTACGAAAGCGCGCATGCAAGCACGCACCCCCCACCAAACCCCCTCCCCTTCCGCTATCATCAGCTATCATATAGTGCAGGGGCCTCCAAACTTTTCAGCTCGCGGGCCACATTGCTTCAAAAATAACTATATTGAGGGCCATTTGACGCTACCTTTAAATGATTAATGAACGCTTAAATCTCGTTTTTACAACAAAATACTAACGATACTAATACAGTTTCGTGTTACTAAAGCTTGATTTTTGTCTAAGAAAAGTAAAAAATACATTTTTATTTGAATAAGTCATAATAACGTAATATTTATATTAACTCTGGCAAAGTCATCGTGGGCCGCATTATAAGCTCTTGAGGGCCGCATGCGGCCCGCGGGCCGTAGTTTGGAGACCCCTGATATAGCGCATCATCATCCTAAGCGCCGGGCGGGGTGGGGGATCGCGGCATAATAGAGTGAACGGTCACTTTCCCCGCGCTGTGTGTGTGCGTGTGTGTATCGAGACCCGAAAACACGAGACAGATTTCGGCACATTAAAAAAAAAATATTGCCACTATACACTGTGCTACATGATGCTTAGAAGGTCGTTGAAGCATCTAACATGTTCAAATTAAAAAAATATTAGATTAGTGTTAGACGTTCTCCTACGCTTGTTTTAAATAGGCTTCTTCACCCTCAACTGGCAGGGGCATCGAATGGTCTCATCAGCAGCGGCACGAAATAAATTAAACCATCAATACCACCGATAACACTTGGAATCCCAATCCAGCTTCTCCCACAGCGTCTCAAGGTCACACACAAATTAATAAATGCTAACACCCACCAATAACAACACACAACAGCAATGCACATATACGATTCAACGCATACACCGCAACAACCAATCAGCTGGCGGCGGAAGGCACGGGCAGAAGCACAAGTAAGACAAGGCAGGGCGAGGGAGGGAGAAGAAGCGGACGAAAAAATGGGCGCCAATATTTTTAAATTTTTTGACCGTTTTTTGCTCCGCTGCCATAAATAGTTCGTCCATTTCGCCAACAGATGGCGCTAAACTTGCTCGACCCAGCGCAGGAATCGCTGAAGTCCAGCGCGGGGAACGGGCCAAAATCTGCGCTGGCCAGCGCAGATTTTGGTACATTTTCTGCGCTGGAAACTGCTCGAATTTGCGCAGCGGGTTGGTTTTCACTCCTTCCGCCGTATCATACTGCAGCACGCGACCGTCAAGATAATTCCTCAACAGCCTGCACAAGTGCGGGGGAATCTTCATGCGCTCTACCGCTGCCGCAATTGCCTCTCAACTAGCACTGTTGAAGGCATTCTTCACGTCGATGGTGATGAGCGCACAGCATCGAGCTCCACATCGCTTCCGTTGAAACGCCGCATTACCTTTTTCCAGCAAAGCCAGTATCGCGTCCACTGTAGATCGTTTTTCCGGAAGCCGAATTGACGATCAGACAGACCGTGTGGTCCCTCAGTGTATTTTGTTAGGCGGTCCAAAATCACCATCTCTTGCACTTTGGCCAGGTTATCCACAAGTCCCAAGGGCCTCAAAGCTGACGGGTGGCCTGGCGGCTTACCTGGCTTCGGAATCAAGACTAATTTCTGTCTTTTCCACATAGACGGAAACTGGCCGGTAGTCAGGGTGTTCATTAGCACGTTTTTGAACACATCAGGGTATGCCAACATAGCAGCCTTGATCGCCATGTTGGGGATGCCATCTATCCCAAGAGCTTTGCCACATTTTAAACGATTGGCCAGGTTAATAATCTCCTGTCTCGTTATAGGCACAGGGTCAGTCTCTGGCGTGTTGATCGTAGGACTGAGGTTCGGTGGTGCATGTGTTGGAAACAGGGTTTCAATAATGCTCTTCAGTTTTACAGGATACTGTTCTACAGGTTCCGAAGACTTTACCTTATTCATGAGTGTATTGAAGGCAAGTCCCCAGGGCCGAGCGATTTCGTCGCATAGCTTGAGGAAGTGTTGCCTTTTACTGGCTTTAATCGCTCTTTTAAGTTCTGACCTAGCCGCAATGTATACGATCCTGAGTTGTTGTTTTACTTCAGGGCATCTTTCTCGCTGCATTTTGCGCCGTGCTGCTACGAATTCAGCCCGTTGTCTTTTAATCGACGCGTTCCACCAGTACACAGGTGGTCGTCGCCCGTTTGGAGGTTTTCTTCTTGGCATAGCGCCATCACAGGCTTTGGTAAGGGCTATCACGATTTGAGAGGCGCTCACGGCTTCGCCGAAATCTCCGAAAGCTAAAAGCTCCTTAAAGAAATCCTCATTGAAGGATTCGGTTTTCCAGCCTCTACCACCAACTCGGGACCCATGTGCTGATGATGATGTTAGCCTATGCCCTTGGATGATGGCGTATCTGACAACATTATGGTCGCTGAGAGTGAGTGCATCACTAACTCGCCAGTTCAATCTCTTCGAGAGGGTGGGACTGCAGAACGTAATATCAACGATTGATGTCCTCTCGTTTCTGTTGAATGTGGGGGTTGTGCCGGTATTTCCCAGCGTTACTCCCAGCCGGGCGAAGCTTTCGAGAACAGCATCACCTCTGCTATTAGTTCGCTTGCTCCCCCATTCAACAGCCCAAGCATTGAAATCACCGGCAATTACAAGTGGTCTATGCCCATCCAGCTCTGCTACGAGGTTGTCTAACATAACATGGAACCTCTCTAGCTCCCAACTTGGGGGAGCATAACAGCTGCAGAAAAACACTCCATTTACTTCAGCTATGCAGAAACCCTCGAAGGTGTTAGATACTACCCGCTGTATTGGGTACCTGCCTGTCACCCATATTGCAGCGTTCCCAGTCTTATCTGCCACCCAGCTACTAGAGCCTGTTGGAACGCTGTATGGCTCAGAGACTATGGCTATATCTCGTATCTCCTCCACCATCACCTGGCTCAGTAGTGTCTGTGCCTCTTCACAATGGTTTAGGTTTATCTGGGCTACTTCCATGGTGCTGTTTTCTTAGCCGCCGGACAGAATGCTCCACTAGAGTGATGCGCGTTGGATCCATCTGGACAAAGCACACATCGTGGTGGCTGACGACACGTAGCAGCGAAGTGCCCTTTTTCCCCGCAGCGCAGGCAGCAGTCCCTTCTGTCTGGTCCACAACAGTCCTGAGAAATGTGATCGGTTTGCCAGCAGCGATAACATCTTCTGCTCGGTATATTTATACGCACCGGGCAGACTGACCAACCGATTTGCACTTTTCCTGCTCCTGTAACCACCGACACTAGCTTTACCGGGAGTTTCACTAGAGCGGTCTGCATACCAGAGAAGGAAGGCTTCATCGTTACCTCCAGCTTATAGCCTTCGAGGCCAGTTATCGGGTTTCTCAGATCCCTCTCTACGTCAGCTGCTTCCGTTTCTTCGTCGATGAAACGAATTTCTACTGTCTCCATTTGTCCCAAAGACTTTACGTTGCCAGCTTCACCAATGGCTTGTTGAATCTTTCCGGAAAAGCTTTCGCACTCCGTTTGATCACTTTTCTTAAGCTCAAATAGCAATCCTCCATTTTTTGTGCTTCTTATTCGAGCAACTTGTTTGCCGAACGACTGTAGCTCAGGGTCAGCTTTAAGCTTGCGGAGGATGTCTTTGTGCGTTGATACTTCAGTTGTCTCAACTAGGATTGCCTCCGTTTTTGGTCGTCGCGGTACGGGTTTAACTGGGCCGTTGTGTTCACCCGCTCTTGTTTGCTTACCCTCCGCCATGGTTCCCATCTTCTTCTTGCGTTGGGCCTTTTTGCTGACAACCGTGCTCCATAGCTCACCGTTCTCTGAGTTTTTACCCCCTTCGCTGTACTCTGCATCTGGACGGTTACAAGAGGGAGCATCGTTTTTTGCTCGTTTAGCGTCCTCTGCTTCCTCTGGCGTTCTCGCTTTCCTACTTCTCTTCCCAGTCATAGGTGTTTCTGGAAGTTCCGATTGGACCTCGCGAAGCGCTTTTTCAGCCCTCTCCGCTCGCAACTTCATAGTCAGCAGCTCCCGTTCGATACACGATAACGCCGAGAGGATGCTCACAGACATCTTTTTTATCGGAGCATGTACATTGTTCCGATCCTTCGTATACGTATGCAGCTCCCTTGCTACCATCAGAGCTTCTTGCAGTTTGCTGGCACTAACCTCGAAACCCTGTTCCTTGATAGGATGGGAAGTTTCCTGGCACTCCATGCTGGCTGAAGTCTGCTCTTCCGGCGTAACTTCAACGACATCCACCGCCGGTGAAACAGAACCCTGCACATTATCATTCGGAGGCGATCTTGGCGTCTTGCTGCTACGACCAAAAAAGCGCCTATGTCCTTAAGGGCAGACCCTAGCGGACGAGGATGAAGCGAGGATGTGTGTGTGTATGTGTGTGTGTGTGTGTGTGTGTGTGTGTGTGTGTGAGTTTGCGCGCGTGTTTGTATGTGTGCGTGCGTTTGGAAACCCCAAAACTATTTTATTCTGATGCGTACATTTTCATCCGCTGCGGCTACAAAGTCCATGCATTTTCGATCTCGCTACCTGAGAGACAACACAACCATTGACATTGGCATCTTTGCGATCGGCTCTGCTGTTGGGGGTATTAAAAAGACACACGATCTAAGCAAACGTGCGTGTGATATGTTGCACATTTATTTCTAATTCAGCTAGCGGGCGCACGTGGAAACAACATTTTGAAGTGAATCCATACAAAAGAGGATTCTGGATTTGTTTATTACGGTGTGCGTATGGTGCTGCACCTGTCCGTCCAGACTCTGGTGGCTTGTTGGTTTGGAGTAGTTATTATGACGCCGATTGCCGGCAGTCCTTCCCCGAGTGTGGACTGCTTTGTTAAATTCTTCTTCTTATTATTATTATTATTATTATTGTCATTATGGCCTACGCGATCATACCGGCCTATTCAGGACTTGAGTACCACGAAGCCGGATAGTCAGCTCTTGCTACGGCGGACGGTTCATACGCGGTTAGAACCCACGCCGGGCATGCAGATGTGAGTAATGAGGTGCCGCGGGATCGCTCCTATCCAGCGTGCAACTTGCATACTGCCACACTGTCTTCTGCCCGATGCATACGCTGCAGGCAGGGGGAAGAATGCACCTCCACGATAAAAAAAAAAACCCAGTCATGAACCAGCGGTGGACCTAACGGTAGGCGGACTAGGCGGTCGCCGAAGATCTCTAGTCTGTAGTATGCCGTATGTCTACAAGTGGACAGATTATTAGCGACAAGGGCCCCCGGAAAGATGATCGTTATGGCTCCGTGCCCCCCCCATCCGCCGGCAATTTAAGTATACTGTTCAATCTTCCAACAGCTGTGTGTCAGTACCCCCTGCTCCCGGTCATCAGTTACCATTGACAGGGGCCTCAATTCGTCTTTCCGCCTTTCATGAACACCTTCCTTTCTTTGACCGATTGATCATAACATTCCGGAAGAAAACACATTTGGCGAAAGTGTTGCACACACACGCACGCTCACACCCACGCGCAGATGGCTCAGGATATCTATGTAATCTACAGCATACGAAAGCAAAAGCTTAGGGTAACAAAGTTATGCTTGATGCTTAACACGTTCAGCACGATGACATGTCCCAGGGACTACCAGTGAACTTTCCAGGATGCCGGTATCATAATCAGCTTGCGTTCTAGATGCCGGCAGAACGGAATGTTGGTGAAAATCAGCGCCGGGCTGAACGTGTTAATGCAATTAGGGTTCTGCGCGTTGCACAGCAAACCCTCCAGCGTAAACTAGCGATTCCTTAGTCATTTTTACATTGCAGCAATTGAACTTATTGCGATTTTTTGGTTTGATTTGTGAAAATGCAACTTCATCGCCGCAATGTTTGATAACGGCATTTTGGCGCCACAACAGCTCGCGAGCATTGACCACACGCGAAAGAGATAGCGCTATGGAGGGAAAAAGCACGGACGACGGCTGACAGCGATTGGCCGTGTGACGCACTAACACATTCAAACCTTCGACAGCGCGCTCAGGCGAGGGGAATGAGGCGGAGCCAGGGACGAGCAGCTCGACGAGCTGCTCGACAAAGTACCGTTGGAAGAGCATGATAAAATTCTCAGAACGCCATAACGCCTTCCGTCGCTTTGCACAGCGGGCCCGCTGCGCAAAGCGACGGAAGAAATCATGGAGTTCTGAGAATTTTATCATGCCTTCTTTCTCTCCAACGGTAATTTGTCGAGCAGCTCGTCGAGCTGTCCCTGGCTCCGCCTCATTCCCGCCTGAGCGCTGTGTTGGTGTCAGACGGCCAATCGCTGTCAGCCATCGTCCGTGCTCTTTCCCTCCCTAGCGCTATCTCATTCTCGCGTGTTGTCAATGCTCGCGAGCTGTTGTGGCGCCAAAATGCCGTTAACAAACATTGCGGCGATGAAGTTGCATTTTCACAAATCAAACCAAAAATCGCAATGAGTTCAAACACTGCAATATAAAAATGACTAAGCAAGCGCTAGTTTACGCTGGAGGGTTTGCTGTGCAACGCGCAGAACCCTGATTCGCATTAATACATTCAGCCCGGCGCTGATTTTCATCAACTTTCCTTTCCACCAGCATCTAGAACGCAGGCCGGAAAGTTCCCTGGCAGTTCCTGGGGCCTGCCATCGATCTGAACGTGTTAAGTACTAAGCATAACTTTGTTACACAAAGCTTTTGCTTTCGTATGTTGTAGATTACACAGATATGCTGTGCCGTCTGCGCAAAGGTATGAGCGTGCGTGTGTGTGCACAACTGTCGCCAAATGTGTTTTCTTCCGGAATGCTATGATCCATCGGTCAAAGAAAGGAAGGTGTTCATGAAAGGCGGAAAGACGAGTTGAGGCCCCTGCCAATGGTAACTGATGACCGGGAGCAGGGGGTACTGGCACACAGCTGTTGGAAGATTGAACAGTATACTTAAATTGCCGGCGGATGGGGGGAAGGAGGGGTGGCCATGGGACTCCTACGATCATCTTTCCGGGGGCCTTTGTCGCTAATACTTGTAGACATACGGCATATCACAGACTAGAGATCTTCGGTGACCGCCTAGTCCGCCTACCTTTAGATCCACCGCTGGTTCATGACGGTGTTTTTTTTTTACTGTGGAGGTGCATCCTTCTCCCTGCCTGCTGCGTATGCATCGAGCAGGAGACAGTGTGGCAGAATGCAAGTTACCCGCTGGATAGGAGCGGTCCCGCGGCAACGCCATCATTCCGCACATCTGCATGCCCGTCGTGGGTTCTAATCGCGTATGAACCGTCCGCCGTAGCAAGAGGTGACTATCCGGCTACGTGGTAGTCAAGTCCTGAAGTCAAGGCCGGCATGATCGCGTTGGCTAGTACGCCAATGATAATAATTATAAAAATAAGAAGAACTTAGCATAGCAGTCCACACTCGGGGAAGTTTTTTGTTTTGACTTTGGTGCTGCCGGGTCTACTGCTGTGGCGCGACAAATGCACGGAATGCTCTCGACCAAAACATGAACCTACCGATCCGAACCCATTCCAAGGCATTGCCGGTCAATCGGCGTCATGATAACTACTCCAAACCAACATGCCATCAGATTCTGGACGGATAGGTGCAGCACCATACGCGCACCATAATAAACAAATCCAGAAAATCGAAAATGTACGCATCAGAATCAAATAGTTGTGGGGTTTCCAAACGCACGCACACATACAAACACACAAACACGCGCACGCAAACTCACACACACACACACGCACACACACACACACACGCGCGCGCGCTCGCTAAGGCACCTACGAACGCGCGCACGCGAGAACGCACCTACGAAAGCGCGCACGCAAGAACGCACCCCCCACCAAACCCCCCTCCGCTTCCGCTATCATCAGCTATCATATAGCGCATCATCATCCAAAGCGCCGGGCGGGGTGGGGGATCGCGGCATGATAGAGTGAATGGTCACTTTCCCCGCGCTGTGTGTGTGTGTGCGTGTGTGTGTCGTGACCCGAAAACTCGAGACAGATTTCGACACATTAAAAAAATAATTATTGCCACTTTACACTGTGCTACATAATGCTTAGAAGGTCGTTGAAGCATCAAACATGTTCAAATTAAAAAATATTAGTTTAGTGTTAGACGTTCTCCTACGCTTGTTTTAAATAGGCTTCTTCACCCTCAATTGGCAGGGGCATCGAATGGTCTCATCAGCAGCGGCACGAAATAAAATAAACCATCAATACACCGAAAACACTTTGAATCCCAATCCAGCTTCTCCCACAGCGTCTCAAGGTCACACACAAATTAATAAATGCTAACACCCACCAATAACAATACATAACCGCAATGCACATATAAGTATCAACGCATACACCACAACACCCAATCAGCTGGCGGCGGAAGGCACGGGCTGAAGCGCAAGTAAGGCAAGGCAGGGCGAGGGAGGGAGAAGAAGCGGACGAAAAAATGGGCGCCAATTTTTTTAAATTTTTTTGACCGTTTTTTTTTTTGCTCCGCCGCCCGAACTGTCCGAACTGCCCGAACTGCCCGAACTGCGCGACCCAGCGCAGAAATCGCTGAAGACCCGCTGCGCAAAGCGACGGAAGAAATCATGGAGTTCTGAGAATTTTATCATGCCTTCCTTTTCTCTCCAACGGCAAATTTGTCGAGCAGCTCGTCGAGCTGCCCGTCCCTGGCTCCGCCTCATTCCCCTCGCCTGAGCGCGCTGCCGAAGGTTTGGATGTGTTGGTGTGTCAGACGGCCAATCGCTGTCAGCCATCGTCCGTGCTCTTTCCCTCCCTAGCGCTATCTCATTCTCGCGTGTTGTCAATGCTCGCGAGCTGTTGTGGCGCCAAAAATGCCGTTAACAAACATTGCGGCGATGAAGTTGCATTTTCACAAATCAAACCAAAAAATCGCAATGATTTCAAACACTGCAATGTAAAAATGACTAAGCAAGCGCTAGTTTACGCTGGAGGGTTTGCTGTGCAACGCGCAGAACCCTGATTCGCATTAATACATTCAGCCCGGCGCTGATTTTCATCAACTTTCCTTTCCACCAGCATCTAGAACGCAGGCCGGAAAGTTCCCTGGCAGTTCCTGGGGCCTGCCATCGATCTGAACGTGTTAAGTACTAAGCATAACTTTGTTACACAAAGCTTTTGCTTTCGTATGTTGTAGATTACACAGATATGCTGTGCCGTCTGCGCAAAGGTATGAGCGTGCGTGTGTGTGCACAACTGTCGCCAAATGTGTTTTCTTCCGGAATGTTATGATCCATCGGTCAAAGAAACGAAGGTGTTCATGAAAAGCGGAAAGACGAATTGAGGCCCCTGTCAATGGTAACTGATGACCGGGAGCAGGGGGTACTGGCACACAGCTGTTGGAAGATTGAACGGTATACTTAAATTGCCGGCGGATGGGGGGGGGGGAGGGGGTGGCCATGGGACCACCCGATCATCTTTCCGGGGGCCTTTGTCGCTAATACTTGTAGACATACGGCATATCACAGACTAGAGATCTTCGGTGACCGCCTAGTCCGCCTACCTTTAGATCCACCGCTGGTTCATGACGGTGTTTTTTTTTTTTACTGTGGAGGTGCATCCTTCTCCCTGCCTGCTGCGTATGCATCGAGCAGGAGACAGTGTGGCAGAATGCAAGTTACCCGCTGGATAGGAGCGGTCCCGCGGCAACGCCATCATTCCGCACATCTGCATGCCCGTCGTGGGTTCTAATCGCGTATGAACCGTCCGCCGTAGCAAGAGGTGACTATCCGGCTACGTGGTAGTCAAGTCCTGAAGTCAAGGCCGGCATGATCGCGTTGGCTAGTACGCCAATGATAATAATTATAAAAATAAGAAGAACTTAGCATAGCAGTCCACACTCGGGGAAGGTTTTTGTTTTGACTTTGGTGCTGCCGGGTCTACTGCTGTGGCGCGACAAATGCACGGAATGCTCTCGACCAAAACATGAACCTACCGATCCGAACCCATTCCAAGGCATTGCCGGTCAATCGGCGTCATGATAACTACTCCAAACCAACATGCCATCAGATTCTGGACGGATAGGTGCAGCACCATACGCGCACCATAATAAACAAATCCAGAAAATCGAAAATGTACGCATCAGAATCAAATAGTTGTGGGGTTTCCAAACGCACGCACACATACAAACACACAAACACGCGCGCGCAAACTCACACACAAACACACACACACACACACACGCGCGCGCTAAGGCACCTACGAACGCGCGCACGCGAGAACGCACCTACCAAACCCCCCGCTTCCGCTATCATCAGCTATCATATAGCGCATCATCATCCAAAGCGCCGGGCGGGGTGGGGGATCGCAGCATGATAGAGTGAATGGCCACTTTCCCCGCGCTGTGTGTGTGTGTGCGTGTGTGTCGTGACCCGAAAACTCGAGACAGATTTCGACACATTAAAAAATAATTATTGCCACTTTACACTGTGCTACATAATGCTTAGAAGGTCGTTGAAGCATCAAACATGTTCAAATTAAAAAATATTAGTTTAGTGTTAGACGTTCTCCTACGCTTGTTTTAAATAGGCTTCTTCACCCTCAATTGGCAGGGGCATCGAATGGTCTCATCAGCAGCGGCACGAAATAAAATAAACCATCAATACACCGAAAACACTTTGAATCCCAATCCAGCTTCTCCCACAGCGTCTCAAGGTCACACACAAATTAATAAATGCTAACACCCACCAATAACAATACATAACCGCAATGCACATATAAGTATCAACGCATACACCACAACACCCAATCAGCTGGCGGCGGAAGGCACGGGCTGAAGCGCAAGTAAGGCAAGGCAGGGCGAGGGAGGGAGAAGAAGCGGACGAAAAAATGGGCGCCAATTTTTTTAAATTTTTTTGACCGTTTTTTTTTTGCTCCGCCGCCCGAACTGTCCGAACTGCCCGAACTGCCCGAACTGCGCGACCCAGCGCAGAAATCGCTGAAGAACAGCGCGGGAGAGCAGGCCAAATCTGCGCTGGCCAGCGCAGATTTTGGTGCATTTTCTGCGCTGGAAACTGCTCGAATTTGCGCAGCGGGGAACAGCGCGGGAGAGCAGGCCAAATCTGCGCTGGCCAGCGCAGATTTTGGTGCATTTTCTGCGCTGGAAACTGCTCGAATTTGCGCAGCGGGGGATATCCAGCATGAGCAACTCTGCCCCGCTGCGCAAATTCGAGCAGTTTCCAGCGCAGAATGTACCAAAATCTGCGCTGGCCAGCGCAGATTTTGGCCCGTTCCCCGCGCTGGACTTCAGCGATTCCTGCGCTGGGTCGAGCAAGTTTAGCGCCATCTGTTGGCGAAATGGACGAACTATTTATGGCAGCGGAGCAAAAAAACGGTCAAAAAATTTAAAAATATTGGCGCCCATTTTTTCGTCCGCTTCTTCTCCCTCCCTCGCCCTGCCTTGTCTTACTTGTGCTTCTGCCCGTACCTTCCGCCGCCAGCTGATTGGTTGTTGCGGTGTATGCGTTGAATCGTATATGTGCATTGCTGTTGTGTGTTGTTATTGGTGGGTGTTAGCATTTATTAATTTGTGTGTGACCTTGAGACGCTGTGGGAGAAGCTGGATTGGGATTCAAAGTGTTATCGGTGTATTGATGGTTTATTTTATTTCGTGCCGCTGCTGATGAGACCATTCGATGCCCCTGCCAATTGAGGGTGAAGAAGCCTATTTAAAACAAGCGTAGGAGAACGTCTAACACTAATCTAATATTTTTTAAATTTGAACATGTTAGATGCTTCAACGACCTTCTAAGCATCATGTAGCACAGTGTATAGTGGCAATAATTTTTTTTAATGTGCCAAAATCTGTCTCGAGTTTTCGGGTCTCGATACACACGCACACACAGCGCGGGGAAAGTGACCATTCACTCTATTATGCCGCGATCCCCCACCCCGCCCGGCGCTTTGGATGATGATGCGCTATATCAGGGGTCTCCAAACTACGGCCCGCGGGCCGCATGCGGCCCTCAAGAGCTTATAATGCGGCCCACGATGACTTTGCCAGAGTTAATATAAATATTACGTTATTATGACTTATTCAAATAAAAATGTATTTTTTACTTTTCTTAGACAAAAATCAAGCTTTAGTAACACGAAACTGTATTAGTATCGTTAGTATTTTGTTGTAAAAACGAGATTTAAGCGTTCATTAATCATTTAAAGGTAGCGTCAAATGGCCCTCAATATAGTTATTTTTGAAGCAATGTGGCCCGCGAGCTGAAAAGTTTGGAGGCCCCTGCACTATATGATAGCTGATGATAGCGGAAGGGGAGGGGGTTTGGTGGGGGGTGCGTGCTTGCATGCGCGCTTTCGTAGGTGCGTTCTCGCGTGCGCGCGTTTGTAGGTGCCTTATCGCTTGCGCGCGCGCGCGTGTGTGTGTGTGTGTGTGTGTGTGTGTGTGTGTGTGTGTGTGTGTGTGAGTTTGCACGCGCGTGTTTGTGTGTGTGCGTGCGTTTGGAAACCCTTAAACTTTTTGATTCTGATGCGTACATTTTCATCCGCTGCGGCTACAAAGTCCATGCATTTTCGATCTCGCTACCTGGGAGACAACACAACTATTGGCATTGGCAGCTTTGCGATCGGCTCTGCTGTTGGGGGTATTAAAAAGACACACGATCTAAGCAAACGTGCGTGTGATATGTTGCACATTTATTTCTAAATCAGCTAGCTGACGCAAGTGGAAACAACATATTGAATTGAATTCATACAAAAGAGGATTCTGGATTTGTTTATTACGGTGCGCGTATGGTGCTGAACCTGTCCGTCCAGAATCTGATGGCTTTGGAGTAGTTATCATGACGACGATTGACCGGCAATGCCTTGGAATGGGTTCGGATCGGTAGGTTCATGTTTTGGTCGAGTGCATTCCGTGTATTTGTCTCGTCACAGCGATAGCCCGGCTACAACAAAGTCAAGACAAACTCTTACCCGGGTGTGGACTGCTACGCTAAGTTCTTTTTATTGTTATTATTATTATTATTAATGGCGTACTAGCCAACGCGATCATGCCGGCCGTTTTAGGACTTGAGTACCACGTAGCCTGAGCCGGTGACTAGTCCCTTGCTACGGCGGACGGTTCATACGCGATTAGAACCCACGACGGGCATGCAGATGTGCGGAATGATGGCGGTGCCACGGGCCCGCTCCTCTCCAGTGTGCAACTTGCATACTGCCACACTGTCTCCTGCCCGATGCATACGCTGAAGGCAGGGGGAAGGATGCACTCTACAGTAAAAAAAACACCGTCAAGAACCAGCGGCGGATCTAACCGTAGCCGGACTAGGCGGTCGCCGAAGATCGCTAGTCTGTAGTATGCCGTATGTCTACAAGTGGACAGAGTATTAGCGACAAGGGCCCCCGGAAAGATGGTCGTTGGGGCACCATGGCTGGAGAACCATTTGCCCCCCCCCCCACCCCCAACACCCCCAACAGAAGTTTAGGAT
This sequence comes from Anopheles arabiensis, assembly GCF_016920715.1. Classification (NCBI taxonomy): domain Eukaryota; kingdom Metazoa; phylum Arthropoda; class Insecta; order Diptera; family Culicidae; genus Anopheles; species Anopheles arabiensis. Next base: position 52,045,217 of record NC_053518.1, on the reverse strand, counting down.
AACAAATTTATGCTTAATGCTTAACATGTTTAGTTCGATGGCAGGCCCCAGGGACTGCCAGTGAACTTTCCAGGATGCCGCTATCATAATCAGCTTGCGTTCTTGATGCCGGCGGAAAGAAAAGTTGATGAAAATCAGCGCCGGGCTGAACGTGTAAATGCGAATTAAGGTTCTGCGCGTTACACAGCAAACCCTCCAGCGTGAGCTAGCGATTCCGTAGTCATTTTTACATTGCAGCAATTGAACTCATTGCGCTTTTTTTGGTTTGATATGTGAAAATGCAACTTCATCGCCGCAATGTGTATAAACGGTTTTTTAAGCGCCACAGCAACTCATGAGCATTGACAACACGCGAGAATGAGATAGCGCTAGGAAGGGAAAGAGCACGGACGATGGCTGACAGCGATTGGCCGTCTGACGCACCAACACATCCAAACCTTAGACAGCGCGCTCAGGCGAGGGGAATGAGGCGGAGCCAGGGACGGGCAGCTCGACGAGCTGCTCGACAAATTCTGGCGTTGGAGAGAAAAAGAGGGCATGATAAAATTCTCAGAACGGCATAACGCCTTCCGTCGCTTTGCGCAGCGGGGCGTTTCCGCGGTAGCGCGTTCGAATGACATTTCATTTCTATGGCTAGATTGTTATACGCGTTTCCGCGGGCGCGGAAACGCGCGTCGTGTATTTGCGGCCTTACTCTTATTATTGAATATAAATCTTCGTGAAAAAAATATTAGACATCGATTATTTTACAACAAATGCATTATATCTGAATAAGGACTGTGTTTCATCATTTTTCATCTTTTGACCCAAATGTATAGTCATTGATTGTTCAATCTCACTATTTCGGATAATTTATTTTCCGCGTTTCGGTGTAACTTTCAAACCTTTAATATTTACCAGCAGTTATTCGTTGTGCAGCAAAATTGGAAGAGAGAGTTTATTCGCGACATACACTGTTATTTATAAACTACTCGATCGAGCCGAACACTCGAAATTGAACGAAGAAAGATATGAAGTGACAGGGCTGTGCCTGAACATCCTCCCCCCCTTGACGCAAGTCAACAAACAAAACAAAAACAATCAAAATAAACAGAAATTAGGTGCATGTGCTCTCGTCGGCCTCTGCCACAGGTAAGATACACATCTTTGTTATCGGACGAGTTACGATACCTTTTGATGTTTTCAGTGTTACTACCCGTGTCAGCTTGTCGTCTCCGGTGTGCACATGTACGATACGTGCGAATGGCCAACGGGTTGGGGGGAGGAAATCATCCTTCAGGATGACCAGTCTGCCAGGTAAGATGCTGTCGTTCCTCTTCGCCATGGTGTTATCACGTTGCATCTCTTGCAGGTATTCCGTCGTCCAGTGCTTCCAGAAGCGCTGCACCATTACTTGCCACTTCTGCAAGTCGCTGAGGGTGCAGGAACGAAGATGGGTGTAGTTCGGCTCGGGAACAGCATGCATCGATGTGCCCACGAGGAAATGCGCTGGGGTAAGTGCCGATAGCTCGTTAGGGTCGTCTGACATAGGTAGGAGAGGACGCGAGTTCATCGCCGCCTCAATCTGATGTAGGACAGTTGTGTAGCCTTTGTAGGATAGTCGCGTGCTGCCTAACTGCCGAAAAAGGTGTCGCTTGGCGGTCTTCACAGCTGCTTCCCACAATCCGCCGATTGTGCCTTGGGAGGGGTGAAGTGCCAATTGATGCCGCGGTTAGTGCAATCTGTCACAATTAGATGTAGCTGCTGTTCATCGCGAAACATTTCGAACAGCTCGTGAAGCTCCCTCGCTGCGCCTTCGAAGTTTTTCCCGTTGTCCGAATGTATGTGTGCCGGTAAACCGCGTCGTGCTGTGAATCTGTGTAATGCAGCTAAAAAACCAGCAGTAGTTAGATCACTTACCAGCTTCAAGTGTACGGCCTTAGTGGAAAAACACACAAACACGCAGAGGTAGCATTTTCCCGGGGCGGCTCGTTTATGGGCTGGCTTCAGGTATAATCTATATATGTATCTATGTATAGAACATCCTGCGTTTGACGTTTGCGGTGAACGGTCGTGCTTGAGTTTGCTCCGTACAAATCAGATAATATTTGCGTTGTTGTGATCGCGCTTGTAGTATTCACTAGTTTGAGGATTCTGAAAGTAAAGAGTTGGCTGCAGTGGTGTGCTGTAACACTTGATTAGTGGCATTAAAATCGGTCTGTTTCGGGTATAATTTCCTGTTTTTGTCGTGCTCTGCGTCGTGCTATTGCTCGTCAATTCACCATGACTCACTGCCGGATTTGCTCACTGGACACCGAGGAAGCAGTTATCATATGTGGCGGTAACTTGAACATCTCTTCGTGCAAACAGGCTTTCCATCCAAAGTGTCTGAAAATGCCAAAATCGAGCATAAAAAGTGTTTCTCATAGCAATAATATTGTTTGGATTTGCAATATGTGCACCAACAACAACTCCGATAATGGCTTGGTTCTTGGTGAGAAGGCACCCCGCCTCATCGAAACGATTAGTGAGATGAAGAACGAAATATCTCACCTACTAAATGAGTTGAAGAGAGAAATGATTGCAGAGATTGATCTACGAATACGCACAAACTATTCCGAATATCCTCACACACTCACTAGGAACCATGCCACTAACACTTCACAGTTCAACGAAAGATTGGCTTCCACTACTAAACTGAACACTAAACCTGTCCATCCCGTCAAAACTATTCACAACACCACGATCTCTTCGGAAATGCTGCCTGGATGTTCTCATACACGCAATATCACTCACACTCTTTCATCTACTTCACCACGCGAACAAACACAACGAAGAATCGGTGTTGACAGTGCAGCTTCGGCTAATCATTCCGTTAATCATCGAAACGCATTGCTTACCGGTGCAGCAACTGATGCAAGTTCATCGTTTGAAGGCTTCGTTCCAAATGTTGAGCCCCGAGTATGGATGTTTGTCACTCACATCGCACCGCACGTTACTGAAGAAGATATGACAACTTTTATTACCAATCGCCTTGAAAATAAAAATTGTATGGTAAAAAAATACTTCCCCGTGATCGTGATCCTGCAACGCTTCGATTCATCTCCTTCAAGGTCAGTCTCCCAAATGCACTTAAGAATAAAGCACTTTCACCTGCAACTTGGCCCCGCGGTTTCGTATATGCCGAATTTGAGTTCCGTAATAAAAATATCAACGATTTTTTTACACCACATACCCTATACAACTCACCAGTATGACTATGAGATCACAGATCGTCCCGAACGCTCTCACACCCGAAGAGAACAACCCGAACACCGAACATCATACTGTTTCGCTCTCCGACACTCTCCCAACGATCACACACTCGCAGCCTCCCCTGAGTGAACTTTCGATATATTATCAAAATGTGCGTGGGCTACGCACTAAAACAGCTGATTTATATGCAGCAAGTTATGAATCAGAATATGACGTTATAGTTTTAACTGAAACATGGCTCGACGATGCTATTTCCTCGACGATGCTTTTTGACGACAACCGCTTCACAGTTTACCGTACCGATCGTTCCACTACTAATAGTACAAAGACAAGAGGAGGGGGAGTTCTTATTGCAGTTAAAAAAAAAATTGCCTCTAGCCCTTGCACTCCTCTTTCAAACATAACTGAGAGTCTGTGGATTCAATTGAGAACCCCTACGAATTCTCTTATAGTTGGTGCTATCTACCTTGCACCGGATCGTTGCAACGACACCCACACAATAAATGCTTTATGCTCCACTCTTCGGTGTGTGCGGGATAAATATACCGATGATACAATGATCCTTATGGGGGATTTCAATCAGTCTCAGCTCGTATGGAGCACAACCAATGAAAGTGTTGCAGTTTTAAATACATCGGAATCCCGGATTAATCCTTCCTGTTCAGTTCTCCTCGATGAATTTAACTATGCAGGACTGTCTCAACTAAACTGCTACATGAATCCCCATGGTTCTATACTGGACCTTATTTTGGCTGATGATGGGATTCCTTACCACTTATTAAAGTTGGAGCTCGTTCTTGACCCTTGGATTCAACCAGACTCCTACCACCCGGTGATTGCTCTCCGCCTATTTTCTGAATCAAATCACACTACAACACCACAACATACTTCAAATATTCAGAGTCGGAACTTCCGAAAGACGAATTTTATAGGTCTCTCATCGGCCCTTACCAACGTTGACTGGAGCCATATCACCAGAGACCCGGATCTCAATCAAAACATTTTGTCGTTTACAAATAAAATCACAAGCTTTTACGATCAGTTTGTCCCTCGTTATCGGTCCCCAACCAAGCCACCCTGGTCTATCTCACGGTTAAAAGACTTGAGAAAACAGAAAAAAAGACTCCATAAAATGTTCCGTCAACATAAGAACGAGGTCAATAGAAGAATATTTATTAAAGCTGCCCGTCTGTACCAGAAATTTAATCGCCGAGCCTACGCCAACTACGTAAGAAAAATAGAAAACCGATTTAAAAGGGACCCAAGAACGTTTTTTAGTTTTGCTCGACAAAAACGAGATAGTAACAGACTTCCATCAATGATGCTTCTGAACGGAAGATCGTACACCGGTAATGTTGAAATCAGTCAAGCATTTGCTGATTACTTTTCATCAACATACGTGAGTAACTCGCCATCAGTCACTAATGCTGCTACGTCCAACCATATACCTGATGCTGCCGACATTCCTCTTCCTGTTCTGTCTGAAGCTGACATTGCCTCGGCTATCAACGAGTTGAAGCTTTCATTCGCTACTGGGCCTGACGCTATACCCAGTGCTATTTTCAAACGCTGCAGAGATGCTTTAACTCCTGTCTTGACCACATTGTTCAACAAGTCTTTGCAGCAGAAACGCTTCCCTCAAGCATGGAAATCTTCATTCATGTTCCCGGTTTACAAAAATGGAAATAGAAATGACATATGTAATTACCGTGGTATTTATATGTTATGTGCAGTCAGCAAAATTTTTGAGATCACCATTTCGAAACACCTATCAAGTGGTTTTAAAAATATAATCTCCAATGATCAGCACTGCTTTCTACCCAACCGCTCAATTGAAACAAACCTTCTCTCTTTATTGAGCACCTGCTATCCTGCAATGGACAATGGTAAACAGGTTGACGTAATCTACACCGACTTCAGTGCTGCCTTTGACTCCGTAAATCACTCAATGCTAATTTCAAAACTATCAAGCTACGGAGTAAATGGGGCGCTAGTTCATTGGCTCTCCTGTTATTTAAGTGATAGGCATATAACAGTGAATATTTCCTCCTCTATATCTGCACCATTCACCAACACGTCCGGGGTTCCACAAGGCAGTATTCTCGGACCTATTCTTTTTAACATTTTCATAAACGATGTTATTTATGTTATACCAGATTGCGAAAAATTGTTTTATGCAGATGATTTGAAAATGTTTCTACCGATATCAGATCAAACCGATTGTTTTACCCTTCAAAACTGCTTAACTCGATTTAACTCATGGTGTAAATCAAATTGTATGCGTCTCAACATATCTAAATGCTCTGTTATATCCTACACTAGAAAAAGAACCCCCATTGTTTACGATTATAAAATTGATGATAGATCAGTGCCGCGTAAAAATGTGATTCGCGATTTAGGCGTCCATTTAGATAGCAGACTTACGTTACAGAACCACTATGAAGCAATACTTTCAAAAGCCTTCCGTTTGTTAGGATTCATTTTGCGTGTTGCGAAAGACTTCAAAGATCCATTCAGTATAAAAGCTCTGTATTGTGCAATTGTCCGTCCTACCTTAGAATTCGCTAGTATTATTTGGACTCCGACACAGCAATATTTAATAGATAGGCTAGAATCGGTTCAACGTAAGCTCACTCGTTCATTGTTTTACCGTCTCCCATGGTCTCGTAATTCTGTTTGTCCCTCTTACCGTACAAGGTGCCTGCTATTTGGACTAGAACCTCTGCAACATAGAAGAAAGACGGCACAGTGCTTATTTATACACAAACTTGTTACCGGATCTTTAGACGCCCCGTCAATTCTGAGTAAATTGAACTTTCAGGCCCCCAGTAGAATGTTAAGAACCAGGACATTATTTAACATAGAATTCAGATCGACTAATTTTGGATCAAACGATCCTTTATTAAAAATGTTAAGTGCTTATAACTCGCTAGGAAACAATGTCGACTTGAACTCAAACTTAAACAATCTACGGACCTTTTTACATAGCTTAATATGACGCTTCCACAGTTTATGTTGTTTTCTTTATTTTTATTTGGTTGATTGACAGTTAAACTTGTTATGTTTTTTGATGCGTTTTTGTTAGCACTGTTCTTTAGCATTAACTATAGAAATAAGTATGTTATGTAAGCTTATGCCAGCTGGATAACTTTCGGAATAAATAATAATAATAATAATAATAATAATAATAATAATGGACCGGCGTAATCCACTCCAGTAACACTAAAAGGCCGGCTGGGAGTGATGCGCTGCGCTGGAAGCTGTCCAAGTTGTTGCTGGTCAAGTGTCGGTCGCTGTCGAATGCACCGAAAACAATTCTGCACAATGTGCTTAACAAGATGCCTTCCATCTAACGGCCAAAACTCTTCGCGAATTCGAGATAAGAGCAGCCTTCCTCCTCCATGACGAAGCTCCTCGTGTTGATACTTTGCGATCAATTGCGCGAACGGATGTTTCTTGGGAAGCAAAACAGGATGCTTCGCTTGGTAGGGAAGTTGAGATAGTCGTAAACGTCCACCTACACGGATAATCCCTTGTTCGTCAAGGAATGGACTTAGTGCACGTAAAGGTGATTGCCTCGTGACTTCGTTTCCCTTTTTGAGCTGCCCGTGTTCAGCTGAAAATGAATCCTGCTGTGCTAGGCGGCTTAACACAGTGTTTGCTGTTTCCATGTACTCGGGTGTGACGATTAAAGGTGCGGGGTGCTGTGCTGCTGTTCGCTGAGAGCGTGCCTTTTCCTTAGCGTTACGTGTGAAGCGAATGCAGTATGATACGATACGCAGCAATCGCTTGTAGCTAGAACACAACGCAAACCAAGGGTGATTAGTGGTTGTGTTTACAACGGCAGCACTCACCTGGCGAATCTCTAGATTCGTTTCGTTGGCTGGTTCCGGGTTAGAGTTGAGCCAGATGGAAGCGGGCAAAGGTAGCCAATCCGGACCGAGGCTCTACAGTTTGCTTTTCAGGAAATCAGCGGCTGACATGCCTCGTGAAACCAGGTCAGCAGGATTAGACGCGCCGGGTACATGTCTCCACTGCCGCGGGTGTGAGTAATGCTGTACTTCAGATACCCGGTTAGCCACAAACGTTGCCCATTTGTTGGGTGTGGCGCTGATCCAGGTTAAGGTGATGGTGGAATCCGACCAAAAGAAAGATTCTGCAACGTTGATCCCCATCGCCTTCTTTACTCGGTGATGCAGGTGTGCTCCTAATACAGCAGCGCATAGTTCAAGGCGGGGTAGTGTGACGCGCTTGAGCGGTGCCACACGCGATTTGGAAGAAAGCAACGTTATGCGAATCTGCCCACCTTCGCCTTCACAACGCGCATAAATGCAGGCTCCATATGCTGCCTCCGATGCATCACAGAAGGTATGTAGCTGAATAAGCGCACCAGGTAGAAGCGCATAACGACTAACCTTGAATTTAGAGATGAGTTGCCAATCCTCTTGTATTGTTTTCCATTTCTTAGAATAGAATAGAATGGATTAGATAGATAGAATGGATCGCTTACAGATAGTATCTGGAACATACTCGTCCCAACCAGCTTTCTGCAACCATAATTCCTGCATCATCATCTTGGCCCGAATGACAATCGGGGAGATCAGGCCCAGCGGATCGAACATGCGAGCTACGTTGGATAGAATGGATCGCTTTGTCGGAATGGACACATCACTGGATATTGCGGATTCGAAGGATAAAACGTCATGCTCTGGCTCCCATGAAACACCAAGAGCCTTTACCTCGAGCACCTCGAGCTGATTGGATGTCCACTTTCGCAGCTCGAAGCCGCCTTTGGCGAGCAATTGAGAAAGCTCGATTCGCAACTGGCGAGCATTTCCGATGGAATCAGCACCACCGATGAAATCGTCAACGTAGAAGTTAGTTTTCAAAGCAGCTGCAGCATTGGGACAAGAGGCGCCCTCATCGTTTGCAAGCTGCAGCAATGTTCTGGTTGCCAAGAATGATGAGGGGGCTAAGCCATAAGTAACCGTATTCAGCTCAAAATATTCGATTGGCGAGTGAGGCGAAAATCGAAAGCAAATGCGTACAAATTTCCGGTCGTTAGGATGGAGCAATACTTGTCGATACATTTTCGCAATATCTCCAACAATGGCTACCTTATATGTGCGGAAGCGTAAAATTATGTCGAGCAGATCGTCCTGCACGACAGGGCCGACGCATAACGCCTCGTTTAGCGAAAAGCCGGTGGACGTCTTAGCTGAACCATCAAATACCACGCGAACCTTTGTTGTGGAGCTAGCGGCTTTGAACACGGGATGGTGAGGCAGATAATACGCGCGTTCGTCGTCGGAGAGATTTTTTATGCGTGACATGTGCCCAAGCTCCAGATACTCACGCATGAAATCATGGTACGCCGCTTTTACGTTTGGATCTCGTTCTAACCTCCTTTCTAACAAACTAAACCGCCTTAATGCTGCTGCCTTCGAAAGGCCAAGCTTATCATCGAAGTCTGCTTGTTTAGGTAAGCATACCATATAACGACCAGCTTCATCTCGCTGTGTTGTATCCTTGTAAAATTGCTCACATTTGCGATCCTCAGGAGAATAGCCATCGTTAACCTGTAGTTCTTCTACTTTCCAGAAACGCTCTATTGATTCTTCTAGTGAAACCATACACACCACGGATGAAGTGTGAAAAGTATTGGATGTTGCTGGCTGAGAGGTATATGCTGATCCACTCACGACCCAGCCAAATACGCTCTCCATCAGGACTGGTAGATTCGATGACATTTTATATTGCGCCCCGCTTACAAAGAACGTGTGATAGTGCCGGGCACCGAGAATAATGTCGATCGGTGCCGACTTCTCGAAATGGGGGTCGGCGAATATGATATGTGGCGGTAATTTCCAGCCGCTGGTGGGCACATCATGTGCAGGCAGGTCAGCAATAAGCTTCTCGACTATCAAAAACTCAACGTTAATCGCATAAGGGCTCGCTCTAGATGATACCGTGGTGCGCATCGATTTCCGCACTGGGGTGGACGATTGACCAGCACCAATCAGCGTGATATCGACCGTGCCCGATTTGATACCTAGCCGGTTAGCAAAACTGCTACTCATCAAATCTGGCTGGGAGGCACTATCTAAAAGTGCGCGTGCAGGATGCATTATGCCATGTGCATCAACAATGTTTACTAGTGCAGTTTGAAGCAGAACTTGTTCCGTAGCAATTCAAGCAAGCAATTCAAGCACAATTTCAGTGTCATTGTGTTTCGGTACCGTTCCTCCGGTGTCATTTGCATGAAACGGGGGCATTTCGTTAAATTGTGATCGGAGTGGCATAAAGGGCATGTGCGTGTGTCGTGTGATGTTGACGAAAAGCTTGCTAAGCGCATAGGCGGAGCATGTTTATGTGCGTAGTGCGTTTGGTTCACGGTAGGGGGAGCTTCGGTAATGTTTACCTGTAGGGTTTCCAACACTCGCATACGGCGCTGTAAAAATGCGATTAATCCTTCGTAACTAGGATTTTGGCTAGTTGAGGCATTTTCCTCCAAATCTCTTAATGTGGAGGTAGGCAATTTTGTGCACATTAAGTGTTCTAACAAGCAGCTCCATGCCTCCGTTTTTTCGCCTAGATGATTGAGCGTTTTCTTGTGACGTTCGAACTCGTCCACAAGATGGTGAAGGGTTGATGCACTCTCCTTCTTAACGGTGGCCATACCAAAAAGTACTTGAAGATGCCGTTTCTTTAACAAATACTCATTCGAGTATCGTTCGGTGATCATTTGCCATGCTAGCTCGTAATTGGCTGCGCTGATCGTGATTGCTTCGATCACCTTTGCGGCCTCGCCTTTCACGGAAGCTCGTAAATAATGAAACTTTTGTATCGGTGGTAGTTCCATGTTTTCGTGAATTAATCCCTCAAAAGTGTCCCTATACGTGAGCCATTGCATGTAATCACCATCGAACTCAGGAAGTGAGATGGTGGGAAGCTTTATACCTGCCAACGGGTTAGTGTTTGGTGTTGTGCTTGCGGATCGCGGAGCGTGCACACGTTTAGCCTTCAAATGGGCTTCAAGGCGTATCAAACGCGAGCCAAAATCGTCTCGTAACGCGGCATTGTGACTTATCACTTCCTCGGTGGCCGCCGCATCTTCCAATTTGGCCTGAATTGCTTCCAAATCAACGGAAAGCTTCTGGACCTTTGCAATGCGAATGTTGATTTCGATTGCATCCCGTTCCGGGTCAAATTCTGCCAAAAACTGTTCGTGCTTAGCCAATACTGCTAGTAAAACTGTCCTTCTGGACGACAAAACGTTTATCGGAGCAGTCATAGTGCGGTTTGACAAAAAACGCTAAATTTCGCAGACACAGTGAACTTGGTCGATTGTGAGGTGACTAAAGCACAGTTACACGCGCGCAAACAGTGATTATCGCGAGAATAATTAAGATTCAGAAAACCAGATTCGTCTTAATCCTGGTCACGGCACCAATGTTTAATCTCACTATTTCGGATAATTTATTTTTCGCGTTTCGGTGTAACTTTCAAACCTTTAATATTTACCAGCAGTTATTCGTTGTGCAGCAAAATTGGAAGAGAGAGTTTATTCGCGACATACACTGTTATTTATAAACTACTCGATGAGGAAGCGCTGGAATGTGCGCATGATGAGGAAAATGATAGTGATGATCATGTCATCGATTATCTCATGGAAAGTTCAGATGAAGAGGAATCATTGGAACAATACAACGAAGCATTCTCAATGCATGGTGCTTTACGTCGCTGGGCCATATCGAGAAATCAAACGTATGAGTCAATCGAGGAAGTGATGGAAATTGTTAGAAAAACAAGTAATTGTAAGCTGCCAAAAGACGCTTTTGATAAACGTATCGATCGACGGATTACCACTATTCAAAAGTAGCAACCTTCAATTTTGGCCCATACTTTTCAACATTCATGAAATGCCAAAATTACCTGTAATGATAGCTGCTATTTATTGTGGTCCGACAATACCAGTAAGCATCGAACACTTTCTTCGTCCTTTTGTTGATGAAATCAACTTCCTCATGAAAAATGGAGCACAGATCAATAATAAGACGGTTAAGATAGAACTGCGCGCAATTATAGCTGATTCTCCAGCTCGGGCGTTTATTAAAGGTAATACAAAACAGTTATACATATCTGTACATAGGTGATTAAAACTTTATGATTCTTCTTTCGTAGGTGTTGTCAGCTTCAACGGTATACATGGCTGCTTGAAATGTGTGTCTGAGGGAAGGAGTATCCGAGGAAGAGTAGCATTTCCCGATATCGCTGGTTCTGATCGCACTAATGAAGGATTTAGGTCGCGCTCGTATGGTAAACAACACAAATTTGATTCTCCTCTATTATCTCTATTAGACGAATTTGATCTTGTAAAACAAGTAATAGTTGCAGATTTATTGCATATAATTGATTTAGGAGTTACAAAACGTCTGTTAATGGGCTGGATATGTGGAAAATTTGGTGTGGTGCACAAGTTATCTCCTGAACAAATCAACAAAATGTCAGCAATGTTGATGCATATCAAATTACCTGTAGAGATACACAGAAAGTTCCGTTCATTACGTGATCTCAAGTATTGGAAAGGCACTGAATTAAACTCTTTCTTATTTTACGCATCCGTTGTTGTACTCAGAGGAACATTGAGTGAACAACAATACAATCATTTTATGTTGTATTTTTGCAGCATTACATTTTTTCATCTGAAGTATACAAAGAGCATTGGTCATTAGCAAACACTCTCCTACAGCTGTTCGTCAAACAGTACGGAATTATTTACGGCCCAAAATATATTTCGAGTAATGTTCATAACCTTTTGCATATTTACCAAGAAGTTATTGATTTTGGAATACTTCGGTTTATATCTTCTTATGACTTTGGGAACGAACTTCAGCATATGAAACATTCATTGCGAAGTGGATCGAAAAGTTTAGAACAAACAATAAACCATATAGCAGAATGAGCAGCCTATAAACCGGATAAATATATTAAACAACTACAATATCCCACGATTCATAGGAGAGGAAATATTACTACACTTCATGTGCGCCAAGGATTTTGTATAAAGAATGATGGTAGCAATTCTTGGTTTTTAACAAAATCGGGTAGCGTATGTCAATTCGTAAATGCAGATATACAGCAGTCTTCCGTAGACTTAACAGCAAGAAAGCTAACTAGGACTATTGATGATTTCAACTATCCTTTCAATTCTAAATTTTTGAACATACATCGCGGAAATATTAACGATTTACGAAAAGAAAATATTATAATAGGTTTTCAGGATATAAAATGTAAATTAGTAGTAGTACCATTGTCTAAGGAAAATGAAAATAGTTTTGTTCCCTTGATACATACATTGGTTTATTAAAACAAAACAACCACGTTTTTTAAAATGATGTGTTTTAATTCAATAAAACGATTTTTTTCAGTACGTACATAAATTCGTTAATAGTTCATTTATAAGTATTAACATTATTAAAACTATTCCTAACTGATTAATACTTCTTATGTCTATGATGCGAAGTTTTCACTAATCCTACTAATTCTAACCGTTGCTTACTATGCCTAAACTTATTTTGTAAAACTTCTTTAATTTTCTGGTCCGTAGGGATAAGTCCCTGACATGTGCCTATATATTTATAGAATTTTAATATATTTTTATAATTATTGAAAGGAATTTTTGGGTTTGGATGACCTATACCAGACCAACTGACCACAAACTCTCTTTTAAAAAGAATATCCATGCTTGCATGAAGCCGCGCATCCACACTATCTGTTGGTAGCCGGGCATCCACAAATGCTTCCATCGTATTTTTAAAATCGTTGTCTACTAATTTAAGCTCCAGATCGTCTAGTTCGTCTTTGGTACCAACAGGCTCAAATTCAAAGCTAGTTGCACGTACATTCCCTACGCTAGGAGCAACTCGATCAGCTACTATATCTAGCTCAGAACGCATCAGCTTTATCTGTTTTTCCATGTCTACTAGCTTTTTATTCGTCTGTTGTTGTTCGTATTGAATTGCGGTCAATTTTTTAAATATTATACTCAGACACGAGTTGTCATCAACAACAGACATCGTTTGAGTCCCGATTGATTGCGATCTTGATACTTTATCTGAAAGTTAAACAATATAAACAACCATATTAGAGTTTTGAGCTAGTTTAGTATGATAAACTATGAATTTACTAAAACTACTGGCTTTTACTTACATTGTACTTGTTTTTGCTTGTTTGGCATGTTCGGGATGGAACAAGAAGATGCCGTTTTGGAATTACCCAAAGTCGTGGCTGAATGTAGCGGAGCATTTAGCTCTTGCAGCAACTGCTCGTGCAAAATCGGTTTGGCAGCACTAGTCGTTGAATCTGGTATAAAAGCATTTTTAATGTGACATTTCATAATACTATTGCAGGATGCGTCAGCGACCAAACATAAATTCTCACCATTATTTTGTGGTTTCGATGCCACCATAACACACTTCCCATCTATCATTTTCAAAGTTAGCTTAGGTCGTTTTGCGCTAAAAATGCTAGAAAAAAGCGTTATTGTTTTGTACATCTCGATTCTTCTTACGCACTTACTTCTCCATGTTGCGTATTGTGCAGCTCGCGTATAGTGTGCATTGTTATTGCCACACAAACGATGGCCTCCCTCGGGGATATCGTAGCTGTTACCACAAACTCTGCTATGCAAATGCTAACTATTTCAACAGGAAGAAGTTCAACACTGATGCGGACCAACAAAGCCTTCCATGAAAAAGATGCTCATCGAAACAACTCTACACACACACACACACCCGGTTGTACACAATATCACACGGCAGCAGCAACGAACGAAATGGTGATGCAGGGCAACTACAGGAAGTACAGGGAGCAAAAACGTGGGGCAGAGGGGGGAGTGCACATAGGGATTTCAGAAAGGCAATAACATACGACAGCTAATTTTTATTTAATTTTTTTTTTGTTGGACAGTGTGAGGGCGACATATCATCACGAAACACACACAAAAACCAAGCCATATATACATTGAGGTGTGCGAATTCTGTCAAATACTGCCTAAAGCATCGTTATAAAGGCGCCTTTTCGTAGCCGGACGGGCGCCCGAAAGACTGCGGAAAGGCGCCTTTTTATGTGACATTTGCAGCCTGGGTATATTTATTCTTTTTTTCGGTTGGCAATTCTGCAATTTTACGTTGCTTTCAATCCACCTCGTTTTTTCTCACTTTCCTTCATTATCACGTGAGAATCCCACTACTCACTCTTCACTTCTCAATCATTGGTTCGCCTCACTGGCAGAAGATCGGATTTTCTATTCAATCCGATCCAAAATCCGATCCTGTCAAAAATTTGACATTTTTGGTCAATGGACATCTTCTAGAACGTGCTGAAGATTGTGTACGTTGCTGGTTAAACCGTTTGGTCCGTAATTTGTTTCGTAGTCCATTACAAAACGATTTAACATTTTTCCTGCTTTTGGCCAATGCTCTTCGTACGCTTTTGATGATAGTAGAGTAATCGAACAAAATAGAAACATAAAATGGGAATATTGCTCGTCTGATATATTATCGGGCCGGTCTGGTGGTACAGTCGTCATCTCGTACGACTTAACAACATGTCCGTCATGGGTTCAAGCCCCGAATAGACCGTGCTCCCATACGTAGGACTGACTATCCTGCTATGGTAACAATAAGTCCAAAGAAAGCCAAGCTCACTTTACCAGTTGGGGGGGGGGGGGTACTGGCAGGCCTTGACCGACAACGGTTGTTGTGCCAAAGAAGAAGAAGAAGATATATTATCACGCAAAACAACTATGCTCCCGTAGTGAAGGAATGATCTGAACTCGGTCGCTTTCCATTTATCCAAATACCTTAAATGTCGTAGCCTTCTATGAATTTCGGATGGAAGCTGAATGTCGGCTAATTTTGATGAAATTGTCTCACATTGTTGATCAGACCATCTAGGTAAAAAGCCACGCTCTCCTTCCCTCCATCTCTTAATCAGTTTCTTGAATACTCCATGGTGAATTAGATGCAATTCATCAGCAACAATAAATTGTTTTAACATATCTAAACATTAACATTCTAGTTCCAATAGGGGAGTTAGTTCTCTTTGATGCTCTGGCATATAATCGCCATCTCGAAATGCTTTGTTAGTTCGTTGCTCGGCAGAAACTCCTCTAATAATAGTTCTATTGTTTTCCTTTGCTCCTTGACATGTGCATTTAATGCATCCTTGCAATCCTTTAAAATTCACAACTCCTGTTAATAAACGGAAAAGAAAGATATAGCTTATTAGCTTTACTTTTAGCTGGTAAAGAAGTAATAGTGTAAATGAATATTTACCTTTTAGCAGAGCTCTAGCAGGAGTATCAGCAATGAAGTAAAGCAGGTTGATTTTGATGAAACGGTTGTGTATGACAATACCACTGGTAGTCAAGTCTTTCAACTATTCTACAAGTTGCCGTAAATATTCCTCTATGTTTAATAAATAAATACACACTTTCATCGGCGCTTCGTTTGGGAGTTCGTCGATGCTCGCCAAGATTGGCCAAAACTCCAGATTGGTGCTCCTATGAAGTGGTAATCCCTCAATAAACACTTTCAGGCTAAGTGTTAATGATGATTAGTCCCACCTCTTACCCCAACACAGGTTTGAGAAGGACGGAAGTATCTTTACGATAATATTACTCTAAGGTAGTTTTTGAATAAAATAAAAATTTACGAGCAAGTGGTGGCATCGGACGTCATTCAAAAGAATCCACAAAGTCATACACACACCCAAGACGACCGACGTAGTTTCATAAAAAAAACGGGTCAACTCCATCGAACACATCAGGACATAACTGCGACATGCATATGGCCAGTTCCACTGGTGCCAAACCGGCTCCAGGGCACTACCTTCCGAAGCAGCAGAACCTATTGTATTGGAAATTATCAGGACACATTGCAACCTGCATATGGCCAGTTCCGCTGGTACCAACGATGGCACCAGGGCACTACCTTCCGATGCAGGAGAACCTAATGTATCTGGAATTGGCCACTTACAATCATCAATGAGTGAATCTTGCTGTGACCTCCCAGACATGCAGACAGCAAACTCTCCCAAACTAAATCCGATTGTCCACTTGTACGCGCGCGTGTCTCAAACTTATTTTGTCTCTTTCTTATATATTTTTTCTAATTTGTTTTCATATATCAAGAAAAATCTTATCATCATCATCAAGCTCATGATGAGTTGTACATAACACTCACTTCTACACAAATATGACATTACACAGTTTGTTTAACATATGCCGCACACCTACTGTCGCTGACGAAAATATAATATTTGTACTAGCCCGGTAGTGGTTCGCCACCCCCTACTAGTTTGACTCCTCTGGTCTAACGATGTGCCACTCTCAGGAGGCTAGGATGAGAGAGAGAGGCTAAACGTGGCCGAATGGCATGTTAGAAGGAGAGGGCAAGCTAGGAATGAGCGAACGGCTAGGATCGGTTCAACGGCGCGCCGCTCTCGAATTGCTCTTTTCGGAAGAGCAATGCCCGAGATGCGCGCGTAAGCGTATCCTATCTTGCTTACGGAAGTAAGCGACAATAGAGGTGGCGTGTGGACTGCGGAGCTGAACAGACGTGTTTTCTGAGCGTGCGACAAATTGAGAAACGCCGACAATTGGCCTATGATAGTGTGTGTGCGCCGCGGTGCTCCGCCGTGATGGAGAGAACGAGCGGGAGAAAAGAAAATCAACAAGAACGATCGCGTTCGAACAGCCTAAATTCCAACGAATCGAAGCGTGCAAGAATGGAAACGCAAGATGCATATGATGAAACAGTAAGTACAGAAAACGATGAATTTGCTCAAGTCTGGGCCAAGGGGCGTAGACAAGCGTCAAATGTCCTAATGGATGTAAACGTAGAAGCCTCTACGTCAGCCCCCACTAAACACACCAGCAAGCCTAATGCTAAACTCCCACCAATCGTGGTCAAATCTATGCCCCTTGCCTCCCTGCGCCCGGAGTTGCAATCGAGAAAATTGTACGTAGAGTACCAACTTAGCGGAATTGGCACAAAGATATTTGCCAAATCTCTAGCTGACCACCGAGCCATCATAAGCTTACTAGAAGGGAAAAAAGTGGAATTTTTCACGCACGACTTGAAAGAAGATCGTCCTTTCAAAGCAGTTATCCGCGGTCTACCGCTTATCGAAATAGAAGACATAGTAGATGAACTCAAAGTCAACTACAATCTCGAAGTAACAGAGGTGTTCCGTATAAAAAGAAAAAATGAGGAAAATCAGAGCTATCATCAACAGCTCTATCTCGCTCATTTCAAGAGAGGTTCATGTTCCATGAAAAAGCTGGAAACAGTTCGCACAATACAATCTGTAATTGTGAAATGGGAATCATATCGAGGCGGGCACAAAGGTCCCACTCAATGCCTTCGCTGTCAAAACTTTGGACACGGTACCCGAAACTGTCGCATCCAACCTCGTTGTGCGGTCTGCGCCGAATCTCATCATACTGATTCCTGCAACGCAAAAAACAATGTTGATGCCACGGTAAAATGCGCAAATTGTGGTGAAAATCATCGAGCGCGTGATGTGACTTGCCCTCAACGCACAAAATACCAGCAAATACAAATACTTGCAAATCAAAAAATACGCAGAAATCATTCATCCGCTGCTAAGAACAACCAGAGAGCCCCCCCACCACCACTCTCCTCCACTGAGCACTTCCCGCTTACCGGCATGCCGTCTTCTGCTCCCAGCAGTTCCGCATTCCCCCGAAAAAACACCAACACACAAGTGCCACCGGGCTTTCAATACAATCTTGCGCAACGATTGATAAACGCTCAGACGACTATTCCCGAGCCGATCTCCACCCAACAAGAAAACCTGTATGACGCTACTACGCTAATGCAAATTTTCAAAGAAATGAGCACAAAGCTCCGTTCTTGCCGTACCAAGGCTGATCAAATCACCGTCTTAGGGGAACTTATCATTACCTATGGATAAGCTAAGAGTTGTAGTATGGAACGCACAATCTGTAAAATCCAAGGCAATACCACTAGGAGACTTCCTACATCAGCATAAAATTGATATCGCTCTCATAGTAGAAACATTTCTCAAACCTGATCTGAGCTTATACATCGAAAATTATACTATCCACAGACTCGATCGACCTGCAGAAACGAGAGGGGGTGGAGTAGCGATCGCAGTACGAAAACCCATTCAACATAAGCTACTTTCACATTACAAAACCAGCATAATTGAGGCAATTGGCATACGAGTTCAAACACAAACTGGATCATTTAATCTAATATCAGCATATTGCCCTAAACAATGTACGATCGCTAATGAAATGGCTGCATCTTTCAAAAGGATATATTATCGCTCACGAGCACAAATGCTCGGACACTAATAGGGTCTGACCTAAATGCCAGACACGTGATTTGGGGCAATGCTCGTAATAACACTAATGGGGTTCTACTCTCCGATTTGTCGCTGCTTGGAAGGTTTACCTTCGCCTACCCAGATAGTTTCACTCACATCCCAAATCGCGGTCGCCCGAGTATAATCGACTTTTTCCTTACAAACATTACTATAAGTAAACCTAAAACTATCGATGCTCTAAATTCGGACCATTTCCCAGTACTAGCTGAAATTGATTGCTGTGCAACTTTAATACCACCAATAAAACGCAAAAATTTTCAGCAAGTGGACTGGCAACGTTTTGGTGTAGTGGCTGATCTTCATATACTAACCACGGATGTGCAGTCAAGGACAGATGTTGATAATGCCATAAGAAATCTGGAACATGCTATTAAGACCGCTGAAAACGAATGCGTACCTACAGTTATAACTAAAACCAAATTAATAAAACTTGATCCAGAAACAAAGAACTTGATCACTAAAAGAAATGATCTGAGACGACGTTATCAACGATCGGGCGATATCATTCTAAAACAGCAAGCGGCGATGCTGGGCAGAATAATCTCATATAGAGTTGCTGAAATACGTAACAAGAACTTTGGTGATCATCTTGGAAAACTTGATCCACGCTCAAATGCTTTCTGGAAGATTGCTAAAGTCTGCAAGACGAAACCCAAACCAGTCCCCCCCTTTGTAATTAATGGGCAAACGCTTATATCATCTGCTGAAAAAAAACCGACTCACTAGCGAAACAATTCGCCATCGCACATCACATCGGTGAAAATATCAACAGCCGACATGAACCATTGGTCTCGTCCACAGTTCTTGATCTCGATCAGCCTATGGGATCCACCCCATACGTAACCAGAACAACAGTCAATGAAATTAAATTTGCGTGTAAAAGCCTAATAAACATGAAAGCACCAGGTTTTGATTCCATATTTAACATCCTTCTTAAGCGGCTTCACACCCGCGCAATCGAACTACTGGCTAATGTGTTCACGAAATGCATGGAACTTGGCTACTTTCCGGACTGTTGGAAATGCGCTAAGGTCATACCCGTTCTTAAACCTGGAAAAGATCCGACATTACCAGAGAGCTACAGGCCCATTAGCTTGCTGGCAGCTTTAAGCAAACTCTTTGAGAGAATTATTTATTGGCGGCTAAAAGATGCAATTGAAGAGTTATGCATCCTTCCGCCTGAACAATTTGGGTTCCGATCAGGACATTCTACAATTCATCAGTTAATACGTCTACGAAACACCATAACAAATAACAAGAGAGACTCAAGATCCACGGCCGTCATCTTGTTGGATTTTGAAAAAGCTTTTGACAATGTCTGGCATGATGGCTTGCTCTATAAAATGGTCAACATGAGGCTTCCATCTTACATTGTCAAAACTGTTCAGAGCTATCTATCGCAAAGGACTTTTCGTGTCACCTTAGGGAAACAAACCTCTGGTATTACCAGCGTCCCAGCTGGAGTCCCCCAAGGGAGCATCTTGGCTCCCATTCTATTCACAATTTATCTTTCGGACCTACCATCTCTCCCACATTTCTGCAATCTATTTCTTTTTGCGGATGACACTGCCATTGCAGTCAAAGGCAGAACCATATTAGAACTCAAGAACAGAGCACAGAAATGTATAAATATCATATTCCAATACGTTCAGGATTGGAAATTAAAGTTAAATGGTAGTAAAACACAAGCCATTATCTTTCCACACAAAATGCGGTCCACACTCCTTAGACCAACAGGTCATATGGTTAAAATAGGAGACACTCCTATTAGATGGACAAAGACAGTAAATTACCTAGGAATAACGTTTGATCATAAGCTACTCTTTCGCGACCATGTTCAAAATTTAATAACAAAAACACCATCTTTGTTAGAAAACTCTATCCGTTGATCAACCGAAGATCCAAACTCTCCCAGGATAACAAAATTGCAATTTACAAATGCATCATCTTACCAGCTATTACATATGCAATCCCGGTCTGGAAAGACTGTGCTAAAACCTACCTTAATAAACTTCAAGCAAGCCTTAACAAAATACTACGAATGATCCTTAATGAAACGTACGGCATCAGGACAACACATCTTCATAACAAAGCCAACACAATTACCCTTGAAGAAATAGCTTTTCAAAATAGTATTCGTATACAAACTAACAGTCGTTTGTCAAATCATACTTTAATAAGAACTCTATTTGAATAAAAATTAGGACTGATATAGGTATAGGTTAATTAGGTTAGTTTATTTACTTTAAGTTATCAATCATTCAACCAAATTCTTCATCATATTCTCCAAAATACAACTGCCTATAGAGCAAATAGAAGACAGCGCTGAAAAACAAAAATGTTGTATCTCGCGAAAACTGTACTCATTCAAACCGTGAAAAGAAAAGAAATAAAGATAACATTTAACAACAACAAAAAAGCGACAATAGAGAGCATAGGAAGTAATAAGGGATAAGCGTAGGAGCGTTAGGATTAATTTGGATTAATTAATAGCAAGAAATGAATCGAATTATGTAGCATAGCATAGCAAGAATAGAAGCTGGGTCATATAATTATTTAAGGATTAGTAAGGTAGAATTTTAGGTTTAATTATTTAATTAGGAAACTAAGTTAGTTTAGGAAGTAAGGAAAAATGTTAGGCCGGCCTTCTCACGTAAGTGTAAATTACGCATCGCTACAATAGCACGCGTTGCGAGAAGGGCTCGCGAATTAAAAATGAGCAATAAATTGAACTTCTCACAGCCAATGAAATAAGCCTTATTTATTTGGTTGGCTTTGGGATCGAAAGGATCAGAGTTGCTTCCAATCATCCTCGCTTCGACGAGAGCACCGTTACGGGTTAATTGCCCTGACGTGCTGGGAACATTGGTGGCTCCAGAGAGGATAGTAACTCTACCTTAAGACCCAGAGCAAGAGAAGGTTCCGTGCCAGCCGGAGGACACCGTTCCCGGCCCGGAAGGAAGGAAGGACGAGCCAGCCGGAGGACCCCATTCCCGGCACGGAAGGAAAGAAGGACGAGCCAGCCGGAGGACCCCATTCCCGGCACGAGCCAGCCGGAGGACACCATTCCCGGCCCTGAAGGAAGGAAGGACGAGCCAGCCGGAGGACCCCATTCCCGGCACGGAAAGAAGGAAGGACGAGCCAGCCGGAGGACCCCATTCCCGGCACGAGCCAGCCGGAGGACGCCATTCCCGGCACGGAAGGAAGGAAGGACGAGCCAGCCGGAGGACCCCATTCCCGGCACGAGCCAGCCGGAGGACGCCATTCCCGGCACGGAAGGAAGGAAGGACGAGCCAGCCGGAGGACCCCATTCCCGGCACGAGCCAGCCGGAGGACGCCATTCCCGGCACGGAAGGAAGGAAGGACGAGCCAGCCGGAGGACCCCATTCCCGGCACGAGCCAGCCGGAGGACGCCATTCCCGGCCAGCGCAGTGAAGTAAAGTGCAGTGAAGTGAAAGCCGGAGGACGCCATTCCCGGCCAACGAGGAAGAAGGGCCACCCGCCCAAGCCGCTATCCGGAGGACGCCATCCCCGGCCAGCGCAGTGAAGTGAAGTGAAGTGAAAGCCGGAGGAAGCCATTCCCGGCCAACGAGGAAGGAAGAAGGGCCACCCGCCCAAGCCGCTATCCGGAGGACGCCATTCCCGGCCAGCGCAGTGAACCAGAGTGAAGTGCAGTGAAAGCCGGAGGAAGCCATTCTCCGGCCAACGAGGAAGGAAGAAGGGCCACCCGCCCAAGCCGCTATCCGGAGGACGCCATTCCCGGCCAGCGCAGTGAACCAGAGTGAAGTGCAGTGAAAGCCGGAGGAAGCCATTCTCCGGCCAACGAGGAAGGAAGAAGGGCCACCCGCCCAAGCCGCTATCCGGAGGACGCCATTCCCGGCCAGCGCAGTGAAGTGAAGTGCAGTGAAGTGAAAGCCGGAGGAAGCCATTCCCGGCCAACGAGGAAGGAAGAAGGGCCACCCGCCCAAGCCGCTATCCGGAGGACGCCATTCCCGGCCAGCGCAGTGAAGTGAAGTGCAGTGAAGTGAAAGCCGGAGGAAGCCATTCCCGGCCAACGAGGAAGGAAGAAGGGCCACCCGCCCAAGCCGCTATCCGGAGGACGCCATTCCCGGCCAGCGCAGTGAAGTGAAGTGCAGTGAAGTGAAAGCCGGAGGAAGCCATTCCCGGCCAACGAGGAAGGAAGAAGGGCCACCCGCCCAAGCCGCTATCCGGAGGACGCCATTCCCGGCCAGCGCAGTGAACCAGAGTGAAGTGCAGTGAAAGCCGGAGGAAGCCATTCTCCGGCCAACGAGGAAGGAAGAAGGGCCACCCGCCCAAGCCGCTATCCGGAGGACGCCATTCCCGGCCAGCGCAGTGAAGTGAAGTGCAGTGAAGTGAAAGCCGGAGGAAGCCATTTCCGGCCAACGAGGAAGGAAGAAGGGCCACCCGCCCAAGCCGCAATCCGGAGGACGCCATTCCTGGTTAATGCAGTGAAGTGAAGTGCAGTGAAGTGAAAGCCGGAGGAAGCCATTCCCGGCCAACGAGGAAGGAAGAAGGGCCACCCGCCCAAGCCGCTATCCGGAGGACGCCATTCCCGGCCAGCGCAGTGAAGTGAAGTGCAGTGAAGTGAAAGCCGGAGGAAGCCATTCCCGGCCAACGAGGAAGGAAGAAGGGCCACCCGCCCAAGCCGCTATCCGGAGGACGCCATTCCCGGCCAGCGCAGTGAAGTGAAGTGCAGTGAAGTGAAAGCCGGAGGAAGCCATTCCCGGCCAACGAGGAAGGAAGAAGGGCCACCCGCCCAAGCCGCTATCCGGAGGACGCCATTCCCGGCCAGCGCAGTGAACCAGAGTGAAGTGCAGTGAAAGCCGGAGGAAGCCATTCTCCGGCCAACGAGGAAGGAAGAAGGGCCACCCGCCCAAGCCGCTATCCGGAGGACGCCATTCCCGGCCAGCGCAGTGAACCAGAGTGAAGTGCAGTGAAAGCCGGAGGAAGCCATTCTCCGGCCAACGAGGAAGGAAGAAGGGCCACCCGCCCAAGCCGCTATCCGGAGGACGCCATTCCCGGCCAGCGCAGTGAAGTGAAGTGCAGTGAAGTGAAAGCCGGAGGAAGCCATTTCCGGCCAACGAGGAAGGAAGAAGGGCCACCCGCCCAAGCCGCTATCCGGAGGACGCCATTCCCGGCCAGCGCAGTGAAGTGAAGTGCAGTGAAGTGAAAGCCGGAGGAAGCCATTCCCGGCCAACGAGGAAGGAAGAAGGGCCACCCGCCCAAGCCGCTATCCGGAGGACGCCATTCCCGGCCAGCGCAGTGAACCAGAGTGAAGTGCAGTGAAAGCCGGAGGAAGCCATTCTCCGGCCAACGAGGAAGGAAGAAGGGCCACCCGCCCAAGCCGCAATCCGGAGGACGCCATTCCTGGTTAATGCAGTGAAGTGAAGTGCAGTGAAGTGAAAGCCGGAGGAAGCCATTCCCGGCCAACGAGGAAGGAAGAAGGGCCACCCGCCCAAGCCGCTATCCGGAGGACGCCATTCCCGGCCAGCGCAGTGAACCAGAGTGAAGTGCAGTGAAAGCCGGAGGAAGCCATTTCCGGCCAACGAGGAAGGAAGAAGGGCCACCCGCCCAAGCCGCTATCCGGAGGACGCCATTCCCGGCCAGCGCAGTGAAGTGAAGTGCAGTGAAGTGAAAGCCGGAGGAAGCCATTCCCGGCCAACGAGGAAGGAAGAAGGGCCACCCGCCCAAGCCGCAATCCGGAGGACGCCATTCCTGGTTAATGCAGTGAAGTGAAGTGCAGTGAAGTGAAAGCCGGAGGAAGCCATTCCCGGCCAACGAGGAAGGAAGAAGGGCCACCCGCCCAAGCCGCTATCCGGAGGACGCCATTCCCAGCCAGCGCAGTGAGGTGAAGTGCAGTGAAGTGAAAGCCGGAGGAAGCCATTCCCGGCCAACGAGGAAGGAAGAAGGGCCACCCGCCCAAGCCGCTATCCGGAGGACGCCATTCCCGGCCAGCGCAGTGAAGTGAAGTGCAGTGAAGTGAAAGCCGGAGGAAGCCATTCCCGGCCAACGAGGAAGGAAGAAGGGCCACCCGCCCAAGCCGCAATCCGGAGGACGCCATTCCTGGTTAATGCAGTGAAGTGAAGTGCAGTGAAGTGAAAGCCGGAGGAAGCCATTCCCGGCCAACGAGGAAGGAAGAAGGGCCACCCGCCCGAGCAGCAACCGGAGGACGCCATTCCCGGTCAAGTGAGAAGTGCAACAGCAGCAGGAGAGCAGCAGCAGCAGAGCAGCAGTAGCAGAGCAGCGGTAGCAGAGCAGCGGTAGCAGAGCAGCGGTAGCAGAGCAGCGGCAGCGTAACGTCAACATTGTTACAAGCCTAGTAACACCAGCGAAGCGTAATACTGCGAAATCGTGAGTAAAATGGCCAATTCTAAGGAGAAAATTGTACTTTTTGAGGGAGGGGAAGAAAATGAGCTAGGGCATTTAAGGGAGGAGATAGTCAAAATGAAGGAAGATCGCGCGGAAATGCTGCGAGTTATAGAAATGCAGGTCGAAATGCAAAAGCGACTCGAAACCAAGATAAGCGACTTGGAGGAAACGAACCCCAATATTGCTAGACTAGCTGCGCAAATGCTAGAGCTACAAACAGAATTAAAAAAGCAGAAAAGAGATAAACCACAAAAACGCGAGACGCAAGAAGGGAATGTTGCATCGACAAGCGCATCGGCAAACAACTCTAGCTCGGTTTCCGAAGTGCTTATCAGGGGAATGGTTGACGCATTGAAGGAGCGCGCAACAAAGGACTCTTTGATGGAGCTTCCGATTTTCGACGGGGATTTTAAAAAATGGACGCATTTTAAATCCATTTATGATAAAACTTCTTCGGAAGGAAAATTTTCCGATTTGGAAAATCTAACTCGCCTACAAAGATCATTAAAGGGGGAAGCCGCGACGTGCGTAGGCGGATTAATGCTCGATGCGCAGAACGTCGATTTAATTATAAAGCGTCTAGAGCAAGAATTTGGAGCGGCCGATTTGATTTACAACGCGCTGTTGAAGGAATTAATGAACGTAGAGAATCCTACAATGCAAAGGCCGAAGTCAATCACAGCTTTCATGCACGCCTTAAACAACCTTGTGGTGAACATGGTAACGCTAGATCAAGAAGAATACCTCAACGACCAACGCCTCTTGAAAGACTTAGCACAAAGACTTCCACCTAATATAAAGGAAAGGTGGTACATGCACCTCCTAGATGATAATAGAAAAACTGGGAAAAATAAGATAAAAACATTGAAAGATTTTGCCACATGGTTGAAGCCTACGGAAGAGTTAGCAATAATGCTAACAGCCGAAACCACTAAGAAACAAGACAATTCTCAAAGGCTCCCACATAATATTCAATCTGTCAATCGCGATACTCGACCGCAGCAACGAAACAGCTCTTATAACAATCCACCTCCTAGATCTCGATTTAGATGCCTCATTTGTGGCTATGATCACAGAGCCACTGATTGCCAAGAATTTAAAAATATGCCAATAGAACGAAGATGGGAAACCGTGAGACGTATGCGCATCTGTGTTAACTGTTGCAATCAAACTAACCACGATGCACATAGTTGTTATTTGCCTCCGCAATGCAGGCAATATGGTTGTCGGGGAAGACACCACACCTTGCTCCATCGCATTTCAATCCAGAACCCAACTACACCGGTACGCACGGAAAATTTAAACATTCACAAGGAACCGGAATTACCTGAAATATACTTTCAAATTATACCTGTGACCATTCGCCACGGGGATAATGAACTTGAGACCTTTGCCTTTATGGACTCAGGGTCTTCCGCAAGTTTGATTTTACGCGATCTCAAAGAAGAACTGCAAGTGGAGGGATCACCTCGGCCATTTTCTTTGGCTTGGACAAACGGATCCATTCAGGAGGAACCAGGCAGCCAAACTGTGTCCATTTTGATTAAGGACCAGTCTGGAAAATTTATTAACCTTGATGGCCTGAGAACAGTAGAGTCAATGGAGCTACCAAAACAAACCGTTGATGGAGCAGCGCTTAAAAGAAAATATCGGCATTTAAAGGGAATTCATTTAGTAAGCTATCGCGATGGACTACCCAAAATAATTATCGGGTTACCACATGCTCACCTCATGTGTGCATTACGCACCAAATTAGGACGCGCGGGAGGACCAATAGCTATGCAAACCCACCTGGGGTGGGTATTACTAGGAGCAAGTAGTTCAAAATCAAAACAGGAAAGATTGTTTTCTCTCATGGAGAATGGCAAAGAAGAAAAAACAATGGCGGATCTAATGAAAGGGTATTTTTCTACCGAAGAGTTCGGTGTTAAGCTCGTCACCAACTTGCCTCAATCAAAAGAAGAAGAGAGAGCAAAATTACTAATGAAGGAAACATTAAATAAAACGAAGAACGGGTATGAAATAGGTCTACTATGGAAGAGAGATGAGATCAGACTCCCGGAAAGCTTCGCTCAAGCACTAAGAAGACTGCAATGTTTAGAAAGGAAGATGGAAAGAGACGCGATACTAAAGAAATGGTATCACGAAGAGATAGCTGCATATTGTCAAAAGGGATACGCTCAAGCGATCGAAGGGAACAATCTGTTGAAAGATGAACATAACCCCAAACTAAATTACATACCGCACTTTGCTATAATAAATTACAACAAGCCCAAACCTAAACCGAGACTTGTATTTGATGCTGCAGCAAAAAATAATGGCATATCACTTAATTCACAATTGCTGTCCGGACCTGATGCAGTTGCATCTCTTTTCGGCATACTGATCCGCTTTAGAGAGGGACGCGTGGGCATTTCAGGTGACATGAAGGAAATGTTTCACCAAGTGGGCATAAGGCAGGAGCCGGTGTGCTCAAAGATTTCTTTATCGTAGCAACCCAAATGATAAACCACAAATTTTCGAAATGAAGGTAATGACCTTCGGGGCAACATGCTCCCCCGCATGCGCCCAGTTCGTTAAGAACGAAAATGCAGCACTTTTTCAAACGAGGTATCCGGAAGCAGCGATTGCAATTGTCCGCAACCATTATGTGGATGATTATCTAGACAGTTTCGATTCTGATGAATTGGCGATCAAGAGAACAAAGGAAGTGATAAATATACACGATGAAGCGAAATTCTATATCAGAAATTTTTTATCGAACTCAGTTAAAGTATTGGAAAGTCTACCTAAAGAGAGAGTGAGTGACTCCAACCTGATGAAAATATGTGAATCAGACAACACATATGATAAAATCCTCGGTCAGTGGTGGGATAGAGAAAGGGACTCACTTAAGTATATAATAAAAGGCTTAATAGAAACAGGAGGGAATGCCACTAAAAGAATATTACTATCAAACACAATGAAAATTTACGACCCCTTGGGATTAATTGCTAACTACGTGGTAGAATCAAAAATATTAATGCAAGACATCTGGAGGCAAGGATTGGATTGGGATGATAAGTTGCCGGCGGAGCTGCAAAGGAGATGGCAGGAATGGGTGGTAAGGATGAAGGAAGTGGAGACAATTAACATTCCCAGATGCTACTCATCGGTATCAGAGGTGCTAAGGCGTGAGCTTCACGTATTTGTAGACGCATCTGAAAAGGCGTTTGCAGCAGTGGCGTATTTACGCACCACGCACAAAAAGGGGGTTGATATTAGTCTCGTAGCTGCTAAATCCCGCGTTGCACCCACAAAACCCCTGTCGATCCCACGCCTGGAGCTGCAAGCAGCAGTTCTAGGGGCCAGACTAGCAGAAACTGTTTTAAAGGAAATGACGATGGAATTAGATGGAGCACTTTTTTGGACTGATTCGAAGACAGTGCTAGCGTGGATCACCTCGGAACCAAGAAAATATAAACAATTCGTAGCTCTAAGGATCGGGGAAATTTTAAATCGAAGCTGCTCGAATCAATGGCATTGGATAGGTACAAAGGAAAACCCAGCAGACGAAGCCACTAAGGTCACTAACGGACCATCAATATGGTTTAAAGGGCCTGCATTCCTAAAAAACAATTATAAACACTCAACAGAAAAGATAGAAGTGGTAACTATGGAGGAAATGCGACACAGTTGCACAGCTAAAACAGTCAACAAATTAGATTGGAGTGTTATTAACGTAGATTGGTCATCAAGGTGGCTCAAGCTACGAAAATCTCTTGCTGTTTGTCTAAAATATTTCGATTGGTTAAAAGCTAAGGCAAAACTCGAGTCATGGTCTCCCATTATAACAAAGGAGGAATTGGACTCGGCGGAAAAAAATATTACTCAAAAAGGCCCAATGGGAAGGGTTCAATGAAGAGATGGTGCTGCTGTCTGCAGGACATCCCATTCCCAATAAGAGCCCATTAAGAACCCTTTGTCCTACTCTAGACAAAGAAAAAGTAATGAGGGCTGAGAGTCGTCTGACAAGAGTACAATTCTTAGGCGAAGAAACCAAGAGACCGATAATACTTCCGAAAAATAACTACATAACTACACTTATTCTTCGTTACTACCATGAAAAATATTGGCATAAAAAACCGGAAACAGTCATAGCAGCAATTCGTCAGCGTTTTTGGGTTATTGATTTAAGAGCAGCGCTGAAAAAGGTGGTAACAAATTGCCAACGGTGTAGAAACGACCGTGCTAAACCCCAAGCGCCCTTGATGGCAGCCTTACCAGCTTGTAGAACAGCACCATTTATTAAACCTTTCACACACACGGGTGCAGATTATTTTGGGCCACTAACGGTATCGATAGGACGGCGAACTGAAAAACGTTGGTGTGCACTATTTACATGCCTCACTACTAGAGCCGTGCACTTGGAACTTGCAAATGATCTTAGCACAAGTTCGTTTCTTATATGCCTGCGCGCAATGCAACATAGACGGGGAAAGGTGGGCTACTTGTATTGCGATAACGGAACGAATTTTGTGGGAGCATGCCGTGAAATGGGAATTTTGCAAGAAAAATGCGCTACGGAGGGAATAGAATTTCATTTCAATCCACCCCCGTCACCACATTTCGGCGGAGCATGGGAACGCATGGTACAAGAAGTGAAGAGTCTGCTTTCGATTAGTCATGAGCCATACCCTGAGCATATTTTAAGAAGTGCTCTGATAGAGATCGAATTTATGATAAATAATAGACCTCTAACCCACATCCCCCTCGATCACGAGGATGACGAACCCCTCACTCCGAGCCATTTTTTTAATTGGGTGTTCTGGAGAAGCGGAACCTACTCAGGGTAACATAACGGATACCGATGCACTAAAGAGAGGGTGGAAGAAATCGCAATATATCGTTCAACAATATTGGTCTAGGTGGATAAAGGAATTTCTACCTCGACTAGTCAAGAGAGAAAAATGGTTGAGTCCGGTGAAGCCACTACGCGTAAACGATATTGTAACATTCCCTGATGAGCAGACCCGCGGAAAATGGTTTAAGGGAATAGTCACGGAAATTCACGAAGGGCACGATAAACAAGTTCGTTCAGTAACAATAAAAGTAGGTAAAACAACACTGAAGCGTCCAGCGGTGAAGGTAGCTAGGTTAGAAGTTCGTAGGGAGGAATAAATTACAAAATCATAGTTTCGTCAGCTTAGTAATGTAACCCCTCTACGAGGAATTACAGGGGAAAGAATGTCGCTGACGAAAATATAATATTTGTACTAGCCCGGTAGTGGTTCGCCACCCCCTACTAGTTTGACTCCTCTGGTCTAACGATGTGCCACTCTCAGGAGGCTAGGATGAGAGAGAGAGGCTAAACGTGGCCGAATGGCATGTTAGAAGGAGAGGGCAAGCTAGGAATGAGCGAACGGCTAGGATCGGTTCAACGGCGCGCCGCTCTCGAATTGCTCTTTTCGGAAGAGCAATGCCCGAGATGCGCGCGTAAGCGTATCCTATCTTGCTTACGGAAGTAAGCGACAATAGAGAGCATAGGAAGTAATAAGGGATAAGCGTAGGAGCGTTAGGATTAATTTGGATTAATTAATAGCAAGAAATGAATCGAATTATGTAGCATAGCATAGCAAGAATAGAAGCTGGGTCATATAATTATTTAAGGATTAGTAAGGTAGAATTTTAGGTTTAATTATTTAATTAGGAAACTAAGTTAGTTTAGGAAGTAAGGAAAAATGTTAGGCCGGCCTTCTCACGTAAGTGTAAATTACGCATCGCTACAATAGCACGCGTTGCGAGAAGGGCTCGCGAATTAAAAATGAGCAATAAATTGAACTTCTCACAGCCAATGAAATAAGCCTTATTTATTTGGTTGGCTTTGGGATCGAAAGGATCAGAGTTGCTTCCAATCATCCTCGCTTCGACGAGAGCACCGTTACGGGTTAATTGCCCTGACGTGCTGGGAACACCTACGTTTGAAGTCTGGCAAGTTACTCGCATTCTTGATTTCTCCGGGTAATCTGTTGTATAATTGAATCCCCTTGAAAAACAAAGAGTTTCTGGCACCATGTGAAATTAAGTTGGGATCCCTCGGCTCATTTGCTCTGCGTGTACAGTGCCGATGAACATCAGATCCTCGAACAATGCGTTCCCCTAAATACCCTGGCAAAAGGCCCCCTAAAAGTTTAAATATAAAGGTCATGGTTTGATACACAATCCTCTGCTCTACAGACATCCACTGAAGAATATCTAGCATAACAAAAGACGACGTACGTCGGCCACACCCTAAAGCTAACCGCATAATACGATTTTGCAATCTCTGAAGCCTTTTAATTTGTCCCTTATTGCCACGAAACAGAATCGACGAGCAAAAATCAAAATGTGGTGAAATCAGTGTGTTGGAAACATTTGTAAGGTTCCAACATCTGTCAGACCAGGCGAGATCTTTTGCCAGCCTATTAATAACCCCACACTTTGATGCCACTTTAGCGATGACCCAGACGATGAGAGTGTTGAACTTCAATCTGTCGTCTAAAATAACCCCCAGATATTTAACCAAGACTTCAAAACCTGTTTCATGTCATTGATATACATTATAAACAAAATTGGTCCAAGAACACTTCCTTGCGGAACTCCAAGGGTATTTTCTATAGGCTCTGATATAGAGTTTCCAAAAACTGTTCTCTGAGTTCTGTCTTAATTCTGAAAATCTTAATATGAAAATAATTTTCGAACCAATTGAGCTCTTTCCCCACAATACCAAAACGCCTTAAGGTCTGCAGCAATAACGGTCTTGATATAGTCTCAAATGCTCGGTTTAGATCCAAGAAAACGGCAACTATCGATTCCTTTCGATCCATCAACACCTTCCGCCTCGCCAGTACAAGATTTAAAGCAGTTTCACAAGAGTGTCCCTGTCGATATCCTGATTGTTCACTAATCAACAGGTCATTTCGAGTTAGAAACTGGACCAATTGCTCCTTAACCACCAATTCCAACACCTTTTACATGCAACATATTGAAGGGACGAAACTCTTCCGCACTGGCAGCTCCGCTCACTTTAGGAATAGGTATTACCAATGATTCCTTCCAAGTCTCCGGAAAAATACCCTCCTCCAGCGACTGATTGATCACTATAAGAAGAGACTCTCCTACCACATGGAAGCAATCCTGAATAGTATTGCAGTTAACATTCCCTATGCCCGCTGTTTTGGACAGGCTGAAACAAATAGTTTTTAATTTCTCTTTTGTGATTTTCTGAAATTTGAATTGGTTTCCTGGAGCATCATTACAAAACAAAGAATCAGGCGCTCTGGCATCAGCAATGTTTTGATTTATATCTAAAACACTGTTTACAAAAAACAAATTGAATTTCTGGCATATTATTGAATCTTCCGATTCTACCAACCCATCAAATTTTACAACAGAAACGCGTGATTCCTCTGGCCTTAGTAAACTTTTAAGGACTTTCCACAACTCCTTGCTATTTCCTTTATGCTTAGATATCTCCCCACTAAAGTAATTTCTACGAGTAGTTTTGAGATTCCTGCTGTATGTATTCCTTAGTCTAGTGTATTCAGTCAAATCGTAACCTGAGTTTGATCTAATAAAATGTTGGTATGCTTCGTCTCTTTTCCGTTTCGCACGGCTAAGTTCCAAAGTATACCACCTACTAGTCTCTCTTGGCAAGATTGTCTTCTCTTCAACCAAGGTGCCCATAGCTTTTTTCAATGTGTTCCATAACAAGTCTGCAGCTTCGTTGAAGCTCGGTGCTTCTTGCCTTAATCCTTGTGACACATGATTGCAAAGAGCAAATTTCGAGTACCTATTCCAGCATTTAAATTTTCGTTGAATCGTTTCACAACGTTTCACGTTTATATTCAAAACAAGTGTTTCATGATTCGATATTTTTAATAACGGATCAGTAGTGACCTTGATTGAGTCTGTGCTACTGTAAACCTGATCGATCAATGTTCTGCTCTGCCTAGCAATTCGTGTGAATTCGTTAACTTTTTGTTTCATGTTTACTGAATCCATTAAGCTTTTTGACTTCGCCTTTAATTAATTTCGCTCCTGGCATAAACAGCTACCCCTCCTGTATGACGTGAGTGGGACAAACACGACACAACCTTATAACAATTAATATGAAACTGTTGAAATGCTTCTTCCTCAATCACATGAGTTTCAGAGATTAAGGCCAGCAACGGTTGAACTTTCTCTACTGTCTCACGAAACATGGCGTAGTTGGACGAAAGACCGGCTACATTGAAATATAAAATCTCTCTGAACCGTCCTAACTCCTCCGCTACCTGCTATTGAGAAAGTTGCATACGCCTTTCTATCTGTTTTTTAAACATCGGACAATTATAATCATTGGCCGCATGTCTTACATCTAGTTTAAGGTTTCTAACAGAATTTGCTAACACGCAATTCACACATTTCAAAGAAGATGAAGTACATTCGGACGTTTTGTGTTTATCACCACATTTTGAACAAGCTTGCTTGTTGTATTGTTGCACTCGGTGCTCTTGTGATTAAATTGACCACAACCATAACACCTCATAACATGCACGGTGTTTGAAATTTTACACCTATCAAATCCCAAATTTATTTTTCCTAATTTTGCCAGACATAGGTCAGACTCATAATCAATTTCCAGGACCGCATTATATTTTTGGTACATTCCTATGACCTGTTTCCAGGGTATTCCCACATTTTGAGATTTTAAAAGATCTACTAAATGTGAGTCAGTGTATTTTTCGCTCATCCCAATTATATTTACGCGTGCCAATGGTAAATCCGTTGCATACTCATCTCCCAAAATGTCTTCTACGTCTTTCCTGAGTTCATCTAATTTAACCTGAGCAGAACATTGAACATACACCTGACCGTCCTTGCCGTTACGGAATTCTGACACCTGCTGCTTCCTTGGATCCAAGTTAGCGCGAAGGTCAGCTCTTGTCTTATCACAAGATTGACCCACCTTTGGTACAATAACCAGAGTCTTACTATTCTTATTTTTGTTTGCTAAAACGGGTCCAGTAACCTTGTCAGAAATCTTGGGCGTCGAATTAACATTCCCCATGTCAAAACGATTAATAATGGTTTGAACATTACTGTTCCCACTATTCGTCCTTTTTCTTTTCTTAGTCTGGCCTTAGTATCGTCAAAGGTTGCACGCAAGGCTTCCTTTGCCTTATTTGAGCATTCTACCGCACTCAAGCTTTCACGCAATGTTTGCTCCAATTTGCGTTCCACTTGTGCGCAGAGCTCAGTTTTTAGAGTCTCGATTCCCTTTTCCAAGGCACTCGATATCCATACACTCACATTCGACTCCAATTTTTTTATGGATTGTGTGAGTAAATCGTACGATCCACTCACATCTACATCCATACCCGCCAAGCCCGATTTGTGTTCTAAACATCTATCACACATATACAGCACATTCTTATTCTCATTAATTATTTTGGACGCTGTTTTCGAGAGCGAGGGGGTAACGCAGCGACGATGAAAGTTGCCACCACATTTACCTGCACACAAAATTGGGTCATCGTTTATTAAAACTACGGCGGAGCATGCTAAACACTCCATGCCATAAAAACAAAATTCGGGCGAGCTGTTTTAGAATTAAAAATTTATCACACAGACATGAATAAAAGGTAACAGCAAATGCACACAAACACTCCTCTACTACAGCCTGCGATATCAAACGCTTACAATCGTGTACACGTCTTGACAAACGGCACGAACACAAGCACATACCGAGCAAAGAATTATCACTTTCGACAACGCAGTGACGCTGTCGACCGAGATACTTCACTCGTGTTTTACATTCACAAAACAATAATACAAATACTAAACAATGATACCGCAGATAGCACTAACATTAAGTAACAAGTAGAACAATACAAAATAGCACTTAGCTCTCTATTTCACAAGTTTTCACAGTTCACACACGGGACTCACTTGTCACCATTCACCTCAATCCATGTTGAAATATTGTCATCAAGGTTGGCGGTGCTGTTAAAGAAAAAAAGACAAAAATAAATTAATATTTGAAATTGCGATTCCATTTGTATTGAATTTACCGAAACTTTTTGATGAGGCATGTCTTTATTCCTTGCTACCACAGCTGCCCTCCAGTGATGTTTGTAATTCCGGCAGGTTTCTTCGGAGTTTTTAGTAATGTACGAGGATCTTTAGGAAGAGAAGCATCACAGTTTGTACGTAAAATTCTCAGCAGAAACCGAAGCGATTTATGGTCTATATTGGAAACCAATGACCAGATTATTAAGCATTCTTTAAGGTCCAAATTTTCTATTTCGATTTCATCTGTTTCGTCGTCCTCTTGCTCTTCGTTGATGTTAATGTTTTCATTTTCATCAGCCTCGTTGATGTCCAAATTTTCAATATCCTCATCCTCGTTAATGTCGATGTTTTCATTGTCTCCTTCAGAATCACAATCGCTTATGATTGGTAAATTGATACTTGCGTCTATGTTTGCTTGATTTGGTAATATATCAGCTGCAGTAGAAGGTAATGCAGAGGATGTTGAAGGCTGATTCCTCACATCAATTTGCGTTTCACTATGCGTTGCACTAGACTGGGTATCCAATCTTGATACTTTTGCCTTAGAATCAGCATCTTTATAAAGTTTTCCGGTTCTTTTAAGTTGTTGCAAATATGAAATATCTTCCATCACTAATCGAGCTTACACTTTTCAAGAAATACACTAGACACAATGGAAGAGCTCCGAATTAGAACAGAGATGTCACATAAACAACAACGTATTTGCGAATGAGGGGCATGCTGTATTTGGAGCAAAATTTATACAACCCGAAGTATGGAAAGGTATGTAAATTTACCTTTAAACTAGTAAATTTAGTTGCCTGGGGTTTTTATGCACAGGTGCGTGTTCTAGCTGCTGTAAAAGTTACGTGCGTTTTTTATGGTTTCGTATGCCTGTAAAATTTTCTTAGTTTCCCAGGTATGAATAAGTCTTTTTTTTAAGTTAAGAGTACGTTTCATTTGTTTAGCAGGTATGTTTATGAGTTATGTTTCTGTTTACTATTTATATTTAAATTTGTACAAATCTACCAGGTTAACAGTATAATTTTTTAGTTTTGACAGGTTTCGATTGGGTAATAAAATACGCGAATGTGTGCAAAAATGCGATGCATAACATCATTTTGTGCATAATGTATTTAACATAAAAGCTAATAACATTTTAAGAGCTTTACATTTTCCGGGTGTTCGACAGGACCCGTGGTGTATTGAACCATAATAATGTATTTATGAAATTGCTGTTATTTGGCGTAACGACCTAAGGGGAGGGCTGTACCGGGCTTCTAGGCTTATTAGTACCATGCAGACGGATATTCAATCCTTGACATAAGGGACCGGTCCATAGAAGGCTTGAACTCACGACGAGTTTTTTTAAAACTTTTGCCACCTGAGGACTGTACCACGTTTTGCTTACATATAAAAAAGCATTTGTAACTTGACATACTAGGGTTACAGTAGTATTACAGTAGTTTATAAAGCAAAATAAGAACATTTTCATCAAACAATATTGAAATTGTAAGTTTATGAGCAGTTTTAGTTAAACTGCTGCTCTGGCCAGCCCAATACTGGAACAATTACCCTACTCTTTATAGTAAATCAAACAATGTTCAGATATGTACACAGGTG
Organism: Anopheles arabiensis; assembly: GCF_016920715.1. Lineage (NCBI taxonomy): Eukaryota > Metazoa > Arthropoda > Insecta > Diptera > Culicidae > Anopheles > Anopheles arabiensis. The sequence goes on along the minus strand of NC_053518.1, from coordinate 52,008,473 downwards.
CTAGACAAAGTGCTTGGTGCGCTCCACACGCGGTGTCGTGTAGCAACTGGAACCATACCGGAAGCGGGTTCCTACGACAATCGGCGCAGATCACGAACGTAAGCTCCATGTGCGGTGCCGTATTGATCGAATGGACCGTCCGGTATGCAGATGACACCATGCAGGCGGGATGAACATGATCACGGCATGTGGTTGGTAACGTGGCTGGTAGGCGGAGAACACCAAGAAGCGCCGAAACATAAAACCTAGCAAATTAGTCTGTGTTTCGCTGCCGAAAAATAAACATATCTTTTAAAAACTCACGAGGGAGTTTCTCAAACGTATTTGTACATTTTGTAAAATCAAAGAAAGTCCTTTCTCATAAAGAAAGTTCTTTCTCATAAAGAAAGGGAAGTATCTTTTAAAGTTCAACAGCCTGAATAATGATTATCAAAATAAATATGAACTGTACATGTCATTCATTCGAACTCTTTTTTACATACATAGTTTAAACAACACTGTTAACGAATATTCAACTACAAAATTCGTATACATAATTACAATTTAATTTCATGTACTTTTTCACACTAAGCCCTGTGCTCCTATCCCCGAAGTCCGACCACGGGATGACAAAGTTTGAGATGCAAGGGCTCGATCGATCACGGCATAATTCACATTACAGTCGACAGCGCGACCGATGCGTTAACAACAGGTGGATAACGACCCTTTGTAACTTGGACTCGTTCCATATAGGAATTCGCTGCATTGATATCCGAGAGAGAGAGAGAGAGATACAGCTGAGAACAATATTTGAGGTGCTTGCCGATGCTTGTAGAGAAATACTTCAACGCACATGCTATAACGTGCGCACCAGAAATCCCTGTACGCCATTACTTGGGTAAAAGGAGGCAGCGGAACATCATTTTAATGAAAACCGCGTGATCGAGAAGGTCATTAAAGTTAGCATGTGCTAACAGTTTCATGTTTCCAATTCATCAACAAAGCTGAGGGCAAAGGTGGAGAAAGTTCTCGACGGCGAGCAATTATATGATGCCTGTAACGGTTGGCACTGAGCTGCCTGCTGAGATGGCAACGTAAAAAGCCCCAGAACATTGAAAATAATTCAACATGCTGCGACGATAGTATTGAAACAGGAATACCTGGTGTGGTACGGAAAAAATATCTCACCCATCACCACAATATGATGACAAAGGTTAGGCAAAGAAGATCGGATTAGATCAATCCGGATGGGATTACAACATGGAACAGGGAGCTGGGAAAATGGACCATCTCTATAAAGGGGCGACATGATAAAGCAAGTTTGATGCAGGACGCGGACCGAGACGGACGAATATTAAGGATACCACATCTGGCGACGAGGATAAAAGTAAAACCGAGGAAAAGTTGTGAAAAGTAGTGAAAACGTGAAAAAGAGAAAGTTAACAAATAAATGTGATAGTTGTGATTGTCCAATTGTACCGTGTCATAGTATATGTGTTATGATCATCTGTAGGAGAGTGGATGATCGGAAAGAAAGGATTGTCGGATAACAATACTACAATAGGAAAGAAAGGCCGGAGAGCACACATATTAGAATCGCACAGCCATTGCGTGGATCGCAACATTAGGTGGTGAATGCCGGAGACCATTTTCACAATTGGAGTAGGGGAAATAAATCAAGGTTATCTGTCGGAGAGCAGATGCGAAACGCCAAAGGGATCGGTCGGAGAACCGATAGAAAACAAATAAAATAAGGAAAAGAAAAAAAATGGCGAGGCAGAAAGAACAATAGAATTGAAACATGTGCTAATGGAACATTTCTAATTTTCTTTTTAGGTCGATGGATGGAAACTCCATAAGGAGTGAATGGGTGAAATACAAAAGGAATTTTGATTTCATCATTGCTGCGACTGGAGAGCAAGGTCGAACCAAAATACGGAATATTTTTTGGCAAGAGCAGGACCCGATGTCCAGGAGATTTAGGCATCGTTACCAGGGGCAGAAGTGACGGAAGACAAGAGCCAGAGTATTGACCCGTACGTGGTGGCTATAGAGAAGTTGGATGGGTATTTCTGCCCAAAACAACACGATGTTTTCGAACGAAACCGATTCTGGACTTTAAAACCGGAGCAGGGCGAGACAACTGAGCAGTTTGCTTTCCGGTGTCAAAGTGTAGCTCAGAAGTGCTGTTTCGGAAAGACCGAAGAGGAGTCCAGGGCAAATAGCATAATCGACAAGGTTATCTTATTCGCTCCAAACGAATTGAAGGAACGTTTACTTAAGCCAAAAGCGATGGATTTGGAGCAAATGATTCAGGTCTTTAGTTCGTACGAGTCGATCAAAAGACAAGCTCGGGAAATATTGGCACCTGGAAGAGAGGAGGTTCGAAACTACTCCCAAATCGACGATCAAGTTAACCGGGTGGTGCACGGCAGAGGAGAATGTTCCCGTTGCGGAAAAAGGGATAATACTCCGTTAGATTTGAAATGTCCGGCTCGTAACAAGGAATGTTATAAGTGCAAGAAAGTTGGTCATTTCGGTTCACAACGCCGCACACCGGAGTCGATGAAAAGGCGAGATGATCAGAGAAGCTACCGAGAAACCAAACGGTTTAGATCAGAGAAAGTTAGAGCAGTATATAATCAGGATGAAAGTGAAATGGGAAATGGAAACTTTATTTACAATATCAGTGACGGGGCGAGAGATTGCGAATTAAGGTAGGGGGATTAATGTTACAGGCATTAGTGGATTAGTGGATAAAAGGGATAAAGCTTAAAATCCCTATCGATAGGGACGTACAACCCGTATGCCAACACCCACGTCGGCCACCAATAGCGTTGTTGGGAAAAATCGAAGAAAAGATCGAGTACCTATTGAAAGCTGACATTATAGAACCATTAGAGGGAGGGTGTGAATGGGTTTCACCATTAGTGCCAATTATGAAAGACAATGGGGATGTCCGTTTGTGTGCAGATATGCGCAGAGCTAATGCTGCTATCGTGAGAAAAAGACACTTAATGCCGACCATATAAGATTTTGTACCGAGATTTGCTGCAGCCAAAATATTTAGTAGATTGGACGTGAAAGATGCTTTTCATCAAGTAGAGCTTGATGAGAAATTTCGTTTTATAACGACATTTATCACTCACATGGGCCTTTTCCGGTATAAACGTCTCATGTTTGGAATAGTGATCGCGCCGAAAGTCTTTCAAAGAATAATGGAACAAGTTTTGGCAAAAATGCCGTAAATTATATGAACGACATACTCATTTTCGGAAAATCCGTAGAAGAACATGATGAAGCCCTACGTGAAGTATTAGAAGCCATTAAGAGCCAAGGAATACTATTAAACCAAGAGAAATGTATTATGAAAGTAAGAGAGGTCGAGTTTTTAGGACATAAAATCTCGAGCCAGGGAATTGAACCGACGGAGAGGAAAATAGAAGCGTTACGTAAATTTCGGGACTCTTCCTCCGCGGAAGAAGTTCGAAGCTTCCTAGGCCTTATCACATATTTAGGCAGATTTTTGCCAAACTTGGCCACAGTAACAGCTCCATTACGCGAGTTAACGCGTAAAAGTGTAAAGTTTGAGTGGCAGAAAAGACAAAAGGATGCGTTTGACACTTTGAAAGGATTGGTGGCGGATGCAAAACTGGTACATTTTTTTGATAACAATATGCGAACCAGGGTTATCGCTGACGCTTCCCCAGTTGTACTAGATGCAGTGTTAGTGCAGTTCGAAGGGGCAGTGGCCATCATAATTTGCCACGGCCAATTGCGTACGCGAGCAAAAGTCTGACCGAAACAGAGAAACGATACTGTCAGACTGAAAAAGAAGCGTTAGGACTAGTATGGGCAGTGGAACGATTTGCGCCTTACTTACTGCGGCGTAAATTTGAACTGGAAACAGATCATAAGCCACTGGAGGTCAATTTCAAATCTTCATCTCGTCCTTGTGCTCGAATAGAAAGATGGTTATTACGGTTACAGTCTTTCAGTTATGTGGTGAAATATAGGAAAGGTTGTGATAATATTGCCGATCCATTTTCACGACTAGTAGTGGACACAGATAATAAACCATACGAGGAAGAAACACATCACACGATAAGGGCAATAATGGAATCAGCAGCAATTGACGTCCAGGAATTAGAAAATGCAGCCAGTATAGATGAAGTACTAGGCAAGGTTAAACACAGTCTACGCTCGGGTTGTTGGAATGAAATAGAACTTAAACAATACATCCCGTTCAAAGGAGAGCTAGGAATGATTGGAGAAATGGTTATTAGAGGTAACAAATTAGTAGTGCCGGATACACTTCGCAAAAGAATGCTGGACTTAGCTCATGAGGGACACCCTGGAGAATCGGTGATGAAACGCCGTTTAAGAAACAGAGTGTGGTGGCCCGGAATGGATAAAGAAATTGAACAGCATGTCAAAAATTGTGAGGGGTGTCGATTAGTCGAAACTCCGGGTAAACCCGAACCAATGATGCGCCGTCCATTACCTTTAAGACCATGGGTAGATGTAGCACTTGACTTTTTAGGACCATTACCATGCGGATCATATTTATTATTGGTAGTAGACTACTTTAGCCGATATAAAGAAGCCGAAATAATGAGTCGGATTACGGCTAGAGAAACTGTCGGAAAATTATCTAAAATATTTACAACATTAGGGTACCCTAGAACCATTACTTTATACAATGCTAAGCAACTGATTGGTACCGAGTTAGAAGCTTACAGCCGAGAGCATGGAATACATTTGAACCATTCAACACCATACTGGCCACAAGAAAATGGACTGGTCGAGCGCCAAAATAGATCGCTCCTCAAAAGATTAAAAATTAGTGCAGGTCTGGGAAGGGAGTGGAGGAAAGATTTGGTGGAATACCTAATGATGTATTACACGACACCTCATTCCACTACTGGGAAAACGCCGACTGAACTTTTATACGAAAAAACTATCCGATCAAAAATACCGGCACTAGAAGACATAGAAACTGCAATATCTAGGGAGGAGATTGCTGATCAGGATCAAGCAAAGAAATGAAAGGTTAAGTTATTGAAGATGGAGAAAGAAAGGCGCGAAGATCGTCCATCTCAGAAGGAGATATAGTAATTACACAAAACACAATACCAGGAAACAAACTGCAAACCACGTTTAATCCAAAGGAGTTTATCGTAAAAGAAAAGGAAGGGCCGAGGGTGACTATTATGGATACAGAGACGGGTAAAAAGTTCAAAAGAAACTCGGCACACTTAAAGAAAATTACCAACACCGACATCAGAGAATCGGAAATCAGAGAACCTCGAGAACATGTTAGGAATAATTTAGAGGAAACAACGAGTCGTGGACAACGGCAAAGGAAAACTCCAGCCAAATTAGCGGATTACGAAATAGATTAGTGGTATAGCATTAGGTTGTGAATTGTATTAGAGAAAGGCAGGTATACAGAAATAATGCAGAAACAAGATATATGAATTCATAACAAACAGTGCAAAAAGAAAAAAGAAGGAAGTGAAGTGGTACGGCAAATATAGCTACTCATCACCACAACATGATGACAAAGGTTAGGCAAAGAAGATTGGATTAGATCAATCCGAAGAAGTTGAGAAAGTTGACGATGCAGCGATCGGCTAACTGAAATATGAGCAATTGTGCTATTTGTTTTTCGGTAATCACTTTGGAAAATGTATTCAATGGTTATAATTGAAAAAAAAATAAAAAAATGCGATCAAAAATATATTTTCTATTTAAAGCTCCAAATAAAGCATGAGTGGCAATATCAGTTTCTCAAAGTGAGAAAAACTGACGACGGCCACGGGCTCGCGTCTGAGAACAAGTTTTGAGTGCTTGAGAAACTTAAATGAGTGTTTGAGAATGTTTTTTCACAGCTTGAGAAAGCCCCGTGGCCCCGCGGCCTAACACCACAACCATCAGGCAGTTTTTATCCCGAGCGTTAATGCTGTCGAACGATATGGCCGTTATGCCCGTGTTGACAATACACAAGATTAAGTTATGGGAAAACCACACGCCGCGTAGGGCGTACCGGTCATTGGACATTGACATTGTTGTGAATCCTATTCCTCTTGGTACAGGTGAATAAATATGCGTCTCTGAAGTATTTTTCCAAGTGTGTCTAGCATTCACAGCACCAAAGCTAATATTTTCGAAAGGTTATCTAGGCTTGGGGAGCAATATTATTTGTTGTCGGTTTTAATACGGTGCAAATGACCGCTCGAAAGACGAGTTTACCAGGTGTGGTACCCTTAAGGCCGCGGGGCCATGGAGCTTTCTCAAGCTGAGAAATCATTATCAAACACTCATTTAAGTTTCTCAAGCACTCAAAACTTGTTCTCAGACGCGAGCTCGTGGCCGTTGTCAATTTTTCTCACTCTGAGAAACTTAATAAGCCACTCAAGATTTATTTGGAGCTTTAAATAGAAAATGAGTTTTTGATCGCATTTTTTTAAATTATAAACATTGAATACATTTACCAAAGTGATTATCGAAAAACAAATAGCACAATTGCTTATATTTCAGTTAGCCGATGCTGCATCGCCAATTTTCTCAAATATTCTCAAAGATTCTCAAACCGATTTTGTTCCGATTCGACAATCGTTGAGAACGTAGGTTTCTCAAAAGCACTTATGAGTGCTTGAGAAAATTAGCGTTGAGAAACCCCATGGCCCCGCGGCCTTACACATCCGCCATCCACATGGACACTGTCAGCTGAAAAACCATCGTGCAAAGTAAGGGTTATGGTTTGGTTCTGTTATTCAAGTTTAAAGCTATCTCCAAGTTCCATTCAAGTTTAAAGCTAAGAGCAGCGACATACAGAAGAAAGGGCAATAACGGACATTGGCACAAAATATCAGATGCCGCCAACTATGGAAAAAGCAGTCAACTCAAGTGAGCACAACACATAATTCCGGACGTGGGATCCTAGCAGACATGGAAACACGGACAAGTTACATTCCATATTCAGTCACGAATATTTCCACGTGTACCTTTTTGGTATTTTGGATCACTGCCGGACTCTCAGACTGAACGCAGTTCCCTGGCGTAGACTCGCAAATCCCTGGTGGGGCAAGTTGGGTGGGATTGGGCATGGACAATAGAATATCTTGAAGTCGCTTGTTTACCTAAAAAAATATGAACACACCCAGTAACTTTATCGTTTTACATTATAAACACATTAACCATTCAAAATTAAGCCTGTTACTTACCGAATTCAAATTTACAGCAAGCGTATTGCTCAAAACAGCAAGTACAACACAATTACGTGAATATAGTTTATTTCAATTATTAAATACTCGTTAGATCACAACACTGGCGGTATTATGTTGCTCATAAAATGATAAATCTATACTATTTGATCATCTAAATTGCAAATCAAAGGTTCCTACAAAAATATCAACACTAATACGAATCACAACAAAGTTTTCAACTGGATGACAGCGGTGATGCACACATGTGTAGAAGCGAGACAGATATAAGAATTCAGCAGGCACATGCACAGCGTGTGTCATAATTTTATGCGCGAAAATCTAAAAATTTAAGTTATTCATGACAAATTGTATCGACGTTTTCATACTCTGACGAACTTTTACGAAATATATGTATAAACTTAATGTAGTGCAATTAAAATTAGTGCAATATCATTAGCAGAACATAATATTTTGATATTTGTTTGTAAATTCAGATCCTAGGAGCTACTACTTTTTTGAACAATAACTGTAGAGACACAAATTTTATCTGAGTCCAGAACAGCAACAGGGAAGATGTCGTACCCTGAGTGTGGAGATGTGTGTGTGTATGTGGTGAACGTTGCCGCGACAAGCGTGCTGTAGGATACAATGCGTGTAGGAGGGGGTAAAATCGCTTGGCTCATTGAAAATACAGGCTAAGTTGGCGCGAAGAACACGCAACACTGCGGATTGTATGAAAAATGTTTCGCGTTCAATCCGATTGCCATGCGATTGTCCTGGGAGTTGTCCTGGGGGCGGCGCTGCAGATGCAATTTGGCTCCGCGACGGCCCAGCTACAGCGGCGGCGGTTAAAGACGACGCGGCAGTCAGCGGCTGGGCGTTGCGGCTAGTGATGAGTCAAGTACCACTTTTCACTGTGTGGTGCTGTGGTACCACGCACAGTCTACTGTGGTGGTACACTTAAAGGCCGGGCTACATTGGTCGTACTCGCAAGCGTAATTTTGATTTTCACTAGCGCATCTGGCGGCGACTGGTGGAAGCTTTTTTTGGTCATCGAGGGAATGGTCATGCCGGATCTCAAAATTAAGTAGTTTTTCCATCGTTTTCCATTGCAAAAATGGATGCAATGCGTGCAAAACATGTGTATCAACGTTTTACAAAACTTTGCTCCTCAGATTTAAGTAAAAAACATGGAAAATTAACATATTTTCTTGAGCGGCTCCAAATTGTTTGGCAAAATGCTTCGGTCAGCCGCGGCCAGATGCGCTAGTGAAAATCAAAATTACACTTGCGAGTACAATCAATGTAGCCCGGCCTTAATGTGTGGTCGCACAGTAGCTGTGTTCCCGAACAGTTAGTGTGCTTTCCACACTTTTTGTGCTCCGCACAGCTACCACACAGTTTGCACAGTTTGTGTGTTCCGCACAGTTTGTGTGCTCCGCACAGTTATTGTGTGCTCCCCACAGTTTCTGTGCTCCGCACAGCTATTGTGCGCGCACAGTTACACCGCGCTCTCGCATCAATCCCGTGTCGCCAACCGTAAGGCCCGTGTCTGTGCTCCATCGCATGCGATTTTATCGCACGTGCTGTCAAACGCTTTTTCGTATAATATTGCGATTATTTGGATGATTTTAATAATATAACGATTATGAAAAATTAAGTTGAGATTGTTCCTACAAAACACCACACATTTAGTTTGACAGATAAAATCAGATGCGGCGTCCGACGAAAAAAAAAATTGATTTCGTCGTACGACGAAATCGCACGTCCGACGTTATCTGTCAAATCTCATATAAAATTTTAACAGGCCTTCCGATAAAATCGCATCCGATAGAGCATAGACACGGGCCTTACGGTTGGCGATTCCACCCAATGTGTCTATAAGGCCCAAAGTGAGTATAGGGACTAGGTGGGCTTATAGGTTTGACGGGAACGCCATATTGGAGAAAAAATTGACAGGAGGGGATTCGATTGCGATACGTATCTATTCACTCACACTACGAAACACAGGTAGCAAGCTGTGAGTTTGTTTACTTTTGCAAATGAAACAATTGCAAATATTCCTGTGTTAAAAAATCGAAGAACTCCGTTGTGATCGGGTTAAGTATTGAATATTTATTTTAAAAAGTGAAAAAGAATCAAAAGAGATAAGGGACAACGCAATATTGAATTGTTTTCGTTTGTACTTCCCAAATTTCAGCATTGTTTGTCGAATCCATATAGCGATCTTTTGCTGATACAATCTGGTACGGGCATGATTCATGTTGCAGTACAAACATTAAAAGATTAACAAGCTAATAAGCCTGTGGTGATCAGCGCCACCTACATGTGAAACACCATGCGTCAGAGCTTTAGAGCTTTAGCTTTAGGTTGAGAGCTTTAGATTAGCGCAGGCGTAAGTAGTACAGGTGTAGGTATAATATGAGTGTCAAGGAATGAGAGCCTAGACAAGCGAGTTAGGCTAGTTAAGAAAGTCAGGAGAAAGGGATCGCTCTCTTTTGTGCTAGACCGCCAGGCTGAACGGACGCGAGTTAATAAAATAATAGTAATTTCCTCCGTATCGACACTGGAATATTACATTGGTGACCCCGACGTGATCTCGCGTGATAAAAGTGTAAGTACGAAGTGCAGTGATAAGTGGAAATCGCCCCGAAATAGTGACTGCAGAAGCGCAGAAGGTTTTTTTTAACCTCAATGGGCATCCCCTAACGCAACGCACAGCACCGTACTCGAAACGAACACCCGTTCGCCATCGCTAAATTGACCACGCGGTCAAGCAACAGCACGAAGAAGTTCTGGAAAGTGCGGCACCGCAAACCTTGCTGACGTCGTCACACATCGTCAAGCAACATCCACACGAGTGCACTATACACTACGATCACCGTGAGAAGTGCATTTGGTCCGGTGTTCCGCAACAGCATAATCAGCTGAATTGTGACCGTGCATATGACAGTGCTGCGTCGGAGGCCTTGCCTTGTCGACCAAACATCACTACAGCGCAGCGCGCAACAGCAGCGTTGTAACCGTTTCGCTATATTCGTCAACCACCAATCCGACGAACTTCGGCCGCAGCAGTAGAGAAGAGAAGTGTGGTTCAACGCCCGCACGGCCTCTCACCAGCACGCAGCAACAGTGAAGAAACGCCAACTCTTGCACTCGTTGCTCCAGCACAGGGCAAATATCATCGATAGCGGCATATAAGACGTATTCGCCCGTATCCCATTTCGGACCCAGGCGTGTGCATTCCGTAGTATCGCGGATAAACGACAGCCGGCGTGCAGCCGCTGGATCAGCGCAAGAAACCACGTGTACCATCGCCATCGCGGTACACTCTATCGCAGGAAACCACGTGTACCATCGCCATCGCGGTATACCTCATCGCAGTTTGGTCGCAGCCATCGCGGTACATTTGCATCGCAGCCTCATCGAAGCCATCGCGGCACGTGCATCATCCCAGAGGAGTAAGATTCCCTTCATCATCATCACTTTCCGTGACACGTTTTTCACGGGCATCGGTACGTAATCGAACATCCAGAGACGAGGACCATCGCAGTGTGCCAACCGTGAAAACCATCAGCTGTGATAGACATCGAGTGCACCGTTCCGCGGAAAGAGGACAACGAGTAGAGACCGCGCACCGTACACGGTGCGCACAGCATCCCCGAGCAACGTTTCGCCAGGGGGCGTCAACCATCAGCGGTGAGCTCGTTCCAAAACATTTTTATTATTATTTTTTTTTAATTTGTAAAATTATAAATACAACCGTTCAGCTGGCGAAGGAGTAGGCGATATAATATTGTACACCAACACATATATTCTAAACATATATTCATTCACAACATTACCATTATATTCACACAAAAACATTTTTCAAATATTACACGCATTTATTACCATCACATACACATTTATAATAAGACACACACCTTTATATACACGTATTATTTCATTTAGCATTTTTTTTCTCATTTCGAATATTTTTCTATTCATATTTTACAAATTACTTTTTACAAGAACACATTTGGTAGCGTTTAAGAATACGTAACGCGAAAGATTGTATAAATTAGAGATATTTTCAATAGGAATTTTAGTAGGCAGGTAGTAATGTTGCCAGTTGGAGAAAAAAATCTTGCTGAAGCTGGTGTTTCGGGGGTTTGGTCGGCCCCAGACTCTCCTCCGGTGGTGGAGCGCATTTCAACAAAACTACCGCAATTTTGGGAGGAGGTTCCAGAGGTTTAGTTCGCTCAAGCGGAAGCGGAGTTTGAGCTTTCGAAAATCACTCGGGAGCGTACGCAGTATTCATACCTTATTGCTGCACTCTCTAAAGAGGTGTTGGGGAAGGTTCTCGATATAATAAAAAATCCAGATCCGATCAAACCATATTCCAATTTAAAGGAGCAATTGTTGAATAGGTTGACAAGCAGCGAGGAGACTCGTTTATCAAAGCTCCTATACCATGTTGAAGTTGGTGATCGAACTCCATCAGAGTTCTATCGCCATATGATTCAACTCGCGGGAAATTCGACAGATCTATCCATGGCACTTGTAAAAAAGCTGTGGAAGTCGAGATTGCCCAAATCTATCGAAGTTGCATTGATAGCAGTTGATAGCAAAGATCACATCGAACAAATGCGGATTGCCGATAGATTGTGGGAGTCTACACACGGTGAGGGAATATCCGAAGTGCACGCTAGAGCTTCAGTGCCACAGGATTCTCTGGCCAATATACTTCGTCGTGAAGTTAACGAGCTAAAAGATATGGTGAAGAAGATGACATTCAATTCCAACCAGGGACCTCGCAACCGCGGGCGGAGTGTTTCCAGGACAAAACAGAGCATCCGACAAAGAACCCCATCTAACGTAAGGAAGCACCCTTTTTGTTGGTATCATTTCCGTTTCGGAAATGCCGCCAATAGATGCTTGGAACCCTGTAATTTTACAGCGTCGCAAGCAGCTAATGAAGCGCGGAACAAAAAAAAACTAAGTGGCTCACGGGAGGTGGCGGATCTCCCAAGGGCAAACAACAGTTTTCCTCCACGTCTATTTATAAATGATGAAGTAACTTCATTCACATTCCTAATAGACACGGGAGCTGATGTATCCGTCATACCAGTTAGTTTGGTCGGAAAAGCATACAAACCAACAGACATGGTACTGCAAGCAGCCAATGGTAGTACTATCGCGACATATGGTACGAAGCTGTTTCAGTTAAGTCTCGGTTTAAAAAAGACTTTTCAGCCATGTTTTTTATAATTGCGTCCGTTAATCGACCTATCATAGGTGCGGACTTTTTGTTCAAAAATAATATAATGGTGGATCTTAGAAGACGTAGATTACTCGATTCGGTCACTCAATTAGCGACCAAAGGCACATTGGCACAACTAGATACACCATCTCCGAAACATTTTTTGGTAGAAGCTGGGGAGTTTGGAAAGGTTTTGCACCAATTTCCTTCGTTGGTAGAGCCCCAAGACTATAAGAAACCGGTAAACCATAATGTTTTGCATTACATAGAGACAAAAGGGCCACTGCCATTTGCAAAACCACGTCGCCTTGATCCAGAGAAACATAAAATTGCCTTAGCAGAATTCCAACAAATGATAAAGCTTGGAATATGTCGTCCATCTTCCTCACCAGGATCCTCCCCCTTGCATATGGTACCAAAAGGAGACCAAGATTGGCGACCATGCGGCGACTACCGTCGGCTAAATGCAATCACAACGCCAGATAGATACCCCATTCCTCATATACAGGATTTCACTATGAATTTACACGGGTGCAAGTATTTTTCAAAATTAGATCTGATAAGGGCGTATCACATGATTCCAATAGCAGAGGAAGATGTACACAAGACAGCTATCACAACACCTTTCGGAATGTTCGAATTCTTAAGAATGCCTTTCGGCCTTAGAAATGCAGGTCAAACATTCCAAAGGTTTATGAATAGTCTATTCAACGGTTTTGATTTCGTTTTCGTCTACATTGACGACATTTTAATCGCTAGTCCGACAAAGGAACTTCACCTTGAACACTTACAAAGGGTATTCAATCGGCTAGCAGAATACGACATAAAAATCAAACCAACTAAGTGTGCGCTAGGACTTTCTACTATCGATTTTCTAGGGCATACAATCTCAGATAAAGGAATTACCCCATGCTCAAAGAAGGTAGAGGCGATACAATCATTTCCAACATCGCATTCGTTAAAACAATTGCAACGATTTGTTGGAATGATAAACTATTATCACCATTTTCTGCCATGGCTTTCCGATGCGCTGAGACCCTTGCACAAACTTATTGCTGAACATGGTAGTAAGAAAAATAAAAAAACATTCGAGTGGTCGGAGGAATGTGACAAAGCAGTTCGTCAGGTCAAGTCTGATCTAGTTCATGCTACGATACTGTCACACCCAAAAACCGACGCACAATACTCATTAACTACAGACGCGTCCAATTACGCTGTAGGAGCCGTACTACAACAACATTACCAAGGGAAGTGTCAACCGTTGGCATTTTTTTCCAGACTAATATCTCCGACAGAACAAAGATACTCCACGTTCGACAGAGAGCTGTTAGCAATAGTCCTCAGTATAAAATTTTTTAGACATTTTTTAGAGGGAAGGTCATTTGTCATTTACACCGACCATAAACCACTCACGACAGCATTGACTTCGAAAGCTGAGAAGTCACCGCGACAAAATCGACACCTTGATTTTATTTCTCAATTCTCAAGTGATATACGGTACATAAGAGGAGACAGTAATGTGGTCGCTGATGCTCTCTCGCGTTTAGGAGAAGCAGATGCCATAGAAGACATAAACTATCAAGTTTTCTCCGACCATCAACGCTCGGATGAGCAATTGCAAAACTTATTAAACAACGAGAAATGTCATGACTCAAAATACACGCTTGAAAAAATAAAACTTGGAGAAGCAGATTTGGTATTCGAGTCTTCGACAGGAAAAAACCGGCTCTACGTTCCCATGTCGTTACGAAAGGAAATTTTCGACGGCATTCACAACATTGCCCATCCAGGGATTAGAGCGTCGCGAAAAATGATGTCGGAGAGATATTTTTGGCCAGCGATGAACAGTGTCGTAGCAAACTGGGTTAAGGCTTGTCTGGGGTGCCAGAAAGCAAAAGTAATCCGTCACACAAAATCCCCGATAGAATCATTTGCAGTGCCAAAGGTAGGTTCGACCATATCCATATAGATATCGTCGGCCCCTTACCTTCGTCCGAAGACAAATCATACCTCTTAACGGTCGTGGATCGATTCACAAGGTGGCCAGAAGCCTACCCATTGTCAGACATAACAGCGATCACCGTGGCAAAAACTTTCGTAGAGCAATACGTATCCCGTTTTGGTTGCCCATTGAGAATCACCACAGATAGAGGTCGCCAGTTTACGTCAAGGTTGTTTACCGAAATGACTAAACTATTGGGCACACACCAGATACAAACAACAGCGTACCATCCGCAAGCTAACGGAATGGTTGAACGTTTTCACCGACAGTTGAAGGACGCGTTAAAAGCTTGTGGGGACACTATCAGGTGGACACAACGGTTGCCATTAATCCTACTCGGTATTAGGATAGCATATAAAGAGGAAATCAAAGGTTCTCCCGCAGAGATGGTATATGGCCAAAGTCTGAGACTGCCAGCCGAAGTATTTGTACCATCTAAACCCATTTCCACTGACGATTTCCCCGATTTTATTGTGGACCTAAAAAAAGCGTTTAAGTGCGTAGAACCAATACCACCAAAACACAAAAGTTCATCGTCCTGCTATTTGCCCAACGCCCTAAATAATTGCAAAAATGTTTTCATTCGGGTTGACAAGGTGAAAACAGGGCTCCAAGCGCCTTACGAAGGACCTTATCCAATCATAAGAAGGTGCAGAAAATTTTTTGTTATAAAAAGAAACGACAAAAATGAGTCGATTTCTGTCGATCGACTCAAACCAGCTTTTGATTCCGCACCCGAGACAAAGATCATTCCTCTGGAGCCTTCCACCACAGCCAAACCAAACAAACATGTTCGTTTTCGATGACGTATCAGTGCACAAAGCATGCATACGGCATCCCAAACGGATCGCGACTCCGTCACTGGCAAGGGGTTTTTTGGTGATCAGCGCCACCTACATGTGAAACACCATGCGTCAGAGCTTTAGAGCTTTAGCTTTAGGTTGAGAGCTTTAGATTAGCGCAGGCGTAAGTAGTACAGGTGTAGGTATAATATGAGTGTCAAGGAATGAGAGCCTAGACAAGCGAGTTAGGCTAGTTAAGAAAGTCAGGAGAAAGGGATCGCTCTCTTTTGTGCTAGACCGCCAGGCTGAACGGACGCGAGTTAATAAAATAATAATAATTTCCTCCGTATCGACACTGGAATATTACAAGCCTCCTCAGTACAAATCAAGTATCTAAAGGTACTGGAAACGAAAAGTTATGCTCGTCAAGTAGCCATGCCACTCATAAATAAGTTTTGCAACTAATACCATGAAGATATTTTTAGTCTTTAATGTTTAGAAGATGTACCTCATAACATTGAAGGATAAAATTCTTTATCATTTATTCTTTACCAAATCATGACAGTAAGTATTACTCATTTGTGTGAAAAAATAACCTACAAGCAGATGTATTATAATCGTTTAACCTGGATCATTTGCAGTGCCATCTCAGTAGAGCACATGTTAACAAGGAGAAGAAGAAGGACAAATATCAAGTCAATGTAATCGACGCAGTGGAGGAAAACAAAGTATTCGACCATGGACCTACGACACGGAATCAATTTTTATCCATCTACTTAATCATCGGAACATCCTGAAGAGTAATAATCCGGAATAGTAAAGAGAGCGCCGTAAAGCCCCAATCGGTTAATTATAAAGTACATCAAAACACACCGGCAAGAATATATTTTTATATGTGCAAAGGTCATAATGGACTGCACATACGAACATGATCGAGCAAAAAACTACAAGGATAAAATAGTAAAACGTGGTTAATCGTACAAAGTCCCCATAAATAACCCTATCAAGCGTTACAGTAAGTGTTGGCAGGTGCCAATACCTTTAAGAATGTTGCAAACATACATGAACAACTGAAGTTAAAGTGTGAAAGTCATAAATTCATAGCGTGCAGCCCACATTTGTTTAAATTGCTACCAACTGAAATCTAAATATGATAGATGAAATATGGCGTCCACGAAGGTAGTAATCATACGGCTGCTTTCAAAAACTTTTTATAGGACCGTGCGTGAACAGGTTCTTATTGTATGTATTTGTATTGCATTTTCATATTCACTTTAATCTTAATGATTACGCTTTCTCAATCGTTGTAAATAAAGATGTTATCTCGCCGAGGTTTCAAGTGGTAATGTTTATTTCCTGTCAAATTCTCTGTTCTTCTAATTCTTCTTATTTGTAATTACGATCTAATCCTTTCTGTACTTACCCTAGTTGTCCTAATTCTAATTGTGCCATGCACATTGGCTACCGTAAGGCGTCAACATGCCGGCCACCAAAAACCCAAGTGGGGTTTTTCTTATCACTAGTCTTATTACCCTATTCTTGTTCAGGTTCATCTGCTTGTTGAGGTAAAATGCAGATTTTGCACACAGGTCTCTTAAATATTCCTCTTTGTGTTTTTACCGTTACCACTCGTACTATTTCATCCTTTCCCTTATGCACTTCCACAATTCTAGCAAGAGGCCATCGTGTAGGTGGACAATTATCTTCAAATAGAAGTACTAACATGCCCTCTCGTGTCTCAACCGGTTTTGCTTGTTTTCCCTTCTTTAACATAAGTCCTTGCAAATACTTTCTATGCTATCGTTTCCAAAACTGTTGGCTCATTTTTGTGATTAGCTGCCAACGACTTAATCTGTTTTGTATTATTTCCGTTTGATCTACCTCATCGAGAATCCTAGGTTGATTTCCTATTAGAAAGTGACATGGTGTGAGTGCCTCTAGTGATTCGGGATCTGTTGATATTGCGGTAATTGGCCTACTATTTAAAATTGCTTCTATTTCTGCTAATAGTGTAAGTTAGTCTCTCCTGCTATTCTCACAAAATGAAATTGGGTAGATTTAACCGCAGCTTCCCATAATCTTCCAAAATTAGGGGCGCAAGGTGGAACAAATTTCCAAGCTATCTGTCTCTCTAGACACCAATGATGAACGCTACTTGCATGTTTTTCAGTTTTCAATAGCTCGTATAATTCGTTCAGCTGGTTAGCGGCTCCCTTAAAATTCGTTCCGTTGTCGGAGTGAATCTCAACGACTTTGCCTCGTCTCGCAATAAATCTCCGAAGAGCTCCGATAAATGCCTCTGCTGTAAGGTCGGATACAAGTTCGATGTGGATTGCTCGGGTGCTAAAACAGATAAAAATAGTGATATAAGATTTGCGTGCAACTGTTCTTCGATTCATTTTCGTAAAGATGGGCCCACAATAGTCAACCCCGGTGATAGCGAATGGTTTTGAAGCCGACACACGAGTCGCTGGGAGGGGTGCTACGGGTTGCTGTACTGTTTTCGGGTTGCACCTGAAACAAGTGATACACTGATGATATGTCGAAGGAGCAATCTAGCACCCAGTATCCAAAAAGATTGACGAATCTCGTTCAGCATAGCCTGCGGTCCAGCATGCAACATTCGACGATGATAGTGATAAGCCAATAGATCAGTGAGAGGATGATTTCTTGGAATAACTATTGGAAACTGCTCACTCTTGTTTAATGTTGCATTGCCCAGCCGCCCGTCTACTCTAATACAGTCAGTCCAAAAAGTATTCGTCTAGCTGAATATTTTACAGAAAAAGGCGAGTTATGGCTGCAATAGGCATGGGGCGATAAAAGTAATGATGAGGTTTGCTAAAGGGACCATAAATACACACTGTTTGCTAAAAAATAAGCATTTAAATAGTGCAATAGCAGCCAAAATACATAAAAAAATTAAAAAAAAGTCGTTTGATGGGCGCAAAAAAAGTATTCGTCCATCTAGCTTTTTAATTATTTACGCTGGACAAACACAACGTAGACGTGAATTAAATTTATTGTTATCAATTTACTGGTGACTTCCTTCTAAACTAATGCATTTCTATTGTTTAAATTGCACTTCAAGCGGTCAGAGAGACACTAAAGGCGGGGGAGTTAAATGATTGGAGCATGATGGCGAAAAACGTATCTTTAACTTATGCATAACCTATCCTACCCATTTTTGAAGGGTACAAAATGTGTGGAAGGGCTCGTTCCTTCATTTGATCAGAGTTTGGCCATTTTTTTGACACTAATTGTGTGACAAATTGCCATATAAGCAGCCATCCTTGACGGTTAATCTAACGAAAGAAGCGGTTTAATGTCCAAAAAATCAAATTTTACCATGGAATCAGTGCATTTTGTGATGGCCAATAAGAAAAGGAAAATATATGGGTCACATTTGGTTGATGGGTCATGCTGCATTTCATCGTAGCTGGTCATGTAATAGCTTGAATGAGTGAGTTGTTACAAACATGTTTTGTTTGAATAATACCATACACAGAAAATGGCCAAATCTGTTAAGTTGCATCAAATAATTCAGGAATTTGTTTCAAATTAGGCTCTACTAACATATTAAAACATGTTTAAATCGCCAAGGTCATACGGGCGACGTCTACCATAGCGAAAACATTCTACTAAGATCAAACATCAAAATCTCGTGTAACGGTAGCATCATGGAGTCATGATACTAGGGCTCAGTGCGATAAGGAGAGCTAGAAAAATGATTCAAAATGATAGGAGACGAGATGGAGAAACATATTTATGCAGTTTTTAAGTACTTTGAGTCCCAGTTCTGAGAAATTGTACTTAAAATGTATCACATGTTTCAGAACATTCGAGCTGGAGAACAAACACGGCATTGTCATTTGCCCAAAACGCCAAACCAGCTGAAACCAAACTGATGAAAATGATTTAGTAGACTCTCAATATGATATCAGTTGCCATTTTTTAATGGAACTTGGCCACGTAGTCCGGAAATGCAATATTTCTATCAGAGGATAATTGTAACAAGTCTTGTAGGATGAGTGTATAAAAAATACGCCGACGATGAAATATTGTCATTTGCTGGTTGTTTACGTTTTAGCCATCGATGTATGAAACGTAAACTATAGCTTACTATTCTTCGCAACCTTGAGTAAGATGAAAACCTTGCGAATAGTTGCTTGCTAAAGGATTCTTCTAGCTTGGCGATGAGTACAACAGCCTTCTCATCTTCTATAACTGCATCCGTTTTAGTTCTTGTTGCAGTGGCCAGAATTCTTCATTCATTAACAACCACGAAGGTCCATTCCACCAAATAGTAGTTACTTCGTCCGGCAAGCATCCTCGTGAGACTAAATCCGCTGGATTTTCTGCACCCGGAACGTGCTTCCACACGCACTCCTTCGCATGTCTCTGTATTTTTGCTACACGGTTGGCAACGAAGGTTTTCCATCGATTCGGTGATGAGTTGATCCAATGTCGTACCGTCATCGAATCAGTCCATAGGTAACATCTTAACTCGGCCTTCAATGACTCCTTGATGAAACCGTATAACCGACTACCAAATACCGCTGCGCATAACTCCACGCGAGCCAATGTTTGTCTATTGGCGACCGGAGCCACCATTGACTTGGATATTAGTAGTATTTATGACACCTTGCCATTCGTTGTCTCGGCACGTATGTAAGAGCATGATCCGTATCCCTTTGCTGACGAATCACAAAATATGTGGATCTGCATTATCGTGCAATCTGATGGGCATACTAAACGTGGTACTGAAACATTTACTACCTTACTCAATTGCTCGACATAGCTGTGCCATTCGCGTTTAAGATGCAAAGAGAGTTCTTCATCCCAGCCCAATGCCCTATCGCCTTGTGTTTTCCGCGTCCACAACCGTTGCATGAATATCTTTGCTATCATCTTTACAGGATCTAGCAGCCCTAGACGATCGTAAATCTTAGCAATATTTCGACACACAGTGCGTTTAGTTATCGGTTCGACGGGTTCTATAGCTTCATTCGTATGGACATGTGATCTGTGATGGGGATTCAACTCATTCCCAGTGTTCCAATCGGTTTTGACTCACTCTCGAATAGATGTTCTTCTGTAAGAGCAAAATCTTCCTTTGCTACGCCTTCAAGTACTGTTGGTCGATTGGATGCCCATTTACGCAACTTGAATCCGCCCTTCGCCAATACTGCTTCTAATTGTCTCTTCTTTTCCTTGGCTTCATCTTCAGTGATTGCCCCTGTTAATAGATCGTCTACATAAAAATCTTTCATGCACTCACATGCCTTGGGGAAACTCTTTCCATTGTAGCGACCTTGGCAGCTACGATTCGCATAACGTGTAAATGCGACTGGAATGCTGATAATGAAGTGAGAGAGATCGGTGCAGATCGATTGGAGAGAGTGACAATTGAACGGCGGAAAGAGATCGGAGAACCGAGGCAGAAGCGATGAAGGAGAGAAGCGGGACTTCGGTGACGGCTTGCGTGTAGTTCAGGTGTGTTTAGAGTGGCGGTTAAATTAATGTAGTGGGAAATGAAAGTTGATAAATACAGGGTGGCCACTCGAATCAGGATTTTAAATTCCCAGTTTTTCCCGGATTTTCCCGGAAAAAAAAATTCCCGGCTAAACCCCGGTTTTCCCGATTGAGTGGCCACCCTATAAATAAAGTTAGTTATAATATTTAAAATATTAATCAATAGTTGTTTCACCATGATCTTCATACGTTCGATGAAGTGTTTTGACGGCCAAATACGGAGCCGAAGTCGTTCCGTATGTTATAGTATTTAACTGAAATACTCCTATCGGCTGGTGTTGCCCGACCTCTCCGCCGCACCGACCAGCCGCGAAGATAACTGGTGCCTGGGTCCGCCGTGGAGACGAGCAGCAATTCGAACTAAGCCCCGCTTCACTAACACCGTCAGGAACTCCGCCTTCGAGATCCCTTTGGCAAAAGTTCGGGCCTCACAGCGACTGCCTTCCAGCTAGTTTCCCCAGGCTTTCGGGGGGCTATGCAGATGGAAGGGGAACCTTTACCGCAGAAACTCTCAAGAGGAGAAGCTCAAGGAGTAGAGAGTGAGCGAGCGGAGATCGGATTCGACTTCGCCTTTCTGCCTACTGGTGTCCGCCGAGGATTACCACTGGAGGGGTCCAATAGCGGATCAATAAGCTTTCGAAGATTATATCGTTTCGGGAATGAAATAACATATTGCGTTTCGTTTCTCTTGCTTAGCTCATTTTGTTTATTTTCAGTTAGGAAAGGGATGATTTTACAGCGTGTCTTTCTAGCGATGGATAACATCCTTTTCTAGGAAAAATATTCTTCCTTAGGCGAGGCGAAAAATATATTAGGATCGAACGCGATCCTCTACTACCGCGCCCTGGACACCTATCTCTAATGCTAAATTATGTTTCTAATTCTGTGTAGTGCATACTAGGTTTTTATTAGGAAATTTCTGCCCTTAGTCGAAAAATGTTCTGATGAGGACGAAGGGAAAAATATTTATTCGAGGATCGAACGCGATCCATTTTAATAGTGTACCGCATTCCTGCCGAATGCACTACCTAGTACGCTCGGATACTAGGCGCTTAGAACCATAGAGGATGCTCTATTCTAATTTACTTATCTGCCTATCGTACGCGCTACTACCACCATCACATACACAGCGCGTTCGCTCGCTTGTGCTCGCATCTGATAAGCCTGAGCGATATCCTTCCCCTCGTAATACAACCCGTTGGTTGGATTACCTGTATCTTCGTGAATGGCTTTCCATTCTATTGATTACACCTGTTTGATTTAGCAACGCTAGTTGTTCCATTATTAAACCCTTTTCTTTTCCTGCTATGTAAGTTTAATATGTGTTCCTTCGCAGTGACATCCAGCAACGCTACCTTTACCGCTGGACGTTTGATTATACCGCTGGCGGTCTGCACTGCTACCGATCGTACTTGGTCGTCTGCAGCTCGATGCACTTCAACTATCCGCCCTTTTAGCCATTTTCCCGGAGGCGCGTTGTCGTCCGATAGTACCACGATGTCATCCACCTTCAACCTTCAAGGTACCACTTTGCTCGTCCATTTGTCTCTCTTAAGAAGCGTTGGTAAATACTCCTTTTTCCATTTGTCCCAGAAGATTTTAAAGTGGTGTTGGACTAATTTGTATTGCTGACGTTCGATGCTAGAGGTAGTCAGCGCCATAGGTGGAATTGCAGTACCACTCCTACCTATCAAAAAATGAAAAGGGGTTAAGATCTCCTCTTCGTCTCTAGTGGTGGGTATGTGTGTTAATGGCCGTGAATTCAAAATGAATTCAATCTGAAGTAACGTAGCCATTAACGTTTCTGGTGAGGGTTTCCTCAGCCTGTATTCTTCCATCATCTGTCGAAGTCCCTTCTTTATAGTCTGGATCTGCCGTTCCCAGATTCCGCCAAAGTGTGGAGCCGATGGCGGGTTGAAATGCCACTCAATTTTGAACTGCAACGCTGCTTCCTTGCCCATCCAGGCATCTATATCCATCACTAGTTGACGTAGTTCTCGTTCTGCTCCGACGAAATTCGTCCCGTTGTCGCTGTAAAGGTGGCTGACTTTTCCTCATCGGTGCTGAAAGTTCTTTAGACAGACTAGGAAGCTGTCTGTATCCAGCTTCTTTGCCAGCTCAAGGTGTACAGCTCGCGTTGACATGCACATGAATAGTACACCCCAACGCTTCTCCGTCGAACGTTTTACAGCTACTTCTAACGGTCCAAAGTAGTCTACGCCGGTATGCAGGAATGGTGGGTTGTATGGCGTAGCGCGATATTCAGGAAGCGGGGCCATCATCGGAGAAACTGGTTTCGCAGAGTGCAGGATGCACCACTGGCAGCATCGTTTTACGTTGTTTAGGACTGCTCTCACATTGATTATCCAGAACTCTTGTCGTAATTCGCCGATCACAACATTGTCCGCCTGATGTAATGTCCTCTCATGATAATCACGAACAACAAGTTTGGTGATTCGATGTTTCTGAGGCAAGATGATTGGAGTTCTTGCTGATGAAGGCATGGCCTGGATTTTCTCCAATCTGCTTCTGGAACGGATGACACCTCTTTCATCCATAAAAGGAACTAACTTGTTTAGCGCACTTTCCCTTTTCACATTTTGACCATTTCCTAAAGCCTTGATCTCTTCAGGAAAGCCATGTGATTGCGCCATTTTATAAAGATATGATCGTGCTGCCTCTGCATCCGACATCTTGATCGTCGGATCAAATGATCTTTTGTTGATTATGTACTGGACAAATTTTCGAAGAAATATCGTGTGGCGAACCAGTCTTGTCCAGCTAGAATAGTTTTCTACGGGTATTAATTCGCCTGATTCTGACATGGTCAATACCATCTCTTCTTGGGTCTCATACTCTCGCTTTGACGTAGGCCAATCAGACTCTGGTTTCAATAAGAACTCGGGTCCATACTTCCACAGATTCTCGTTGTTCGTGATTTTGGTTGCCGCGTCTGCAGGATTTTCCTTACTTGGCACCCAACGCCACTGGTCCATTGTCGTTGTTTCTAGAATTTCACTCACACGATGGGTTACAAATTGTTGGTACTTTCATTTTCTATTTTTGATCCACCCGAGGACAGTTTGGGAATCACTCCAAAATACGGACCGGTTAACCTCAATGCGAAGTTCCGCTATCACTGTCTTCGCTAGTCGAGTTCCTAGTAGCGCTGCCTGTAGCTCAAGACGAGGAATTGACAGCTGTTTAATGGGTGCCACTCGCGCCTTTGCCGCAAGTAGATGATTTGTGAAGATGTTGCCATCATAGCTTCTTGCGTAAACGCACGCGGCGAAGGCGTCTTTAGATGCATCGACGAACGTATGGATCTCCGTAAACAAGGCTGCTGCTGGTCTGATGCACCGTGGTACGACGAAGTCACCGATGTTGTTTAACTGATTCAACCAACTACGCCAGGCGTCAGCTAGGTCTGACGGTATTTGCTGGTCCCAATATTTTACTGCGATGTGTATTCCACGTAGCTGTATTCGTCCTTGAATGGTGATATGGCTTATCAAGCCTGCTGGGTCGTAGACGCTCATTACCAAACTTACTGCTTCTCTCTTTGTTGGGTTTCGATGTGAACGCAGCAAATCATTTCGTACATGCAGTTTGTTGAGGTTGTAGCCGAAAACGTCTGACTTGGGTTTCCAATATACCCCGAGAATCTTTTCATAGGGTCCGTTCTTTTCCTCAAACGCAACAATGGTTTCACCGACCTGCCTTCTGTCTGCTGGAATTGACTGTAGAAGCGTATCCGAATTACTTATGAAGTTGCGGATATAAAACCCGGCATGTTCGTGAACATTAATCAACATTAATCAATTGATTGGTTGTTTCTTGGGCAATAGCGTCAGAGGTAAAACTATCGATGTAGTCATCCACGTAGTGCTGGCTCACGATGGCGTCGTATGCCAAGGGGTGGGACGCCTTGTGACGAGAAGCGTTTTCGTTTTTTACGGCCTGAGCACACGCTGGAGAACAGGTAGCGCCAAACGTCATTACTTGCATAACAAATATTTCTGGTGTTTTCTGCTCGTTGCATTCTCGCCAAAGTATGCTTTGTGCGTTTTGGTCCTCCGAACGCATCTTCACCTGGTGAAACATCTCTTTGATGTCACCAGCAACTGCTGTGTTGCCTTCCCGAAATCTCAATAATACTCCGAAAAGTGATGTCGTTGCATCGGGTCCTGCCAACAGTTGCGAATTAAGAGATATTCCCTGCACTTTCGATGCTGCGCCGAAGACTATGCGAGGTTTTGGTTCTTGTTTGTTCGAGTTTGTCACAATAAAGTGTGGCAAATAGTACACTCGGGTAGGTGGTTTCAATAGTTCTGCTGCCGTTAGCTTTCGCAAATAACCCTTTGAGATATACTCCTTGAATGTGCGCAACGCCCATTCCTTTAGTTTGGGTTGTTTTTGCAGTTGCCTTTCTAGGCTCTGTAATCTGCCTAGAGCGTTCCTATAGCTGTCGGGGAATTGAACTTCATTCGTTCTCCATAAAAGCCCAATCTCGTACCTCCCGTTCTCGTACTTCATCGTTTGTTTGATGATATTGCAAGCTCTTTCATGTTCTTCGCTGCATACTTGTTTAGCTTCCAGCTTTACCCCAAAATCTTCCGTAGAGAAGTAGTTTTTTTAACATTGTGTTCATGCTTTCTTCTTCTTGCATGATCATTACTCGTTCTGGATCGTCACTGAGTACGTTTTCTTTTCCGAATACTAACCAGCCAAGTTTAGTCTTTATCCCGATGGGCTGGTTGTCTAACCCTGTTTTCCGATCAAGCGGAAGGATTAGTTGGCTGTGGTTAAGGCCGATTAGCAAGGTTGGTCTCACATCTGCAAAGCTCTTCAGTGGAATGCTTGAAAGATGAGGATATTCTTTTTTAAGTCTTTCTGCATTAATGGTCTGTATAGGAAGGTTCAAGTTCATCAGCGTTCTTGCATCATCTATGAAGTGTTCTACGTTGTTGCTTCCAGTTACGTTGAACTTTACTCTACGACTCTTCGAATCACAATTTTCTATATTGCCAGTCCACTTCAGTTTAAGGGGATCGCAATCTCCCTTTAGATCCAGTTTTTTGGCTATATTTTCCTCTAAAAGAGTTAATGAGGAACCTGGGTCAAGGAATGCGTATGTACTGACGGCTAAAGTCCCGTTTCGTAGGGTAACTGTCACTATCTGATAATATATTTTTTGTTTCGCCCTTGAAACTTCGTCATGTTGCAGATGATGATATGATGTTTGGGCGTTACTTTCACTATATATGATAGGATGGTGCTCAACTTCGTGGTGTTGATTTACCGATTGTGCTCTATTTTCGTTATGCATTAAGGGGTGGTGCGGTCCCGTACACCCGTTCACACCACAGCCCTTCCAGATTCTGCAATCAGTAAGCTTATGGTTCGTGAAGCGTAAACAGCCGTGACACAGACCAGCCCTTACTATTGTCTTCCATCTTTCGCTGATCGTCTTCGCTTTGAACGCCTCACACTGTGGTAACGAATGGTCGTTCGCGCATTCCACACAGCGCAGCTTTGACTTCTTATTTCGTTTTGGGATTGCTTGAGGTTGCTTGCGTTCCAACTCACCTTCGTGGATGCAAACATGATCTCGTCCCGCTGGTTTTATTACGCGTCGAATCTTACGAGCAGCGATTTTTAGCCATTCATTCACTTCATTGATCGTGGCATCTCTTTCCGACTCTGCCTCGTCGAACCACTGAAGCTGGTACGACATCGGCAGTTTTGCCACAATGTCATCGATGAGTCTTGCATCGTTCAAATAGTGAGTGCAATTCAGAGCCGTTATGTTGGTTACCAAATTGTCTATGGCGTCTGAAAGTTCTGGTATTTTGGACGTATTATCAATACGCACCTTCAGCACGTCTTTAACCAGATCGCGATACACCAATTCTGGCCTGCCGAAGGACTCTTCTAATCTATCGATGATTGCTGGAACGTTCTGCGGATCAAGCATCAAAGGTTTCACGCTTTTCTCCGCTTCCCCTCGTAGGGAGCGCTGAATTCTGAGCAAATTCTCTAGCTGCGAGAAATTTCCATGTTTTGATGTATCCAGCAGCGTTTTTTAAAACAGCGGCCAATCCTTAGGCTTCCCATCAAAACTGGGTAGTGAGAGAATGCTCTCCCTCTTTATGAGCACCTCAAGCGCCTTTTCACCATGGTTGGGCTCAATCGCTGCATTCTTTAGAGCTTTTACGAGCTCCTGTATAAGCGACCGATCGTTGTTGCCAGCCGTGGCCGGTTCTTCCATTTTCGAAGTGCTCGGACGTAGAACGCACTTGATACACAAAAAAGGTTCATCCGGCGTTGGGGGTACGCTAAGCTTCGCGCACTCCAGGTGGAACCACCGGTCACAGTCGTTACACTGGACCATATGTTCCGTTTCTTCGTCCGGGTCGTGGCATAATCTACATGCCCCTTTCTTGTTGTCCACAAAAAATTCCTTCCTCGTGGTCGTTTTTATGGGCGCCGTCGTGGTTGCCCTTTTAGATACCGTCGAGGCCGTCTGGCTGGTATCTTGCTTCGTAGCCATTTCACCTGCTTCGTTGCGGGGTTGCCGAGTACCGCTGATGTCGTCTGCCGGAATTCTCGATGAAATGCGATGGTCTGGCAGCGCCGTCCGTTGTAACACTGTCTGTGTTCAGGATACGATCATCCACCAGCTCCTATTCCTCCACCGGTCCGATCACGCTATCGGGTCTCGTACGAACCTCCTTGGTTCGCGGTACGTATCCGCACGCCTAGAGTCGTCTAAGCGTTTGGGAACTAACGGATGCTAGTTCCTCTCTGGAGCCACCAATGTTGCCCGACCTCTCCGCCGCACCGACCAGCCGCGAAGATAGCTGGTGCCTGGGTCCGCCTTGGAGACGAGCAGCAATTCGAACTAAGCCCCGCTTCACTAACACCGCCAGGAACTCCGCCTTCTTTTCTTCCTTTTCTTCCGAAAAATATATTAGGATCGAACGCGATCCTCTACTACCGCGCCCTGGACACCTATCTCTAATGCTAAATTATGTTTCTAATTCTGTGTAGTGCATACTAGGTTTTTATTAGGAAATTCCTGCCCTTAGTCGAAAAATGTCCTGATGAGGACGAAGGGAAAAATATTTATTCGAGGATCGAACGCGATCCTTTTTAATAGTGTACCGCATTCCTGCCGAATGCACTACCTAGTACGCTCGGATACTAGGCGCTTAGAACCATAGAGGATGCTCTATTCTAATTTACTTATCTGCCTATCGTACGCGCTACTACCACCATCACATACACAGCGCGTTCGCTCGCTTGTGCTCGCATCTGATAAGCCTGAGCGACAGCTGGTTTGGATCAGTTCTCCATAGAATGCGTTGAAGAGCTCGATCATTTTCTTCAACCCATACCTGTTTGTACATCTTTTCCACGTCAGAAACTAATACAACAGGTTTAAAGCGAAATCTTATATAAATGGACAAAATATCCTCTTGTAGCTGTGGGCCCACTAAGAGCAGTTCGTTTAACGAGCACTCGGAACTGGTCTTACACGACGCGTCAAATACCACCCTGCACTTTGTAGTCGTGCTCTCTTCCTTCTATGCTGCATGATGTGGCATGTAATATTCTTGCCATTGTGGGTTTTGCTCTATTTCATCATAATTGCATATACGTGTCATAAGCCTTAGTTGTTCGTATTCGTGCATGAATCTTTTGTACTCCTGGGCCAGATTGCTGTCGCCTTTCATTCTTCGTTCCATGCTTATAAAGCGCCTCAAAGCAGTTTCCTTAGATTTTCCCAGCTTACTTATCTTACTTATCCGGCCCCTGGGACCCTGGCTATGCTATCGTATGCGGCTTTGAAGTCTATGAAGAGATGAAGTGTCTTTTCTGTATTCAGCCATCTTCTCCAAGATCTGCCGCATGGTGAAGATCTGATCAGTGGTTGATTTTCCGTTTCGGAATCCTCTTTGATAGTTTCCTACTATCTCTTCAACGTGCGGGACAAGGCGATCCTGAAGTATCAGGGAGAATATTTTATAGGCGGTATCCATCATGTCTCCCTTCTTGTATATGGGTTGAGATTCCAATCACAAGGCATCGAGTCGCTATCCCACACCTCAGTAACAATTTGATGAATCTCGTTTTCTAGTCGTGCACCTCCATTCTTGACCAGTTCGGCTGCAATTCCGTCGGTTCCGGGTGCCTTGTTATTTTTCAGCCGACGGATAGCCTTTCGTGTTTCTTCTATGCTAGGTGGCAGTAGCATGACATTATCTGCTAGTGGCGCTTCTAGCTGTTCGCTAAACTGGTCATTGAGTAATTCATCAAAGTACTGAGCCCACCGCGAGAGGACCTCTGGCTGGTTACTGACCAGATCTCCATCCATGTTGCGACAGCAGGTTACCTTAGGTACAACGTTGTTTTGGTGACCTGCTATCGCTTGGTAAAACTTTCGTGTCGGTCCGTACGCCTCTCTGGTTTGCTCGAGTTCCCGCATGTTTTGCTCTTCCAAAGCATGCTTCTTGGAGCGGTGAACTCGTTTCTCTTCGCGTCTAAGCCGTGAATATTCCTCTGCGCATGCCCGCGTTCTATGCCGTTGCTGCATTGCTCGGTATGCAGTATTCTTACGTTCGGTCACTTGTCTGCATTCATCGTCGAACCAGCCAGATTTGGTGTTGCCACGACGTGGTGGGAGTATATTTCTTGCACAGTTTATTATTTTTGTTTTTAGAGCGTTCCACCTCTCGCTCGTAGTTTCATATCTGTTTTCTGGTAGTATAGACTCGTCTAAAGCGGTTTTGAATTCCTGTTGGACAGTAATGTCCCTTAGAGAGTCCGTGTTGAGCCGAGGCTGCGTGTTTTCTCCGCCCCCATTGTCGCGGGGGCGGGCGATTCTACAACGTATCACTAAGCCAACCAAGTAGTGATCGGAATCGATATTGGCTTCTCGATAAGTTCTGACGTTTAACAGGCTCGACTGTCGTCGGCGGCTAATTACCACGTGGTCGATCTGGTTGAAGGATTCGCCATCCGGGTGCGCCCACGTCATTTTGTGGATGTCCCTCCGCGCAAATTTGGTACTTCCTACAACCAGATTGTTCGCTGCGGCGAACTGAACCAATCTACTACCATTATCGTTACTGTGCTCATGCAGACTGTGACAGCCAGTGTATTGGCGGTACATTGGCTCCCTACCGATTTTTGCGTTGAAGTCCCCCATGATGATTTTGAGGTCATGCCTGGGGCACGCATCTATGGTTCTAGCGAGGCGGCCGTTAAAAAGGTACTTCTACGTTTATGCGCAAAAAAGGCGTGAACATTTATGAGGCTTATATTAAAGAATTTGCCTCGCATGCGCAGGGTGCATAGCCTATCGTTTATAGCCTTGAAATCTATGATTACGGATTTCAGCCGGGGACCTACGGCGAAACCCGTTCCGAGCACGTGGTGGCGGTTGTGGCAGCTGTAGTAAATGTCGTAGCATTGCTTACCACGCCTGTTGTGCACACCGTTCCCTAGCCACCGAATCTCTTGTAGAGCTACGAGGTCCATGCTCAGTGTGGCTAGGGCGTCATCAAGTTTTTTCAAGGCTCCGGCTTTGCTAAGAGTGCGTACGTTCCATGAGCCCATTTCAATCGTTGTCCGGGGGCATTGCGTAGGGTCGGTATCGTTAGGTCCATTTCGTAAATCCCTGATGCTTTCTGTAGTCGTTTATTCCATGAGACTGGGTGACTGGCCCTGCGCACACGTGGCCGTTTTATTTAGCGTCGAGTTGCCCCCCCGACGTTCAGGCACCCAGTTTCCCGGGATACCCACTCCCCCTTTTTCAAGCAGTTGAAACATAATCCCTAATCCCTTACCACCATTTTCCGTTCATCTAATGTCATTCTCATAAATGTGCTGCATTGCCACAATTTATGCTCTTGCTTACATACCTCACATGGTCGCGAACTAGGTGTCGGCGACGAGCTAGATGCGACTTGATCGATGCTGTGTCGCATTTCTGCAGGAAGGCCGACCACCATGGATACACCCCTTTCGTAGTTTCTGGTTACCTTCGCATTTGTAGCAGCCTTCTTGCCAAAAGCACCTTCCTCTCCGACTTTCGATGAATTGAGGATCCTGATCCGTCGTTCGAGAAACTCTATTAGTTTCGGAAATTTGTCCGCCTTCTCATCCGCAGAATATTCCTCCCATGCCATCAACGTGTTGCCATCCAATTTGTAGAACA
Source organism: Anopheles arabiensis (assembly GCF_016920715.1). Lineage (NCBI taxonomy): Eukaryota > Metazoa > Arthropoda > Insecta > Diptera > Culicidae > Anopheles > Anopheles arabiensis. The sequence continues at coordinate 51,977,494 of NC_053518.1, read as the reverse complement.
GCAAGCTGGTCAACGGCATGTTCCACATTTTCTCGGGTTCCTCTAGTCATTCCATTCCGTTCACTAGTCGATTGCTCTCGTTCACTATGCCCTGCAACTCATCTGCCGAACTATTTTTCATCACCTCCAGCGCAGCGAACGCCTTGAAATATTCTCTTTTAATACGTTTCTCATGATCATGACCGCACCTTTGGCTGAGTTTTATTAAATGATGAAGCAAAAGTACTGTTTGCTTGCGGTTCACGTCGGTCTGGATTAGACGCAGAAAAGAAACCCTTTATCTCGTGATATTTCTGTTCAAACTCACGACGATCGGCTGCAAGCGATTCGATCATTTCGGTATCTTCGGCTTGGTGCACTAATGTATCACGAATTAAACGAAACTCCATTTTAGTTTGCTCCAAATCTTCTAGCCGGCTTGGAATTTGGTTTGCATGTTTCGAAGCATCGAACTTGTTAACAAATTCCATCATATCATTTATGTGAGTCATCACATCCCGGAGCTTTCTGGCTTGTTTATTTATCTGCTTCTCGTTTGGCATTTTTACTTCGTTCGGCATTTTTACCATATGGGGATGTTCTAGCTACTTTTTACTATATTCGGGTGCACGTAATGAATTTGCTTGTTACTTGCTTGGTGGTCACTCGTAGAAGAAGTTTTATTTCTAACGTAAAATATAATGCTAATCCTATATCCTATGGTATTAGTGCAGTCGTTGCTATTGGTGGTGTTAGTGAGTGAAAGAGTGTTGCACGTAACGCACGATGCGTTCTGTATGCGTTCTATGCGTAACGCGTCTTAAGGAGCGGTTACACGTTGTGTCACCACACTACTTCCCCCTTAGATTTTAATAGCGGATAGGAATCACAACACGACGTCCTGAGCGTGTTTTGTACGGAGGGTTTACAATTGGTGGTGATTCGGAATGCTGATCACTTTTCGCGGGTGAATCTTCATCTTCTGCCTGGGTAAATGCTGCTTTAAGGCGGTCGATGGAAACTGGGACGTTCTTTCCGTTTACTTCGACGACAAAAACCTTTTTCTTCTGTCGAACCACTCGGTATGGTCCATCATACGGCTGCGTTAGAGGCGGTTTGATTGCACCCACTCGGATGAAAACGTGTGTGCATGTTGCTATCTCCTTTTGGATGAATGGAGCTTCTCGTGTGTTGTGGTTGCTGGTTGGTTTTGGTGCTATTTTCGACATTTGCTGCTTCAGCTGTGTTACAAACTCAGGTGTTGCTCTCTTATCTTCGCTTGGCACGAAAAATTCACCAGGTAGTCGTAGTGGTACGCCGTAAATAAGCTCAGCAACCGTTGCATTTAAATCTGCTTTCAGAGAAGATCGCATGCCTAAGAGGACGATAGGTAGGACTTCAGTCCATCTCGAGTTTTGGTGGCACATTATAGCTGCCTTGAGCTGTCGATGTGTACGCTCGATTTGTCCATTTGCTTGCGGATGGTATGGGGTAGTGCGCAAGTGTGTTATGCCGAGCATACTTGTAAGGCTACGGAAAAGCTCTGATTCGAATTGCCTGCCACAGTCGGTTGTAATATTCGTCGGTACACCAAATCGCGAAATCCAACCATTGATGAAAGCACGCGCTACGGTGTGTGCGGTCATGTTAGGTATAGGGTAAACCTCGGGCCACCTGGTAAATTTATCGATGATGGTAAGACAATATAAATTGCCTTCAGATGGCGGGAAGGGTCCTATGAGATCCATATGGATGTGTGCAAATCGGCGATCAGGCGTTTTGATTTGGTCAATTGGCGATTTGTTATGGCGTTGTATTTTTGACTTCTGGCATGGCATACAATTCGTTACAAATGCTTTGCAATCTCGACGAAGAGAAGGCCAAATGAAGCGGTCAGATACCAAACGAGTGGTAGCACGTATACCAGGGTGTGATGTGCTGTGCATTTTTTCTAAAATCTGCTTTCTAAATTGCTTTGGTACAAAAGGGCGAATCGCTTTTGTAGATATATCGCAATATATGGGCGTATCGGCTAGAGGTGATTTAAATTGTTTAAGATGAACGCAAGTATTTGTTGGTGGGTTTTCTAGGAAATGTTTTAGATCTCGATCGGTTTTCTGCTCCTGAGCCATGCGATTGTAATCTATTGTTTCTATTGCAGTGATGGTGTTAATGCGGCTCAGCATGTCGGCAACTTTATTAGCATCGCCCGCTACATGTCGAATATCGGTTGTAAATTCGCTTATGTAGCTAAGTCTGCGTTGCTGTGTAGGTGTAGCCTTTTCTGGACGCTGCTGAAAAGCGGTGACGAGCGGTTTATGATCTGTATAAATACAGAACTCTCGGGCTTGTACGGTATCTTTAAAGTGCTTTACTGCTTCGTACATCGCGATTAGCTCGCGATCATACGTGCTTAGCTTTTGTTGGCTCTCACTCAGCTTGCGTGAAAAGAATGCAAGTGGTTGTAGTCCCTTTTCGGTGATCTGATGAAGAACGGCACCGATGCACGTATTCGAAGCATCCACATCAAGGGCTAGTGTTCCTTCAGGTGAAGGGTGTGCCAGCAGGGTAGCATTTGATAGTTCCTGTTTGCACTTTAGGAATGCGTCGTTGGTAGTGTCATTCCATTCGAGGCTAGTCGTGTCGTTTTTTTATGTTGCCTGATATCATTGCCTGTAGGATGCGTTGGTTTTCAGCTGCGCGTGGTATGAATCGGCGATAAAAGTTTATGGCACCTAGAAATCTTTTCAGTTCCTTGGCGTTAATGGGTCTAGGTATATCAATAATGGCTTGAACTTTGGCGAGTTTCGGTTGTATACCCTCGGCTGTGACTCTGTGTCCGAGAAAATCCACAGCTTGTTGGCCTATTTGACATTAAGCTGCGTTTATGACGAGACCATTCTGTTTCAAGCGTTCAAAAACTTCACGAAGGTGCCTTTTATGCAGTTCTATGTTCTCTGAAGCTATGCATAGATCATCTACGTAAAGAACAACATAATCGAGGTCGCCTAAGATAGCGTGCAAATGCCTTTGTAGAGTCTGTCCTGCGTTTCTTAAGCCAAAGGTCATGTATTTAAATTCGAAAAGTCCGAAAGGGGTCGTTATGGCCGTCTTTGGGACATCTTCTGGGGCTACGGGAATCTGATGATATGCCCTTTGTAAATCAATACATGAAAATATTGTTTTGCCGTGCAGGATATTCGAAAAATCCTGAATATGCGGTACTGGATATCGGTCTGGTATGGTGATCGCGTTAAGATTCCGATAATCTCCGCATGGTCGCCACTTGCCGTTCGATTTTTTTACAAGGTGTAAAGCGCTTGCCCAGTTGCTTTTAGAGGGTTGACAAATCCCCTGTTCCATTAAAAATTGGAATTCAGCCTTGGCTTCTCTTAATTTGTCGATGGGCAATCGTCGTGGTCGACAAAAAACGGGTGGTCCGTTGGTGATTATCTGATGAACGGTGTTCGCCTCGGTTGGTTTGTGCTTCATGTTTAAAACAGTTATGTCCTTATATTCGGTAAGAATGTCAGAAAACGGTGAATTCATGTCGAACGTGGTAATAGCAGGTTCGGTCACTGCGTTAATGTTTTCGATTTCTAAACGGGTCGTGTTATCGATCAGTTTGCATCGCCTGAGATCGACAAGGAGATCGTAATGTTTTAAAAAATCGGCACCTATGATTGGCGACTTTACATCTGCGATGACAAACACCCACACAAAGGATCGTCGTAGGCCGAGATCGACAGTGATACGCTTGGTACCGTACGTGTGTATTGGGGTACCGTTCGCGCCAAACAGCTGTTGTGAGTGTTGTTGGTGAGTTACGTTCTCTTAAGGTTGGTGGGACAACAGAAACGTCCGCTCCGGTGTCGATAAGGAATCGATTCGATGTTTTCGGGTCGTGTATGTGTATGCGTTGTAAACGATTGTTGTCGCTGCTGTCATTGTCCGTGGCGGACGCAGGATTGTTGGCAGATGCAGCAGCGGCGTGGGCGGTTTGCGGGTTAGCGCTTACATCGGTCGCGGTTGAGAGTACACCTCGATCTTCCCGTCGAAAAAAATACACGGTACGTTCGGGTTGTCAGCCTTCTGTTTTTCACACTTGCGAGCTTGAGAACCGTGCCGGAAATGAAACCAGCAGATCCAGCCACGTTTATTTCTGGCTGGCGTTCCATCCCGTCGGCTGCAAGAACGAGAACGTGTATTAGTAAAACGGTTCCGTCTGTGGGGGTTACCTGTTAGTGCTTCATCTAAGCGTTGCGTAAGGGCTTCGATACGTTGTTCCAGCGAATTTATCGTAGCTCCATCTCCTCGATGTTGAATAGAGGAAATCTGCTCGCGGGGTGCCTCCAGAATCTTGTCAGCAACTTTTGCCTGATCGTCCAGTGTTGCGGTTGGCATGGCAGCGATGATGGCACGAGTTGTGCTGGGCAGGGTTCGCAACCATAAGTTGGTCAGGATGTTGTCGGTACAACCTGCTCCTCCTAAGCGGCGCATCTCGGACAGCAAGACGCTGGGTTTCTGGTCTCCAAGGGACATGCCGGACAGCAAACTGCTCAGTCGCTGTGTTTCCGATGGTTGGAAATGAGCGATAACAGCTTCCTTTAGTGTTTCGTACTTGTTGCTGTTATTTTCGTTTTGGCACTGCTTTATAACTGAATGCACGTATTTTGCTCGTGAACCAAGAGCGACGATCACTGTGTTGAACTTAAACTTGTCCAGTTTAATGCCGTTGACGTGAAAAGAGGCTTTAAGGCATATGAACCAGGTTTCAATATCCTCTTGGTCGAAGTCTGGGAAATTTATATTGGCAATCACTGTAGCTTCACTTGCCTCACTTTTCACAATCAGCGCACCATTTTGTTCAACTTCGTTGTTGGTTGTCATTTTGTTTCGCACGCGGTCGACACTTGATGGTCAATGTTCGATTATTGATCTTAAAAAGCGGCGAGCGAAATGCAAATGAAAATCGGTCACTGTGAAATGATCACTCGCGATTGCTACGTTACGTTTCGGACAAACGTATTTTGATACTTGTTCAGTCGGGGTCACCAGTTATGGGGATGTTCTAGCTACTTTTTACTATATTCGGGTGCACGTAATGAATTTGCTTGTTACTTGCTTGGTGGTCACTCGTAGAAGAAGTTTTATTTCTAACGTAAAATATAATGCTAATCCTATATCCTATGGTATTAGTGCAGTCGTTGCTATTGGTGGTGTTAGTGAGTGAAAGAGTGTTGCACGTAACGCACGATGCGTTCTGTATGTGTTCTATGCGTAACGCGTCTTAAGGAGCGGTTACACGTTGTGTCACCACAACCACAACACTTCACTCGACGGCTTCACTTGGGTTTACGGTAGTGTTAGAGCAATGCCCTTCTTGCGGTTAATAACCTTTACGATCGCGATGGCGACCTTTCTTGCTGCAATCACTGTTCTAACGCGCTCCAAATGACTAGCACTCCACAGATTTTACGGCGAGCCTCCTAGCGTATCTCAATGATTCTTCTGCGCGACATCGTTTCACACGATTTGGTTTGTGATTTGTGAATTCGCGCTTTTTCGATTGTGAAACCTTTCGCGAAGATCCGGTTCGTTGGACCAAAAATGATTACGCTTTCTCAATCGTAGTAAATAAAGTTGTTATCTCGCCGAGGTTTCAAGTGCTAATGTTTATTCCCTGTCAAATTCACTGCTTTTCTAATTCTTCTTATTTGTAATTACGATCTAATCCTTTCGGTACCAATTACCCTAGTTGTCCTAATTCTAATTGTGCCATGCACATTGCCTACCGTAAGGCGTCAACACTTAACGCTAGTATAGCCGTATTAATGCACCAGATTCAAAAAAAAGTTTTTACAGTTCATGAGTGTTTCCCGGTGGTTTCAGAAATGCATGAATAACACTGCTGGTAATGTTTATCACTATTGGTAATTGTTCGTATACGTTTCGTATTGATATATGTTACATATTCGACTAATACGGTATTGCAGCAATATAAAATAACTAACTACATATCACGCTAAGAGATTTAGAAAATTAGAGACGCAAAAATAGTTGTTTACACTATTACTTCAAAGACATGACTTACGTCAATTTCAACTGAAACAATCTACTTACACGTAACACGATTTTTTACGCACTAGACTATATAATATTTTCCTAGCGCTAATTGAAAATTCGAACGATTTTTTTTAAGCGGAATGCAAAGCGATTATGAAAATACACATAATATACAAGTTATCTTATAAAGTCCTGATAAAACTATATACAAATTTTAAAAACGAAACTCTGCTACTTAAAACAATTTAATATAATTGTACAGTGTCCAAGAAATCCAATATTTGTAAGTTCATAATCTCATAATCTAATCATCTAATAATCTCATAATCTCAAAAGATATATGAAATATGCCTATTGTTCATTGGTCCAATAATAAAGTTAAAACTAAGGTATTTTAATGTATTAGAGCGGTATTTTAATGTATTATTGTATTATTGAAATTTTTTTCATTTTTTTTAGCGGCCTCTGGATTATCGGCTATTTTTCGTTTTTTTTAATGTTCTTTTCGTTCATTATACGCATATTTTTATAACGCAAACGGACAATAACACGTTGTTTAACGAACTTTTTAATAATTTCCCCAGGCAATTCTGGAATACGACGTTTTATGGTTTTGGTCAGTTTTATGAGAATGCCTCTCTTTTTACAGATTGATCCTTCTCGGTGAAAATTTTAAAAATATTTTTTTCCATTTTGATACCCTGCTTTAAGAAAGATTCGGAAGGAGCAAACAACCCTCCTACCGAGAGATACTGTACGAAGGGGGGGGGTTTAGAATAACTGTGTTCGGTTGTCATTTTAAATGTAAACTCACCTAGTTTCAATTCAGGAAATTTTTTGAAAATGAAGTCAAAGTATGGACCGAAAGTAAAATTCATTTCCAACACACAAGGTAAAACTTCCACTTTTAAATTTTCTAATCAATTTCAATTTGGTGGAGTTTGTATCTCACTGCCATGCTGCATTCGCTTCGGGAGCCCAGATGGATGTCATCTATACCGACCTTAAGGCTGCCTTTGATCGAATCATCGCTTGCTGTTGGAGAAGTTTGCTCGTCTTGGATTTTCTACCCCTTTAGTGGAGTGGTTCGAATTTAGTGGAGTGGTTCGAGGGAATTCGTGAGTTGTTCAGGCGTGCCACAGGGTAGTAACCTTGGACCCTTGCTGTTTTCTCTATTTTTCAATGACGTTACTACTGTATAAAGGGAATCTAAATGTTTATTGTATGCGGACGATCTTAGACTTTTTTTCCTGTGAGGTGTTTTGGTGATTGTCTTGTCCTGCAAGCATCGATCGACTCTTTTTCCGGCTGGTGTCTGAACAACGACCTACAAATTTCTTTTGATAAATGTTTGTCCATGTCGTTTCACCGTTCTAATTGTCCAATAGTGTTTAACTACTGCATCTCCGGTACACAATTACAACGACACAGGGCAGTAAAAGACTTAGGAGTTACTCTTGACCGTAAACTTGACTTTCATGTGCACCATAACGAAATTATTGATAGAGGGAACAGAAAGCTAGGAATTATACGCAGGCAGTCGAGAGAATTCTCCGACCCGCATTGTCTTGTCGCACTCTGCAAATCACTAGTCAGATCCATCTTAGAATACTCCTCAGTAGTTTGGTGCCCATCGTCGTCGTTATGGTCGAATAAGATTAAGTCAGTGCAGAAAAAATTCACCCGTTTGGTCTTTCGACCGGTTCAGACCCTGGCGTAACGTAGCAGCGAGACCTAGTTATCATGCCCGGTGTTTATTTTTTGGACTAGAGTCTCTCGCTACTCGTCGCGAAACGGCGCAAATCTTAAGAAAAATTCATCACTTCACTTAATCACTTAAAATATTTTTTTTCCATAATTTTGTTGGAAATGGGGTAAATATGAGTGATGAGAGTGTTGATAAACTAATTTTTAAGATTAATTACACACGTAGACAGTAGCTTGCATTCTTTGTGAGGTTAAATTTGCGCGTTTTCGACAGCTTGAGCTGTCGGCAGAAAATCTCTCGAATACACCTTCCTGTGCGAGTAATACGGTGCCGATTTTTACTTCGTCGACTCGAATCTGCCGATTACTCGAAGCGGAACGTGCATGAACGTGCGAGTGAATCTTCTCGAATGCCGAACGCAATATAACTGCCAAGCTACACGTACCGGACGACATCGGACGATGCCATAAAACGTAGGACCGCAGACAAGAGATTCACGTCGGGCCGGGCCGTGTCGGATCACAGCGGGCCGATTTTGTATGGGATTTGACAGTTGGCATTAACGGTTTTATGGCATCGTCCGATGTCGTCCGGTACGTGTAGCTTGGCCGTAATAGGCCTGTTTGTTTTGCATGTATTTCTTTGACGAATGTCGAATATATCTCGTCGTAAATCGCGTTCGCTCCACGCCAGGTAATTACGTTTGTGATCGTCACCAATCTGACATGTCGCGCGCCGCGTTTATGAACTGTATTCGTGCCGTGCTGCCTACTCTTCTTCTTCTATTTGGTGTAACGACCTACGCGGACATACCGGCCTATACACGATTTCGAGACTTAATTCATTACCACGCAACCGGATAGTCAATCCTTGCTACGGGGGGCATTCAATTCTAGGCTTGAACTCATGATGGGCATGTTCTTGAGTTGTTCGAGCTGCCTACTCTATGTTAGTTTATTTTTACTGCGTTTAAGTTCATATTTATAGTTTTCTTTAACTTTTATTTAACCTCGCTTTGATAGGGCGATATAAGGTCCGTTGAATTTAACAAATAAATAAATTTACTGCAAACAGGCTTCAGTTTATCTTCTCTATACAAAATTACGTATGCCACTTCCTGCATTACAATTTTTTGTCGTGTTGAAGCACTGTTTTTGTTACATATGCGAATTTTGAACTCTAGTTCGACCATACTGATTGGTCCGTCATTTTACATTACTATAATTAAAGCTGAAAGATCGAACGGTAAAAAATTTAATTCTAAAAGATCTTCAGTAATTTGTATACGAATAGATTCTTCCTATCTTTCAAAATCATTTGAATTCTTTCGCGGCCGGTGGGTCGCATTTGGCCCGCAGGCCAGACTTTGCCGACCGCTGCTCTATAGCAACAGTTTCCGCAGCACGCTCTCTCTCCGCGCGTGAACTTGTGGGGGGGATGAAATCTTACATGCACACTGGGCCAAAAAAAAAAACTACAAAAAGGTTGAAAACCACTGCTCTATAGTGAGGTTGAAAAAGAGAACACGTTTGTATTAAATTACATTTTACATGTTATTTTTTACATTTTTATAAACACCATGTATAACAGTAATACATATATGAACATAGCAATATTTTTTATTTTCCGCGTGGATCTAGCTGAAATATTTAATATTACTATCGTTAATCTTTTGCTGTGGTGATTTAAATACATTTGTATTTTTGTGTTTGATTGTGATAAATCAATTGAAATAATAATAAACATTATTTAAAAAAATACTAAATTAATGAAAAATAAAAAAAAATTACCAGATTGGCCCAACTACAACAAACTAAATAATTAATAAATACACAGCCAAATTCCGCTTGCACGCAATGTTGAAATAGCTACATGTTGAATCTGCGCTATGATCAGAATACAGCTGAATGCACAGTGGGGGATTTTTTAAGGTGGGAGAACTACTCTCACTGCTTACTGTAAAGCCATTTAAATCGTAAAGCGTACTCTGCGGATGCACGGAAAGATGCGCTAGTTCACCTTGGTCAGGAAAGGGAAAAATATCGTAAGCTCAGAGCTCGAATAGATATTGAATACAGTTTTTCATGATTCTCTAACATTCTTCTGTCAATTGTTGCAGTGTAAAGACGTTAGTTCAACTAGCTTATTAAACAATGTAGATTGTGGTACCTGGTGAATAAAGTAAATTTCCATGACTGCTTATTTAAGTTGTGAATTGAGTGCTCGGATAAATTCTGATTCAAATTTCTTTTCAAATCTCAGTTTAGTTTAAAAACGCTGTGTGGTGGTCATACCTTGAATTACATGGTTTATATTTTTAAAAGTGTCTAGTGTTTTGTGGTATGATTTACGATACATTACAAAGATTCGCCGCTGTGTGTGTTAATTAATTAATGTACGTTTAGTACTATTGGAACGGACTTGTAGTAATACAATAGTTAATAGCATTCAGGTAACACAAATAAAATTTCAGTTCATTATGTTTTGTTTCTAAATATTTTATATTGTGTTGTTGTTGAAAAGTAATAAATAAAAATGCATTAAATTATATGAAATCAGTTTATTTATAATTAAAGAAGAACTGCTTGCAATTTAACGTATTTATAGACTACCCAAACCTTCAAAGATCAAAAAACTATTTCAGAATAAATATATAAATATGCCGCTATTCTTCCTATTCGGCTCGTAGTCGGTATAGGGCTGTCTATACCATTGATGTGCTTGGCTATCAGTGATTAATAGATTGTCCATAGCAGGATAGTCTGTGCTGTGTATCGGGGTGCACGGTCCTTATGGAGCTTGAACCCATGACGGATATATTGTAAGACGTGCAAGTTGATAGTAGTACCACGTGACCCGTTTGCTGCTATTCCAATCTGCAAAAATCTCGAAATGAAACGAAATAACCCGCTATCGCAAAACTTTCTCACAATGGCTTTGACGGCATAACTTTCGGATCATCTTAAACTTTCAAGCCCTATTCGTGCAGTTTGTCACGAAAGAGCAAAATGTCAAGAAGATGCCACGGTTCCGTATAAGCATCAATAGCCTTTCACTAAAAGATATATCTTCAAAAATGTGTACACAAATGTTGTAGGTTGTGATTAAGTGAAGCACGCAAAAGAACTGTGGTCATTGTGTTGCATTGATTTTGAACAATAAGAAAAACAAAATTTATATATCATATAACTCCTACATTTTTCTTCTATTGTTTATTTACGACAGTGTGAAAAATGTTGTATGATTGACTACCATTTATTTGATGATGTTGTGATTAATTCCGAAGAAACATTTCCTATAACTTTTACACTTAAACATGTCTAAAGAATGCTTTACTATGAGTGTACTAAGCCTTATAGTTTTAACATGTATTTTGAAGATGCTTAACAGTCTTTAATGTTGATAAAACTTTAAAACGTTCTGAAGGCGATTATAAGACTTATAAGATGCCTGGCTTTAATCATCCAATAAACGTATTCTTAAGCATGTTTTAAGACTCGTTATTTGAGACTGAGACATCAAGATCAACTGATCTTATTAAATGCTTATTAAGTCTTGAATGAAGGGAACTCGGAACAGACTATACAGGCTGTATCTGAGATACGCTATTAACGCAAATCGTGAAGAAGCGGTTTTCAACCATTGTATGTTGAAGTTTATTTTCCTTTTGCTTGCAGTGGGTGGTTATTATTCAGATTCAAAACAATTTTTGTTTTTTTTAATCATGTTGCTATTAATTGATATTGTACCAATTCAATAAAATTTGTGCAAAGAACTTTCAAATTCAGAAACCCACGATTGTGTAAATTTGCATACACCAGGATCCGCGTATCTCGGACACTACCTGTACGTGGAAAGTCTTGAAACTTGTTAGTCTTCACAAGTGCTTACTAAAGCTATGTGCTGTTTAAAACTATCTTAGCCAAACATATAGCACTACAAATCGACTGAACTTGTGATCAGGAAAGTCCTGTTGATCTTAAACCAATGGAATCCATTTTAATGCATACGATTGTTGATTTCTGTGTGCAATATGTGTCAGCCATGTTGATGTGTATATAAACAAATTCATAATTAACAAGACAAATAGATAAATGGCAATTTTTCAAACGTTTTTCCCGTCATGTTTATTATACCACAGCCTTGAAAAAGCTTTTTGTGCAAATTGAGAGCGTTTCAATGAAAACAATATTTTTAAAATAAATTATTTTTAAACTAAAAAGTTGCTTATTATTGAGGCGCTTTGATATTTTTTAAATTAATATGATGTATTTCAACAGTGAAATTTTCTTGGCATAGATTTTTGCTCGTACGCGAGCGATTTCAGAATAAGAAAAAATATTAAGACAACATAATAATTCTCAAATAATTCTCAGCCATTACTATGACTTCATAATCATTACTTCATTGCCGTCTCAAGAACATATCCATAGCAATAAGCTGATATTTTGATAATTTATTTACGTCTCACATCTTAAAGGTCTAGAAATGGGTTAAACAAGTAGTCTTAACAGAATTCTGTAAATGGGCCCTATCAGTTTTAAGAGAGTTTTACAGGGTTTTCCAGGAGTTCTCATAGCTGTGGGACACTTTATTAACTATTTTTAACGTGAAATGAACTTATTGTAATGGGAATTGGACTCTCTAGGGTACCATAGAGTTCAATTTTCAACGTATGAAGTTCACTTCCAATGGGAAAGAGTCTAGGAAGTGTCCCACAACTATGAGTACCCATGGAAAACCCTGTATTATAGTCTTATTAGGTCATACAAGACATTCAAATGAAAAAGAGAGGCTTAATGGAATACCCGTAACAACAACGTTAAAACTATGATAAGATTAAAAATGTTACTTGGGTTGTGACTTTACCTCCTGTTAATTTTCATCAGATAGAATTTGGCAAAGAGCAATTTAATAAGTCCAGGAATGGCAATATCCGAACAAATTAAGGTTTAATTAAGAGGAAACAATCACTATAAAATTGTTTAATTATATAAAATTAAAGTGCAGTTCAGGTTCAAATGTAGGTTATTTTAGCTAGTCTGGTGGTACACAGTCATCAGCTCGCACGACTTAGCAACATGCCTATTATAAGTTCAAATCCTGAATAGAGCGACCACCACACGTCGGAAGAACTATCTTGCTATGGGTAATCAATAAGTCTCTGAAAACCATGCACATTTGTTTTGCCAAAGAAGAAGAACTAGGTTATTTTAATATTTTTTTGTATAACGATAAGGAATGTTAAACAAACAAAATACGTTTTCTCATATTATTGCCCATCTATTTTATATACAGGACATATTCATTCCATATACAGTCTATTGAGACAGAATTCATTACCACGCAGCCGGAAAGTCAATCCTGGGATGGTCGATTCTAGGCTTGAACCCATGATGGGCATACTTTTGAGTCGTTCGATTTGACGACTGTACCACGGGACCACCCGGTATTATGCACTATTATTAAAATTTCATTTGACGTCTCATAAACCGACATACGGATTTTCCATGATTATAGTAACTGTCGTTGTTTTGGCCTTTAGTGACTGCATCTGTTGAATAAAAAACATTGTTTGTTCCTCACATTTATTAAATAGAGACTATGGAGTCAAAATAAAAAAGATGGTTTGGTAACTTACTACCATTGTGCTTCGACTCAACTTCGTTCGCACCATCTGCTTTACCTACATATTCTCTTACAAAATAATCATTATAAAACAAAAAAACACAGGAAAGAAAGACAAATTCTCATGAAATAACACGCCTGTGCTGTTCATGAAGTTTTTATGCAACGTTTTAAGGGACCAGTATTTCGATACGCCATTTCATTAATATTCAACCAAGCGGCATGCAACATTTGCTTTCGTAGCTCCAATGCAATGCAAGAGCCATTAAGTAAGATTTTTCTTTTGTTCCCATCATTTGTTCATAACCGGCGTCCAATTGCAGATTCCGACGGTTGAGATCACTGGATGCGTGAAAATTTGAAAACAATGCTCAATTTACGTGCATTAACGACCTGTTTTCAATCGAACATTGTTAAATATGTTTCTATCATGAAAATTAATAATCTGATAGATGTAACAATGTCCTCATAAATAATTGTAATATCCGTTGAAAATTAAAATCAGTTATCAAAAACTTGTCTTTTTTTGTAACAATGTTTAACACTATGCTTTACTTTAAACCAGCTGATGAATCGAGAGATGGTAATCATCGCATTTTCATTAAAGATGATAACTAGTTGTGGGTAATTATCAGCTAATATTGCGAGATCATTTTGAAAACTTTGCTACTGTTCGTATCTATCTATCCATGTACGTTCATTACTTCAACAATGTTGTAAATTAAAATAAACAACCGATATAGATGAGTATCCAAAATGTTCGAAATGATTTTTTTTATTTGAAAGCTCAATTAACTAACTCAGTAGAAGGCAAACGTAGGATGAATTTTAATAAACAACAGTTTTGGAATGTTAGGTAAAATCCATGTTAAGTAAGTACCTAAGTTAGGGGTAAATTAGGACCTGAAAGAGGTGCAAAAGCTGAAAAAACGAGTTTTAAGCGCATTAGATGTTTGAGTTTACTTAGCGAAATTTGGGGCAAGTGTATCAGCATTTCATGTTATAACTTATTAAAACCTGTTTATTGAGAATCAATTTAAATTTAAATAGCAATTTTACAAATATTTTCTCACTTGTATCCACTGAAACTCAGATATAAGTACAAGCACAACTGGTTTTAAAGCGTTTTAAATGTGGTCGATGTGGTCGACAAAGACGTGATTGTTTGGGGTATGGTGCAAAAGTGACACTTGTATGAGGCAAGACCACATCGTTAAAGTAACATAATTTTTAGGATAATAATAATTTCAATTATTTACGTGTCTTGAGCGTCTTGAAACATAAATAACTGTTTTTGGCCACGAAGTAATTATACTAATTATACCGCAATATTGTAACTACTGGCCAGCTTTTCCGGGACAGAAATCGCGCATATAAACGTAGCATACTGCTGCATGCTACAACTATCTTTAAGTTTTTGACAGCCCGCGCCTATGAAATTTACCGGCACACTTGTCCCAAAAAGAGGTGGATCTTTTACCCAAAAAGTTTTTTTATTGCATTTTTCAGTGACAAAGACAAACATGATTTATTATTTCTCTTACAAACAAACAAAACTCCCTAACTGTTTGCTTCTAAAAATCCCAGACTGTGAGCTCTCAAAATTTTAAATATTAAAATCCATGCTGTCGAACCGCATGCCTCTTGCGTGCGATAATGTGCCCGAAAAAAAAGTGTGACACAGTCTTGCGATACAAATCTGCAGATCCCCGTATCATCAACGTTTTCACGTATCGTTCCGCAGACTTGCGATTGATTCACGACAAATCACCAAAATATCCTGCGGTTTTGAGTTCTATCTTAAAACAGTTCAAAACAATGAGAAAAAAAGTCGATCAATCTATATTAAATATTATATTAAATTTGACACAGTATAAGTAGACATAAGAACGAAACCATCTGTATACTCAATTGGTCATTAAACGTAAGTTGTAATGGAAAAATGCTTGGTGACACTCTTGCCCCAAATTCTTCAACTTACTTACATATCTATCTCGCGCTTCCCTGCGGCTTTCCCTGCTGCAAAAGTGTCCGAAACCACACATGGTATCGCGTCTGACGGACATATTCTCACAAACCTGCTACCACGTTCCCTACCTTAGTTTATCAGACTAAGGTTTTCATTTGTAAATTGCTATATGTTGCTATATGTTAATATATACACACATATATATATATATATATATATATATATATATATATATATATATATATATATATATATATATATATATATATATATATATATATATATATATATATGTGTGTATATATATATATATATATATATATATATATATATATATATATATATATATATATATATATATATACACACACATATATATATATATATATATATATATATATATATATATATATATAATATATATATATATATAGTTTTTTTTTAAATATATTTATATGTGATACATACACATTTTATATATATCTATATCAAATTTATGCTGCTGAAAATTTAAAGTATTCTTTTCATAAGTATGATTACTTAAAATTTACAATCAACAAGGAATGGAAGACGATTCTCTTTTTTTTTATTGCAGACAATTTCTGCTTTATGTTGACCTCTCTCACAGCCTTCCAAGTAAAATCAGACCAATTATTACACTAGATTCAGAAATCGAGCACACGGCATTCAACCCTACCATGGTGCCACAACCACGTCTGCTAGGTTTTAAGCAAAACTCTGGGAACGTGTTGGTTATTATTGTTTCTTATGCAAGCACTGCTATTGTTATAGCATACAATTAGCAGTTGGTTTCAGAGCTTGTGTCTGTTGTGTATTTAATCTGATGCGTAAAGATGCATAACGTAATCCATCAGATATTCTTCTCATTCATATCACAATTATCTAATTTTTATTTTTGCTTTTTTAAAAAGCTGGGATCTTGTTCCTTATTGTATCATAGCTGTTCATAGTTTCTTTTTTTAAGGAATTGGAAATAAAAACTGTATCTAAGTCTTATTATCAAATACATCATATATCATCATCGAATATATCACGTCGAAAACATTCGGTTCAGGTTGTAAACAACTTTTCATTTAATGTTGTTTAACCCTTTGGCGGTCCCACGATTTTTATAAAATGCACAAACTCATAATGAAATAATGGCAAAAAGAAAACAATTTTGCCCCATTCTGCAAACCGTTGCTTACACAAAAGATTATGTTGAATTTGGGGCATTGGAAGTCCTAAACGAAAACAGTAACATAGACTCCTAGTCACTAAAATAAAACATAATTGGGTTCCCCAGACCGACGAGCTACGGCGTCTTCATCCGCTTACCGATAAAAGCGCTACTGCTACTGACGTTAAATGTTGTAATAGTTAAAATAACGGTCAACTCTTTGCTATTATAAAAAGACGCACATTTTTACATGTTTGTTTATCAAAAACTATTAGTAATACTTCACAAATGCGCATTATTGTGATTTAAAAAGGTAAATACAAACAAAGGTGTAAACCGACAAATCCCGTTCAACGTGATGTATAGATGTAGTTCGATCCAAAAACTATCGTTATGTAAATCAGTATTATAATGTTGCTTACAGCAACCTGCAATTAATTTTATTGTGAGAATATATGCTATGTCTCGTACAACACTAAAGATCGAACGTTAAACGACTATCGCGGGAAAATAATTTAATATATAGATTTTTTTTCCCTTTTATTATCTCTATAGACGAAGTATTTGAACAGCGTAATGTAATTGTGTCAAAACAGGTTTTTGCATGAAATGCTATAAACATCATCTTCACGTTACGTTCATCGTTACGGACTACTAAATTAAACCATTTCACAGCATTCACTGCAGTGTTTGCCCAATACTGAAAATTGTTACTTTGCAGAATCTTACAAGTTGAAAGTAAGTAACCCTAATTTATTTATTCAGCATTTAAAGAAGCAAATATTAAAATAGTATTGTTTTTAAATTTCGTTATTTTCTTTACAGTGCGCAAAATAATGTTTTTCTATACGAGGATGATACAGTTAGGTAATTAATCGTCTATTATACTGAATTGGGGATCTTGCAATGTTATATTTCGTTATAGATTTTTGTTCAAAAATTCATGCATTTACAAAAGAAATATTATAACCAAATTTGTCTCATTCTCATGCTAGATCCGCTTGCAAGGAAATCAACTTAAAAAAAAAATAAGTTGGCCAGTGTCCGTAATTAACCCTTGATATTTGTTATTTGTTATTATTAATTAAAAATCAACGGACCGTGAGTGGCCCACTTGAAGCGAATTCATTTACATTCAATCATTATAACATAGTCACATTTCGGTCATTCATTTGTCACGCTTAGTCTTAAGTAACATAATTAACATGTAAAAGGTCGCACGACACAAATACTATTGAACAATGCGGTGCGCGACATGTCAGGTTGATGACGATAACAAATAACATTAAACTCACGGCACATACGAATAAACGGATATATATAAACGGATATATACATTTATAAACTTTACATTACTTTTTGACATTTTTCTAGCGTGGTCGATTTTTGTGATGGAACTAACGACCATAGAGGGCCATACTGAAAGTATTCAACGAAAGTTGTATGAACCACCATTGCGACGAGGTCTACGAAGTGTATTAATACATGCACATGTGGGTGATACAGCAACTAATTCATTCCCTAGTGCCGAAATGGACAGTTATCAAGGATTGGTCGGCAGACCAGGTATTGATTTTCCGGTTCTTACTCATATTCCCAATACCGTTTTTGACTGCAAAAACCATGGCAATGGTTATTTTGCCGATTTGGAAACACGTTGTCAGGTCAGTAGGCTGGCGATTATGTGTATTATTTAATTTATTACATTTAAGATTATTAGAATATCTTCTACTCTTTTATTTTTTTTAATTTCACAAATATTTGTCAATCTTTATCTAAATTCCCGAAAGCATATCCATTATTATTTGAACAGAACAACTTATACTTTTTTTTTATTTCACAAATATTTGTCAATCTTTATCTAAATTCCCGAAAGCATATCCATTATTATTTGATTTTTTTGTTCTACTTTCTAAAGGTGTTCCATATCTGTGATGACGGAAAGAAGATCTCGTTTCTTTGTCCAAACGGCACGATCTTTCGACAGCTTGATCTTATTTGTGATTGGTGGTTTAAAGTAGACTGTGCTTCTACACCAAATCATTTTGCTGAAAGCACCGAAATGCTGACCCAAGCAAAGAGAGCTCGTTTACAAAGCAAACATCCTGTACCCCAACCAATCAATCACAGTGACGAAAGCCTTACGGTCAGCATTCAAAATAAACGATTGCTGCTTGGAAATACTGCGAATTTGGGGCAACAATCTTTTTTATCTAAAAATAATGTCCCTAAAGTGCTCGAATTTAACAGACGCAACAATAGAAGCAATTCTGCAGATACTGCCGTGAGCGATGGACTTAAAAATCAAAGAAATGTTAACACTAATGATAATATTGATAGGTTATCTAATTCTGCAGACGAAATACAAGATACGGCACAAAGCGCGTCGTTTGCATCTATAACTAAGAAAATGTTTAACACGTATTACGCACAAGACCAGCTATTCAAAGATCAAACCACCTCAAATAAAACAAAACGAGATGAGACCATCGATGAAGGTTCTCATCGTGATTACCTTTCAACATTGCAACCGTTTAAAGATTCTCGTGTAGCAAACAACAACAATAGTAACAGAAATGCAATGCACTACATGGCTTACACAACTGCACGAAAACTGAATTTGAACAGCAAAGTTACGCAATTCTATACGCCAACAGTACCCACATTCACCACCAGCACGAAAACGGTAATGGTGGGGACAGTTACAGAGGATCCCATGGTCACGACAAAGGCCACAACTATCCATCGTTTCAACAACGGTGGTGTTAGTGGATCCGAAGAATCGCAAAGCTTTGATACCCAATTCGCCCATTCGCTTCGGAGAGAGGGGATAGCTGACGAAGAGTCCATTATGGATCATGCAATCGAGATTATGCAAACTATTAAAAATCTTAACATCGATGAATCTGAAAATCATAGAAGTATAATGAAAAAAACGATAGATGATGTGAAGGCTCATACGTCCACCGTAGCTGATGGTACATTCGCTCGAATTGATCCGCGTGTAAAGAATTCATTGGGGTTTTTACTGCATCCACCAGGAATTCATCAAAATGTGAATGGTTTCAAAAGAATGCGGATTGTCTCTGAGCGTAACTCTAATGTCGATGTTGGACATCGTTCGCTCCTAACACAGACCACGTTAAATGAATACGATCGTCTCTTCCAATCAAACCAAAACGAAAATAATGGAAACCATATAGATGATGTTCATGATCACGATGTCTCAGAAGCAGAGTTTTATATGGATTCTCAAATGGAACACGACCTCGAAGGTCAATCTTCAAGGTATCCCATTTTTGGAATGTCAAATTCAACGCAAATTCGAGAACTTGCGCAAATATTTACCCATGCTCTTTCGGCCTATTTACAAGATCCCGTCACATTTAGACGCATACTTACTGAAATTCGACCCAAAGCTCCAATAATGCAGCCAACCAATCCAAAATCGATTGTGATGAACAAATCAGAAATTGGTGGAATGGGAAGAAATTTTCCCATTTCCATTGAAACTACAACCCCTTCGATTACAAATCCCATTGAGTACGAACGTTTAAAGGGTCCTGAAAATTATGAAGTTTTGGAT